>NC_028644.1:19360369-19375935 GCF_001406875.1 Solanum pennellii
TCTCTCTCTCTATATATATATATATATATATATATATATATATATATATATATATAAATCATAAATTAGTTCTTGAATATATATAATAATAATAATCACAGTCAAAATGATTTTTATTGAATTTAGGATATGGACTTTTTAAAATATTTGGTCATTAATTATAAATAAAAAAAATTGTAAATGATATAAATATTAATAATCTAAATGTAAGTTGATTCAAATTATCAGAACATCTCCTAAAAGAGAGTATATTAGAAATTGCATGGTGACATATCTCAAGGAAACAACTAAGTATTAATATCCACTACACCAAATTTGGTCTAAGGCTACACGAAATCTTGACAACGCTTAAAAAGTGTTGCCAAAGACACCTAAGGCAACACTTTGAAGGCGTGACTTTTGAACTGGGTTTATGGCCACGAAAACTTTGACAACACTTTTAAAGTGTTCTTTTTGTAATTATAGGCTACATGTTATAAGCATTGCCAAATATTAAAATAATTGGCAGCAGTTATTTATATATATGACCACATTTTTTAAGTGTGCTATTTTTGAAACTCTGAAAAATGCCCTATTAAGTCTCAAATTTTTAGCTAAAAATAATAATATTTCCCATATATCTATTCCCCCCCCCCCAATTTCTAAAAAGCAAGTTTGCCCTATCAATAGATTTTTTACTTTAATTCTTCATTAATCGACATTGATTTCAGGCAGACTGGTTGGTCCCAATTTCATGGCGGAAAGAAATTTAGTCGTCAGTGGAAACACAGATGTGGGTCCTCATTGCAATCTTCTTAAGCAAGGTTATTCCCAAAAAAAATCAGTTGTACAACTCGACAGTGAAAAATTATTCAAAATTTAATTTTGCTCTACGAAATCTCAAATTTTTTTTCTTTAAGGTACGACCCTAGACAACCCAGCAGCAAGCAGGCAGCCTCCTATTACTGTAAATATTTTGCTTTGTAGGTGGCGCACGTCAATTTTGTTTTCTTATGTGTATTGGTCTACCCAGAATACAAGTATTTGTCATAGTAAGCCATAAGTTGAGGAAAATGTTTGAACTAATTGAAAGAGCAAAAAGAAGAAGAGGACAATATATATAAATGCATATTTACTCGTTAGTTTCTGCTCTTGTTATATTGTATTACTTTTTTCATAATCTGGGAAAATGCTACTGCAACTTTAGTATTTTTCTATTTTTCTGCTTATAAGTCTATGTCTCGTGCCAGATATGTAATATAAAAATCCAAGAGATTCTTTTGAATTTAGAAAATTGAAACAATTCTATGCAGTTTGCATTTATTTTATCTTATAAAGAAATAAGAGTAATATAAAATTGTAGCTAGTGTTTTTGAATTATAAAATTGTAACTAGTGTTTTCAATTTGTATATAAAAAAGAATAGTTAATTATCTATAATATGCTATATGTGGAATCTAAACAATAGTTAATTATCTATAATATGTGATATGTGGAATCTAAGTTGAGCACAGTTGAGAAATGTCATTTGTATTAAATAGATTGCTCAAAACTTACAAAATGCACCAAATCGTAGCCAATCTTTAGCAAAATGCAGCAGACTAGAAATTAACTCAAAAAGTTCCACCAGGAACATACACCAATGTGATGTTAACTGGAAAAACAAGAGAAATAATATTACAGAAAGGAAAACTATAACTTTTTAAAAACATGATTAAATAATGAGTATACTACAAATCTTATTGAAATATCAGGGATATGCAAGACCATCAACAATGCATTCTGATATTTCAAACTAGATTAATTCCCTTATTGGAATTTCAAAACTAACTCTCCTAACAACAACACAAAGAATTTGGCTACTGCCAACTTATTAGTTGGAAATAACAGGATTAAAGAGCAAGGAGACAACCTTTACTAAGTGCTGAAAACATTATATGAGAGTTTAGAGTATATGAAACTTACTGAAGCTAACTTACCAAGAAACTCACGAACCTTTAAACTTTGAGGAGCCTTAAAAGGGTCGCCAACATCTAATGCCCATGTATGTAATTGAGCAGATACTAATTGTGCCAGCATATGTACGCACTTGGAAAAGATGTTGATCGAAAGCAATATAAGACCTCAGGCTCGACCATCTCTGTCAGTGGTACCCTTATAGTATACTTTCTTGCAGTGATATTTAGCATGTATCTAGTTATTTTCTGGTATTATGCACCTCTATGGATGCAACTGGTTTCCATAAGTTTGAAGACCAATCATTTTAACATGTTCTGCAACTCTCTGCTTATAAAATATGATGTACACCACATTATATATTCAATTACATGTTACATAGTAATAAATATACATTTTTATTACACAGCTGACCTAATAGAGAAAGTCAATCCCCTCACAAATCTGCGGAGCCTCTCTGTCCCATTTGGAATAATGTCCAACGCATGCCTAGACAACTGGCAAAAATGTGCCTCATACTCTGTAACAGATAAACCATTCTGTCTCAAACTCTCAAACCTCAAGCGACTCTCCTCTCTCGAGCTCCAAAGGATACAACGATCTTGGAATGCACTAGCAAACTGCTCCCAAGTCACTGGAGGAGATCAAACTGGCAAAACCCCCGAATAAGTCCTCCACCAGTCTCTCGCAGGCCCACGAAGATGGAGTCTAGCATATCGAACCCCATGTGACTCAGCTAATCCAACCACCTCTAGTAACTCTCGGCGGGTAGTTAGAAACTCATAAGCGTCCTTGTTCTTCCCACCCTGAAACTGAGGTTGGTCCATCTTTTGAAATCTCTCATACCTACGCTGCTCATCCTCTGTTAGAACAACCACCGATGCAACTTGACCCCCAACTGCTGGTGCAACATCATTCTGAACCGCGGGATCCACTGGTAGTTTCCCCACCGCATCCTGAACAACTAGAGCTTGCTGCTACTCTTGGGCCTGAGCCCTCTTTCTAGTACGGGAGTCATGTGGTGTGGCGGTCGCACCACCACCCTGAGAAAATCCCTCTAGCCACACTTAACACCCTCAATAGTGTATCCTGAAGCAAAGGTGTGACTACAGGCTCTAGAGGAACCTGATCCTCTCTTCCATCAATCTGAGGTTCTAGAGAGACCTCTCTAGCATGACCTCTCACTGGTGTTGCTCCACAGCCACGACCTTTGGCTAGTGTCGTACCACAAGCACGAACTCTAGCTTGAGCTGTAGCCCTACCCCTAGTTGGGGCCTCAACAACTGCCTCGGGAAGTGTCTCCCATCTACCACCAGTTACATTAGCTCTTGTCCTTGTCATATGTCAAAAGAGTATAAAATAACTCAATACTAAAGAACGCAACCCCGCACGATGAGAAAGAATGAATAAAAGAAAGTTTCTTAATAGTCTTTATAGCCTCTCAGAGATAAGTACAGACGTCTCCATACTGATCCTTGAGACTCTATGTAGACTCGTCTTGTATACACGTGAGACCTATGAACCTAGGCTCTGATACCATTTTGTCACGACCCAAAATTGGACGTGATGACATTCGTCTTATCCCACCAAGACAAGTAAGCCTAAAACCCAATATCTAATGAAGTGCAGAAGTAAATAACAATCCAACAATAATTTCTATTATAAAAACAAGTTATCTTAATTCAATTCCCAAAACCAGGTTGTCACATGCACAAGCATCTAATCTGAGTATTAAAATTGAAATAAAATAGAAGTCTAAAATGAAGTTGTCTTTCAAGTAAAAACAAAGTCATAAACTGGAGTAGGAAAGTTCGCTGAGATGACAAGCAGCTACCTCACAATCCTCCACAAGATGCCTCGGAAACGAAAAGAATGAGAGGTCTCATGATGATTCGGGCTCGTAACCTACAAAATTTATTAGCATGGGTGAGTACCAAACCACGCGTTACCCAACAAGAAAACCTCTAACCACAAGTTAAGTGAACAAAATACAGGTACTCCTTGCACCCTATCTGAACCTCCACACTACAAACAACTCACAATTTACCAAACACACAACTCAATAACCACACTCTATCAGTTTATATATTCTCAATAACAACTCAATATTCAACAATCACAATTTCCACAGAAAAACACTCACAAGATCAGCAAGACACGTGTTCAAGTTCATCAATAATAAAAATGTGTGATGTCTTGAGATGCAATGTCAAGTATAGTGATGCATGTTTTCTCTAACGATACACACCCGCTGTCTCTCAGTCTGGGACCCATTGGGGACACATCTGTCCATGCATCTGTCGCTGCGCATGAGACAACCCTGGATAATAGTAACCTTCGCGACGCACGATACGTCCCTCGAAATATAATATCCATCGCGGCGCGATATACGACCCTCGAAATGGTACATCCTCTTACCACAACCATGTCTCCGATACAATGCAAATTACATGCTCAAATGAAAATGAGGAGACAAACATTTTGATAACAAAGCGCTATATACAACAAGGAATACAACACCAACAAATAAGCAACAAGTCTACAAGTCATTCGAAATAGCACACAAGAAAATACATGAATTTCATACGCTTAACAAGGGTTTAGAAATCCACTTGCCTTAGTCAATCGAATAACCACTCTAGGAGTTGAGCCTTACCTTTTCGTTGAACTTCCTAATCAATGCAATATATTTAAATATATATTCACAATAAGGTTTCGGAACTAACAACATCCACATTACTAATTGTTTAACCTTGAACTTAAAATTCACTCAAATTTATAATCAAATTTATAATTCTTGATGTCAACTAACATTTCAACTATCATATTTTCCAAGTTCCAAGTCTAAAGTCAAATCTAAACTTTTAAAAGTTATCCCTTAGTTCTTAAAACAAACGTAATATAGGGACTGACCAAGCATCAAATTAATGAAAAAATATATCATCAACCTATACCTATATGTCAAGTTTTTCGCAGTGATTATTATAATCATTAACATCCATCATTTCACCTATAATTACTTCTCAAATAATCAGCCACCAATTCTATAACACTGCACCCACTAACTTATAATGAAAACTAACATTTTTTGTCTTTTCTTATTCCTTTGAATTTTGAAGGCGGCCAAACTGATGTAACGTCATCATATGGCTTCACAATGCCCAACTTCAATTTATTATACCCATTATTAATATTAACACAATAATAATAAATAATTTGATGCCTTTACTAAGCCCTAATTTCAATACATACACCAGTGACTTTATTTCAACATTTTATCTTCAATTTTTGTATTTTCTTTCACAACTAGTAATACTTGTTAACATACACATACGCCATTATATGAATTAGACATATTACTGGTTTACCTGATGAAGATCTTGTGGCTGCCTATGGCGTCTACAGGTAAAGTTCTCCGACTCTTTTCTTTTTTTCTATCTTTTTTATTTAATTAATAAAATAATTATGTATCAAATGTGAAAAACCCTAAACAATTTAATTCACTTTAACCCAAGATGTATAGAGTATTATTTAATGATTACTTTAGTCCCATTAACTATCGGTTTATTAACTCAAGTTACACTAATATTTAAAATTTCTAAAAACGACCTTATGAGTCATTGCATTATCCACCACTAAAAATTATTTTTGTCCTCAAAGATAAAGTAATAGAAAGTACCTGAAGCTTCAAAATTTTGAGGATACTTGACACGCATGTCAGACTGTGTCTCCCAGTTGCTTCCCCTACTGAATGGTGCTTCCACTGCACCTTTACTGAAACCAGCTCTTGGTCCTAAGCTTTTGGACTTGCCTATCCAATATAGCTATAGGCTCCTCCTCATATGTCAAGTCTGGACCCAGCTCCACAGAATAGAGTGAAATCACATAAGATTCATCTGGAATATACTTTCGAAGCATAGACATGGAAAACAGGATGAACTTCCGACAAACTAGGTGGCAAGGCCAACTTATATGCCACCTCTCCCACTCGGCTCACAGTCTCAAAAGGTCCAATGAAACTAGAGCTAAGCTTGCCCTTCTTTTCGAACCTCATCACACCCTTCATGGGTGATACTCGGAGCCAATCATGATCACCCTCCATAAACACTAAGGCTCTAACTCTCCGGTCTACATAATTCTTTTGTCGACTCTGGGCCGTCAACATTCATTAATGAATCATACGGACTTTCTCCATAGCATCTCTAAGCAAGTTTGTATCCAAAGAGTCCATCTCAGCGGAATCAAACCAACCAATTGGAGATCTACACCGTCTACCATACAATGCCTCAAATGGGGCCATTTGGATACTAGAGTGATAACTGTTTTTACAGGAAAACTCCGCTAAGGGTAAATGTCGATCCCATCTAGCTCCAAAATCGATCACAATCCGCTCGAACTGACCATCTATCTGAGGGTGAAAGGTTGTACTCATATCTAACTGAGTACCCAGACCATGCTGTAATGCCTTCTAGAAGTGAGAAGTCAATAGTGAACCTCGATATGATATGATAGAAACAGGAACTCCATGTAGTCACACAATATGACTAATATATAGCTTGGCTAATTTTTCTGCCGTATACTTCACCCGAACCGGAATAAAGTGGGGAGACTTGGTCAACCTATCAACAACGACCCAAATAGAGTCATAACTGCCCACTGTGGTAGGCAAACCCACAACTAAGTCCATGGTAATCCGCTCACACTTCCAATTAGGAATAGACATCCTCTAAGATACACCCCCAAATCACTAGTGCTCACACTTGACCTGCTGGCAAGTCAAACACCTCGAAACAAAGTCTGAAATAACCCTCTTCATCCCACACCACTAGTAATGTTGACTCAGATCATGATACATCTTCGCCGCTCCCGGATGGATGGAATACCGAGAACAATGGGCCTCCTCAAGAATCAATCTAATCAAATCGCCTGTCTTGGACACACAAATCCTGCCTCTGATCCACAAGACACCATCAGAATCAAGGACAACCTCCTTAGCATCCACTCTCAATACTTTGTCTCGAATGAGACATAGCTTTTCATCATTAAACTGATGTGCATGGATTTGCTCGACCAAAGAAGACCGAGCCTCAATAAAATCAATCATCTTATCACTCTCCTCTAAAATTTGCACTCGAACAAGACTGTTAGCTAACATATGAACATCTCTAGCCAATGGCCTCTCCTCAATACTAAGAGAAGCAAGACTCCCCAATGCTACGAGTCTTCCTACTCAAAGCATCAGCCACAACATTGATCTTCCCCGAATGATACAGAATGGTTACATCATAGTCCTTCAGCAACTCAAGCCATCTTCACTGCCTTAAGTTCAAATCCCTCTGACTAAAGATATACTGAACACTTCGATGATCAGTGAAGATCTCACAATGCACCCCACACAAATAATGACGCCATAACTTATGTAAAAATACTACAACCGCCAACTCCAAATCATAAGTAAGGTAGTTCTTCTCATGGTATTTCAACTGCCTAGAAGCATAAGCAATCACTTTCCCCTTCTGCATCAACACACAACCCAATCCAACTCCTGAAGCATCACAATACACTGTAAAGTCTATACCCTCCACAGGTAGAGTCAACATAGGAGCTAAAGTCAACGAAGTCTTGAGTTTCAAAAAGCTCTGCTTACACTCATCATACCACTGAAAATACACATCCTGTCGAGTCAATCTAGTTAATGTAGCTGCAATAGTAGAGAAACTCTGAACAAATCGTCGATAATAGTTTGCCAATCCCACAAAACTCCGAATCTCAGTAGGTGAAGTAGGTCGCGTCCAACCTCTAAATGCCTCAGTCTTGGACGGATCTACTCTAATACACTCCTTGGACACCACGTGTCCCAAGAATGCCACATAAGTAAGCCAGAACTCACACTTTGAGAACTTGGCATACAATTTCTCTTCTCTCAACCTCTGAAGTACAATCCTCAGGTGTCAGACATGGTCCTCCTCAGTCTTTGAGTAAACCAAGATGTCATCGATGAAAATAATCACAAAAGAATCAAGGTATGGTCGAAACACCCCATTCATCAACTCCATGAATGATGCAGGGGCATTAGTCAATCCAAAGGACATCACTAGGAACTCATACCGGGTCCGAAAAGCTGTCTTAGGGATATCTAATTCCCTAATCTTCAACTGATGATACCTAGACCTCAAATCAATCTTAGAGAACAATAATGCTCCCTGTAACTGATCAAATAAGCCATCAATACGCGGAAGAGGATACTTATTCTTCACTGTTACCTTGTTCAACTGTCTGTAATCAATACACATCCTCATAGTCCCATCCTTCTTCTTCACAAACAATAAAGGGGCACTCCAAGGTGATACACTAGGGCGAATAAAACCCTTACTCAATAAATCCTGCAACTGATCCTTCAATTCGTTCAACTCTGCTAGGGCCATACGATATGGAGAAATAGAAATAGGCTAACTGCCCTGCTCTAAATCAATAGCAAAATCGATATCCCTATCGGGAGGAACACCTAGAAGATCAGAAGGAAATACATCGAGAAACTCCTGAACCACGGGAACAGAGTCCATGGGAGGTGGTTCAACACTAGTATCCCGAATAAAATCTAAGTAAGACAAACACCCTCTCTCCACCAATATCTGAGAACGGATAAAAGAGATGAGCTTGCTAGGATAAAAACCACTAACACTCTTCCACTCAACCCTCGAAACACCAAGCATTGCTAAAGTCATAGTCTTAGCATTATAATCAAGGACAACATGATAAGGAGAAAGCCAATACATACCCAAGATAACATCAAACTACCATTCCCAGAATGATTAAGTCTACCCAAGTGTCATAACCAGCCAAAGAAACAAGAAAGGATCGATACACTCGATCCACAACTAAGGGCTTACCCACGGGTGTTGAAACACGAATAGGTAAAGTCATGCTATCACATATCATATCAAGTTCAGCAGCAAAATACGTAGACACATAAGAGAATGTAGAACCTGGATCAAATAAGACAGACACAGGTCGATGGCATACTAGGATGATACCTGTAATAACAACATCAGAGGTCTCCACCTCAGGTCTCCCAGGGAAAGCATAGCAGTGGCCTCCTCGTCCACCTCCAGCATGGGTGGTACCTCTACCCCCACTTTGTTGAGCTGTAAAACCACTACTAGAAACTCTATCAGCTCTACCTGACTGAACTCTGCCACGACCTCTACCCTGTGGTGTTGGTGGTCTAGTCTAGAATGAAGAATTAGGTCGAGGCCCACTACGACCCCTTTGAGAAGTACGCTGCCGCATTAGGTAATCGGGATCTCCACAAGTAAAACAAAATCTCTAACCTCTATGTGGGCCCTGAAAACCCACTATAATTTCCCTTGCCCTGATCGCTGCTGTGAACCGTACGAGCCCTAACCCGGTCTATAAGAACCCCTAGATTTCTGGTAACCCTCAAATTTCGGTATAGATGTATGAATAGGTCCCCGCTGCTGAAAAGAACCACTCACTCTCTGTGATCCCCTACCTTGAGATGAGGCACCATGAAACTGACCTGATATACGCGCTCTTTTAGGGTCCCCAAACTCCTCTCTCTCCATCAATTCCGCCTCTTTCGCAAAGCTCAGAATGGACTGGAAAGAAGCCCCCTCCCTAGATGCCCGAAACATAGCTGACGTAATAGAGAAAGTCAATCCTCTCACAAATCTGCGGATCCTCTCTGTCTCATTTTGAATAATGGCCAACACATGCCTAGACAACTGGCAAAAATGTGCCTCATACTCTTTAACCGATAAACCATTCTGTCTCAAACTCTCAAACCTCAAGCCACTCTCCTATCTCAGGCTCCAAGGGATAAAATAATTGTGGAATGCACTAGCAAACTGCTCCCAAGTCACTAGAGGATATCCAACTGGCAAAACCCCCGAATAAGTCCTCCACCAGTCTCTCGCTGGCCCCCGAAGATGGAGTGTAGCATATCGAACCCCATGTGACTCAGCTAATCCAACCACCTCTAGTAACTCTCGGTTGGTAGTTAGAATCTCATGAGCGTCCTCTCTCCTCCCAACCTGAAACTGAGGTTGGTCCATCTTTTGAAATCTCTCAAACCTAAGTTGCTCATCTTCTGTCACAACAACCACCGGTGCAACTTGACCCCCAACTGCTGGTGCAACATCATTTTGAACTGTGGGATCCACTGGTAGTTACCCCACCACATCCAAAACAACTGGAGCTTACTGCTGCTCTTGGGTCTGAGCCCCTTCTCTAGTACGAAAGTCATGTGGTGTGGCGGTCGCACCACCACCCTGAGAAAATCCCTCTAGTACACTTAACACCCTCAATAGTGTATCCTGAAGCAAAGGTGTGACTACAGGCTCTGGAGGAACCTGATCCTCTCTTCCATCAATCTGAGGTTCTAGAGAGACCTCTCTAGCACGACCTCTCACTGGTGTTTCTCTACAGCCACGACCTCTGGCTAGTGTCGTACCACAAGCACGACCTCTAGCTTGAGCTCTACCCCTACCCCTAGTTGGGGCCTCAACAACTGCCTCAGGAAGTTTCTCCCCTCTACCACCAATTACATTAGCTCTTGTCCTTGTCATCTGTCAAAAGAGTATACAATAACTCAATACTAAAGAAGGCAACCCCGCACAATGAGAAAGAATAAATAAATGTAAGTTTCCTAATAGTCTTTATAGCCCCTCAAGGATAAGTGCAGACGTCTCCGTACTGATCCTTGAGACTCTCTGTAGACTCGGCTTGTATACACGTGAGACCTATGAACCTAGGGATCTGATACCATTTTATCACGACCCAAAATTGGACGGGTAGCACTCGTCTTATCCCACCAAGACAAGTAAGCCTAAAACCCAATATCTAACAAAGTGCAGAAGTAAATAACAATCCAACAATAATTTCTAATATACAAACAAGTCATCTTAATTCAATTCCCAAATCCAGGTTGTCACGTGCACAAGCCTCTAATGTAAGTATTAGAATTGAAATAAAATAAAAGTCTAAAATGAAGTTGTCTTTCAAGTAAAAATAAAGTCATAAACTGGAGTAGGAAAGTTCGCTGAGATGACAAGCATCTAACTCGCAATCCTCCACAAGATGCCTGAGAAATGAAAAGAATGAGAAGTATCACAAAGATCCGGGTTCTAAACCTACAAAAATTTATAGAAGCAAGAGGTGAGTACCAAACCACGCGGTACCCAACAAGCAAACCTCTAAACACAAGTTAAGTGAACAAAATACATGTACTCCTTACACCCTATCTGAACCTCCACAATACAAACAACTCACAATTTACCAAACACACAACTCAATAACCACACTCTATCAGTTTACATATTCTCAATAACAACTCAATATTAAACAGTCACAATTTCCACAGAAAAACACTCACAAGATCAGCAAGACACGTGTTCAAGTTCATCAATAATAAAAATGTGTGATGTCTTGAGATGCAATGTCAAGTATAGTGATGCATGTCTTCCCTAACGATACACACCCGCTGTCTCTCAGTCTGGGACCCATTGGGGACACATCTGTCCATGCATCTGTCGCTGCGCATGACACAACCCTGGATAATAGTAACCTTCGCGACGCACGATACGTCCCTCGAAATATAATATCCATCGCGGCGCATGACACGACCCTCGAAATGGTACATCCTCTTACCACAACCATGTCTCTGATACAATGCAAATGACATGCTCAAATGAAAATGAGGAGATAACTATTTTGGTAACAAAATACAATTTACAAGAAGGAATACAACACCAACAAATAAGCAACAAGTCTCCAAGTCATTCTCAACACCACACAAGGAAATACAATAATTTCATATGCTTAACAAGGTTTTACAAAACCACTTGCCTTAGTTAATCACTCTGGGACTTGAGCCTTCCCTTTTCGTTGAACTTTCGAACCAATGCAATCTATTCAAATATATATTCACAAGAAGGTTTTGAAACTAACAACATCCACATTATTAAGTGTTTACCGTTGAACTTAAAATTCACCCGAATTTATAATCAAATTCATAATTCTTGATGTCAACTAACATTTCAACTATCATATTTTCTAAGTTCCAAGTCTAAAGTCAAATCTAAATTTTAAAAGTTATCCCTCAATTCTTAAAACTAACGTAAAATAGGTATTGACCAAGCATCAAATTAATGAAAAAATATAAATACTCAACTTATACCTATATGTCAAGTTTTTCCCAGTGATTATTATAATCATTAACATCCATCATTTCACCTATCACTACTTCTCAAATTTATCAGCCACCAATTTAACAACACTGCACCCACTAACTTATAATGAAAATTAACATTTTTTTCTTTTCTTATTCGTTTGAATTTTGAAAGCTACCAAACTGCTGTAACATCATCATATGACTTCACAACGCCCAACTTCAATTTATTATACCCATTATTATTATTATAACAATAATAATAAATAATTTGATGCCTCCACTAAGCCCCAATTTCAATATATAACCAGAGACTTTATTTCAACATTTTTTGTTCAATTTTTGTATTTTCTTTCACAACTAATGAGATAGTAATACTTGTTAACATACACATACGCCATTATATGAATTAGACATATTACTGGTTTACCTGATAAAGATCTTATGGCTCCCTTCGGCGTCTACAGGTAAAGTTCTCCGACCCTTTTCTAGCATTTATAACAAATAATGCATAGCATTTAAACGAACAAATTAATTCTAGCATTGTTTGGTTAGTTTGTGGTGCAAATTAACATTTATATTTGTATGAAGTGTACACAATTTTTACTGGTTTTGTGTACACAATCCAAACTACACCATAGTAACGTAAAGTATATCAAAATTTATACCAATTCTGCATAGCATCTAAACCAATAAATTAATTCTAGCATTGTTTGGTTAGTTTGTGGCGCAAATTATGATGTATACCAGTGTACACATATATAAATTTGTACCAAATATGAAACCATAATATACACAATATCAGTTGTTTTTATTGATTTATTTATTACACAAATATAAGTTTAGATTGTTTTAAAGTATATTTATTGGTTTTATTGATTTATTTATTAAAAAATATATATATGTTATAAGTTTATTGATTGGTATTTTTTATAGGATCTGTATAACATAAACTATATTGCTCTCAATTGCTTTGCACCATACGCAAGTACTCACCTATAATTAAAGTTTGAATTAATTAGTGGTTTATGTGATGATATAATCGATTTTTGGTTGAATTGTTATAATTTACAATAATTATGGTGTATAAAGTTGTCTTATATGATTGTGGTTAGTTTGTTTACTGGTATTGCTTGGTTAATAGACAAATGTAAATTTGTACCAAATAGTAAACCATAACATACAACACAATAGTTGTAAATTATACATAATATTTGTAAATAATACCAAATATTAAACCATAACATACACCATAATACTTAATTATGATGTACACAATTTCTTAACCATAACATACACCATAATAGTTATAACTTGTACCAAATATTAAACCAATTGTGCATAGCATTGACATAAGTAATTAATTTTAGCATCGTTTATTATTAAAAAAAAACCACTATTATACACAAACTAAGTAAATTGTTGCGCTTCGCGCGGTGATGAACTACGTCAATAATCTAATTCTGAACATTTGATAATCAAGTATTTTTGGGTGGATACAACCCAACGATAAATTGTCAAGAATATTTTATCCAAAGATGAAATGAATTGTAAATCCTGAAATCAAAACGATTTTGTTCTAAGTGTTTATGAATTTTTTTAGTAATTCATCATTTTAGTGTAGTTATTCATCATCAAAGTCTTCAGAAAAGATATGTATATTGTTTCATTGTCTATATTTTTATATTCCGAAAGTGTTACAAACATTTTATTCTTCAATTGCGAGATTTTTTCTCCTATTCAAGGCCTATACATACACAATCTAAATATTATACATCTTCTATGATTAGTTGTGTACTTGAAAAGTTAATTTAACTTTTAAAAAACAACTCTTGGAGTTCAATGAAATAACATATGCACTGAAATAATTTGAATTAAATAATGTCTTGACAAGTCCCTTACTCAATGTCATTTGCAGTGTATGACACTACTTTGAAAACCATATTTTGTTGTTTATGTTTCGATCAATATGTTTTAAAATATTTGTTTTTTGCAATTTTTAATCTAATGTTTATAAGGAGATACTTAATTCTTTAATATTTGATTAATATGGATTTTTCCTACTTTGAGAGTTAATTATTGACTTCAATACAACATTTGAACCCAAAACTTTTAATTAAGGTTGAATACAATACTTAATATCTCACTACATTCCTTTATTTTTGATGTCACTAATCAATTGAATGTCTCGGTAAGATAGAAAGTTGAATAACTAAAGAAATTCCATGGTAGAATGTAACCGCCATAATTTCTGAACACTCAAAGTCCCTTCTTGGACAAGCCATGAATTGTTTAGCCAATGAAAATTTTATAAAGATCAAAGTCATTTATTTTATAAGTTTAAGAATTTAAATCTACGTGACACTAATAGTCTAATGATTACATCAAACACCTGATTAACATATCTTCACCTCAACATAATGATCAAAAGCATAACCATAAACAACAAAATTTAAAATATATACTCAAAAATAACAATCAATAACATAATAAATTATTGAATAGAAATACCATACAAGGAGTTTTAACAAAAAGAATGAAATATAAAGGAAAAAATTGAGCTCACTGAATGCACATTGACCCGTTAAGAAAGTTATTCCCCTATATTATCTGAGGTTAAAAGGAATAGATCCTCTCAGGATAAAATGATGTTATTCACCATTGTATTGATTGATGTTAGTGAACACTCAATAGGAGCAAAGTACACAAACATTCAATTGTACGAATGCATAAGAAGTTCAGAATTTTCGTTGTTTCAAAATAAGAGGATATCCCTCTATTTATAGACAACAAAGGGTAGTGCGAATAAATGTTTATTGTGTCTTGAAAAAGTGACAACCTCTCATAAAAGTCAAAATTTTTCATAAAAATTGCAACACTTAATAAAAGTCACAACTCTTAAAAAAGTCGCAACTTTTCATAAAAAGTCGCAAGTTTTCATAAAAGATGAAACTTTTCATAAAAGCGACAATTTTTCATTAAAAGAAAGACTAATTTTGGAAATAATTTAATTAAAGGGACTCCTTCGTTGTTTCAAAATGAGAGGAAACCTCTTTATTATAAACAACAATGGGTAGTGTGAATAAATCTTTATTGTACCTTATCATAAAGGTTATAACTCTTGGGAAAAGTAACTACCTCTCATAAAAGTCACAACCTCTCATAAAATTCACAAATTTTCATAAAAGTTGCAACTTTTCATATAAGTCGAAACTCTTATAAAGTTACAACCCTTCATAAAAGTCCCAACACTTCATAAAGCCGCAACTTTTTATAAAAGTTGTAAATTTTCATAAAAGTCACAACTTTTAATGAAAGGAAGGATAATTTTTGAAATAAATAAATTAAAAGGGAATCCTAGTTTCTGGTGGCTCCACGTTGGCGAGCCTAATGTTCTATTATATATATATATATATATATATATATATATATATATATATATA
>NC_028644.1:19387904-19445410 GCF_001406875.1 Solanum pennellii
ATAATATAAGTTCGGAAAATTGTACTCTTGTAATACTACCTACTGTGTTATTTATTTGTAACTATATATGAATAGCAGGAATGTATGAGGATTTCTAATTTGAAGGAGTTATATTTTGTAACTATATATGAACATCTGACGCAGGAATGTATGCGGATTTCTAATTTGAAGGAGTTATATATGATGCGATGACAAAAATAAGATGGTTTGATTAAGATTATTGCACTCCAATTAGGAATCAACACAACAATATTTGAGTTGGTGATCAAATGATTTGTGAGTGAATGATGCTCCGCGCTGAATATTCATAATGATATGAGGGTACAAGTGTATTTAGATTAGAAAAACTGTTTTTGGATTTCATTTCAAAATATGCATTATGTGTAACATGTGAAAATAGAGCTATGGTAACCATTGGATACCAAATTGATACTCAAAACAATTACCAAACGCCTCTGCAAACAAATTCAAGGAAATCGTGTGTAACGTCAAAATCCAATATGTTTGAGGCGTATGGATCTAATTGTAGATTATTAAAATAGAGAAATCGAAGGAACTGAAATAATCAACGACCCTCAAAATGATGTTATGGTGGAAGGTCAGGTTTACGTGGATAAACATGTACTATCCACAGTGATGCAAAAGTATGCACTTTTGAGGGAGTTTCGTTTCAATGTTGTAAGATCCAGCACTACTAGGTAAGATTTATTAACAATAGTTAGATTTATTTATTTTTGTTATGAAATAATATAAATAAATGAGAAGAAATTAGGGAGAAGAGGGAAAACTAATTATTCCTTTTGAAGGATATTTAGAGATTTACATATCTGATTTACAACGAAAGAGAACCCCTTTATTTATAGGGAAAACCTAACTTGATCTCCAAGTAGGATTCCTAACCATATCCTAAAAAGACTCCACATAATAGACATTCACTATAATACAAATTTATTTATAACACTCCCCCTTGAATGTCAGTAGATTATGTGCCTCTTTAAAACTTTACTAGATAAAACCTAGTGGCAAAAAATCTAATGAAGGAAAGAGAGTACATATATCTAATAATACGCATTAGAGATGTCTCATTAAGAACCTTACAAGTATAACCCAATGGTACAACCTTGTGAGGAAAAGGATTACACCGCTTATTAACTCCCTCTAATAAGAACATCAATTCAAAGACTTGAATCTTCGTTTTTCCAAACTTGTGCACCATCTTCTTGAAAGTTGTAGTTGATAGAGACTTGGAGGATAAATTAACTATATTATTAATACAAAAAGCATGTTGCATGTTGATATTGTCATTCTTCGGAGCTTATGAGTGTTGGAAAACATTGATGAAATATGCTTCCTTTAATCTAAGATCAAAGATTTCTGCAAGTTCCTTACTTCAACTTCTTTAAGCAAATAATCTATTGCCTTTTGAAAAATCTTGAAGAGTTTCAATTATAATCATAAACTTGCATAACAATACATTTATATGCTTAATGAATTTTGAATCTATTTAATGCTTATGAGGATTATAAACAAGTTTCGAAGTCTTGTATATGCTTTAGATTGTGAATCCATCAGATATTTTCATATCAATTTTTTTAAGGGACAACATCCAATATTAAATGTATGACATTTTATAGTGCCTATATTGCAATTTAAATAAGCTTTACGCTTACCAAGATACATTGTTTCACTTTTCACTTGATAATCATTTCTACACCAACATGCTTTAATAGTCGTAGAATATGTATCATCATAATCTTTTACCATATCGCATGTTATTGTATCAAAGATATCGTCAACGATATATCATTTTATATTGATTCACAATATGGTATAACTTATTGAGATCTTATCACTTCATCATTTTTAGGTAGATACCTCTCTCATGAGCTTTCATGAAGTGTTATGTCGTAACCTCTTCAAGAGCACATTGAACCTTATTATAATGATCTCGATTCTTTGATCCTACCCCTTTTTCAAGGATTATTTAACTTAGATCCGGTTAATCTATAATGCTTCATGCATCTCGTAGACTCTATCCTTTAGAAACATTCAATAGGAGCATTTACAGCTCGTGTGTTGCTTCTTAGCTCCCTCTTATAATAGACAAACTAACATGTATCTCAATGTATTTTGGAGAATCTATCATTATGCATCATTGTATATTCATTGATTATATCATATCAAAATAATCAACTGAAAAATATTTGATCCATGACCATAAATATAAATAATTGAGAGAAATTGATCATAATTTATTGTTCTGAAATTACTTTTGTATGTAATATTGTATTTCAAAGTAACACATGAAACTTTATTTTCATAAGCAATGATTTCACTATCTGAGACAGTTAATGTCACATCAATTTTAATATTTATCAATATTATCAAAATAAATTTTCTTGATTACATATTCTTAAAGTTGTGCTCTTAACTCAATTAACTTACACAAACAATTTTGCGAATGTCAAACTACAAGCTGACATCAAATACATGTGATTGTATAATATATGCATGTCTTTCTCATATCACATGATAGGTGAACAGACCCATATTCACCTTTTATACTTTTTAGAGTTTAGGGATTTATTCCCAACATTAGTTGAGCCAATGAACTTATCATAATAATAAGCAACAAAAAAAATTCTCGAAGAACCATCTAGTTCTTCAATGTATGTATATTACTCAGTATGCACATCTTTGGGATGATCAAATCATTCATGTCGACTAATAAATTATTAATATTTGTAAACTCCAAGTGTACTATGCCATGTGTTTTTTGCTTAGGTAAAATTCTAATTTACTATTATATAAGTAAATTTTAATTTTATTGCTCTGATAGTAATTTCAGATTTATTTCTTCTCGTTATTCTACCCCTTCTAGAGGTAAGTCGTGATTTCATCACTGAATGGACTAATCTAATTATCAAAAAATTGTGCATCTGATCATATTATTTGTGCCAACATTTTTGCAAATATCAAGTTGCCAGATAACAATAACCACTAATGAGATCATCCAGAAGAATCATATATCAGTACAATAATTTATCTAAACAACCCACTAAATTAATGAATGGGTCTATTCCTAGAACGCATCAGACTCAATCTTAACTCTCGTGTATGATGGTCTTACAATAAACTTGCCATGATAACAAAATGTACAAGAAAATCGTCATTTAAAAGAATCTTCAGGTTCTTTAATGGATGATCATTTAATTTTTTTTATAATTCACCTCATCATTATAGGCCCATGATTACCCAGACGATCATGCCAAAGTACTAAAGTACTGAAATTAGTGAAATTCTTATTACTACAAAATATGCCTCAATTGCCTTAATTATTATCCAAGTTTTTTCAATAAAACATATCTCCCTAGAGACAGTCTTGATGACACCACGGCCACTACCCAGGGTCAGGACCTTTTCCATGCTTAGCATGGTTGGCAATGAGCATACATCTCATCACTTCAAAAAATGGATCTATATTTATTTAACATTTATCAAAAGTTCTTATTCTTTATGAATGAACACAATCAACTAAGCATATCATCTTATGATATCTTTAGCGCCTTGTAAATCACTTGTCTTCTTTCAGACATATTATGCATTGCTACCACATTCATTAAAAAATGGAGCTATTTCAATGGAATAGGTTTAATGACTAATTTTCATCAATAACATATTGTTTTGCTTTAGTCATCATTATATCATCAATACAGTACATTGAGACTCCAATTCAATGTCTTATCCATATAAAGAAATTTTAGCTCATAAATCCGGAGACTTGAACACATTGTGTCACCGTCATTCAATAACATAATAGGACAAAGTGCAGTAGTACTTACCCTATAATATTTATAAATATTAATCAATCAACAAATCTCAATTTTAAAAATACATCTACGTGATGTCTTATGACTGCTAATCAAAGTTATAACAATTGTAAGCTAAAAACAATGAGTAACAATAGATTGTACACCTTACTAATTATCGCATCATCCAATTATTACATCTCATGTATTATTGATGTTTTCTAAGGTTACTACACTGACATATAAGAAATTAAATGATGTTACCTTTTCTTCTATTACATTTGGCAAAAGTATTCATTACCCCCTGAACTTTTATTCGGTGTACACCTAAACTTTATTTGGTTTGAATTACCCCCCTGAACTTATTTATTCATCCAACGTGTGCACCTTTTCTGTCCACCTGGTGTAGAAATTGAAATCGCACTCTACTAGGCGCGTGAGGGAGTGAGTTTTTGCAATGTCATAAAGCTATAACAGTAAAGAAAATGTATAATCTCCATATTTTTAATATTGACAAAAGTTTTCATTATCAATGAACTTGAACCTTCCCTCATTACCTATATGATTTTTTCCTCACTTTTCTCCAACCAGTTGCTAATTCCTTAATTTGTTCATCAGAAAACGTATGAATTTGAAGGTGGGATTTCATAATTTGGGATCGAAAATTCATGAAATTTGACGGTGGAGGTTGAGAGTGGATTCTAGCCGTGGATGAGATTTTTTGCTTGACAGAGGTGGACGGTGGTTCCGCGAAGTGGATTGGGAGGTGATAGGTAGAGATGAGGCGGGAGAGGTGGAGGATTAGGTTTAAATGGCCTTGCGCTGGTAGTGGAACCATTACTATGATATTTTATTTTTTGTCATTTTAATATATCTAGGTAGTTATAATTTATCCAGGTGGAAATCCACATCATCACCACTTTTGTCAGTTGATGCGCACGTGTATTCACAATAGGAGAAGTGGACAAAAAAGTTGTACGCAATGGTGGAATAAACAAGTTTGAGGGTGTAATTAAAACAAAATATAGCTTAGGTGTACACCAAATAAAAAGCTTCAAATTCAGGGGGAATGAATACTTTTGCCATTATATTTCATACCAGAGAAGGAATAGTGTTGATTTCATCAACGCAACACACAAACGCCTTTGGGACAGTGCACACATATCTACGAGACTTTTTTATTATTTTTGAGACTTTTGTATTATTAATCGAGATGACAGAGTCTAGTGCTGATAACCTAAATAATATAAAACAATGAGAAGAAAGTAGTGAGAAGGGAGAAGACTTCTTATTCCTTTTTAGGGATATTTAGAAATTCAGATATCTGATTTCCAATGACGTAAAACCCCTTTATTTACAAGGGAAACCTAACTTGGTCCCAAAGTAGGATTCCTAACCATATCCTAAAAGCACTCCACATAATAGACAT
Organism: Solanum pennellii; assembly: GCF_001406875.1. Lineage (NCBI taxonomy): Eukaryota > Viridiplantae > Streptophyta > Magnoliopsida > Solanales > Solanaceae > Solanum > Solanum pennellii. Next base: position 19,393,143 of record NC_028644.1, read on the forward strand.
TCACTATAATTCAAATATGTTTGTAACTTATTTGATTTTGTATAAATTTCTGTATTATTGAAAATATTCTTCATACACAGTTATTGTCTAAAATGAGCTACCAATGGTTATTCATGGAGTTCAAAATTGTCATCTTTGAATAAATATAAATTATTCAAAGTTATAAAATTCTGCGCCACACACACATGTCTAGAGGAGGATAAGCTTTGTTCAAAGAGACAGTCTACTACAGATGTGCTTGGTGCAATGTTAGTGGGGAAGTATGATAATACAAAAACTATTTATGTAACATCTCTCAACTAGAAAGAACTAGAAAGAAGTTTAAAATTTGGAAATACTTATCTTTGGAAAGTATAAGGAAATTTGGAATTTTTTAAAATTAAGTTAAAAGTGAGTTTTGATCAACTTCAAATGGACATAACACCTATCTCAGCAGGATTTAGGTGTAGTTACAGATATGATTGGAAATACCTTGGATTGATATTTCCAACGCCGCCAATTTTGCGCGATTCCGAGCTCGTATGAGTGAGTTATGCCCTTTGAAAGTTGGGCTGTTGGAATAAGAAAAGCCCAAATTCGGATTTTTAAGGGGTAGTTTGGTCTTTTCCTTGCCCTATGAATTTAATATATTTTGGTAATTAAGTAAGGGGCGTAATTTGAACAAGATCAGTTTATACTTTTACCAAAAGAGTTAGGGTTTTGAGAGAAGAGGAGAAAAGAATAGAAAGGAGAAGGGCGTTCAAGATTTGCAAAGATCATCGAAGTAACTTGTTGATTTCGTCTAGGGTGAACACTAAAGAGGCATGTGAGTGTATCTCAATGTTGGGTTTGTTCACCCATGTGTCAAGCATGTCCGATTCAGCGTGATTTTATACTCAAAAGATTAGATTTTGAATGTTCTTAAATTGATTTCATTATTGAACATGAGTTGAAGGTTATGCATTTCTTGAGGGTACATGAAATCTAAGTTAATTTGAGAAAATAAATCGAATTAGAATGATTTAAGGTCAGAAAATGAGAGGAAAAATCGCCAACCGTCATCTGGGGAAGGTAGGCGTGGCGCACCTCTTATGCGCTAGAAAGCCTAGGGCGCGCGCTTGCAGTGTGCCAAAATGGGGCTTCTGAACTTTGGGGAGGGCGCGGCTTGGCCCGGATGATCCTGTATTGGAGTTTTCACCCAGTTTTCATAACGTAGTCTAATTAAGTCTGATTAAGCGTTTCTAAAAAGTTTTAACACTTCCTAATGATTCTAACTACTCTCAGTGACTTCTAAACATATACAAATCATCTAGAAACAAGAATTTCGACCTTGAATCCATAACTTCAAATTCAAGGATAGTTAAGAGCCATGTCTAAAAAGTTCTTAGAGTCTTTTGAAGAAATCTTTTACAACTGCCTTTAACCTTGTTTCAGGAAAAAAATATCAAGTTGAGTAAAGAGTAAAGATAAGGACATGAAGTTCATTTCAAGTTTCATTAGTCTTTTACAAACGTTTTAACTTCGTTTTAAGACTTAAATTATAGTTCAGGTCAGAGTAAAGTGAAGTCTTTTCTTCAAAGAGGTGTATGGAGACTAAGTATTTCCAAAGAAGTATAAATTGTTTTCATATTTAAATAAGAATGGAAACTGAGATTTCCAAAGAGCCTTCGGGCTAGTTTTCAGATTAGAGTAATAAATTTCTAAATAAAGCAAGCAAGGGAATTGAGATTTTCAAGATAGCATTTGAGCTATGTTTTGAGCACAAATCTCAAATCACAGAAGTAAGTAATTTTTTAAAATATAAGAGATAATATAATGATATTTTATGGAGTCGTATGAGCACCAATATAGGGGAGAGTTCAGATAACTCCTAGTCCCCATAAACCATGAAGCCTCCATGGGTAGAAAAGGGTCATACTTTATAGATGATTCATTTAGTGCTTTATAACATAGACTAGCGGATCCACTTAGTAGTTTAGTTTCTATAGCAATGGCAAGGTATAGGATGACCCTAACAGCTTGAGGCAAAACGTTGTACCATCACTATAGCTCTTAAGTGATGATTGTCAATTAGAGAAACTCCACAAGAAGTTAAATGTATTTTATATACACAGTTATTTGTATTTTTACATACAATCCCTAAGTTATACTGTATCCTTGCACACATAATTGACATCATGTTTTAAACAACTTTTATTTATATTGCACTTGTTTTAAATTGCTATATATCAAAATGAGTTCAGTCTTGTAGAGTTGAGTTGAGCCAGGTAAGTTCTTCAGATTTCCCTTTCAAGCTACGCTAATATTGTTAAGCATTCCAACTCTCATACTCGTACATTCAATGTAGTGATGTCAGTTGATCTGCACTGTATTATGATGCAAACGCAGGTAACCAGGATCGGCATCCAAGGCACCGTGATCCAATTGAGCACTCCAAAGTCATTTGGTGAGCCTCCTTTCATTTTCGGAGGACTCTATTACTTACTTTCTAGCTCAGTCATTAGGATGTTGTGGGGTTTGTCCCAACATCCATCTCAGTTTTAAAGGCTTCATAGATAAACAATAAGATATTAGTTCTTTGAGTCTTTCCAGTATTATCTCTTGTTGTTAAGACTTGGGTTGCCAAATTTGGCCAAGTTTAAATGTTTCATTTTTAAAAAAAATCTTAGTTATTACATTCTTCCAGTTTAGGTAAGTTTATTAATTACTGTCTTCCGCTGAGTTAAGTAAGCTAGGCCAAGGGTTTGCTCGGGTCGAACAATGGTCTTCGAGTGCCCGCCACACCAAGGGTGTAGGCTTGGGGCGTCACAAAGTTGGTATCTAAGCACAAAGTTCAAGAGTTAAGAGTCCTAGGGAGTATATGAAGTCGTGTCTGTAGAGTTTTATTTATCAGTGTGAAGAGCGCAACATATATAATTAGGAGGCTACAACATTTAGGAACTATATCACATCTTTCACACTATTTTCGTGCGTTAGAGTTTATCTCTAGTTCGTGCTTGTGCGTGTTTTCAGATAACTATGCCTCGACGAAGAGCACCAAGAGGTCGTCGAGCTAGAATGAACGTTGAGGAACAAGGGGTACCAAATGCACCTGAAGTGCAACCCAAGGAGAAGTTAATTTTTTATGTCGCATTAAGAGAGGCAATTAGGATGCTAAGTCAGGTTGTGGCTAACCAGGTTTGTCAGCAAAGAGGAGCCCAACAAGAAGGGGCTGACACTTCGAGGATTCGTGAGTTCTTGAGGATGAATCCCCCAAGTTTCACTGGTTCGAACACTACAGAGGATCCAAAGAATTTCACTGAGTAACAAATAAAGGTGTTTAGGGTGATGCATGTTGCTAACACTGAAAAGGTTGAGCTAGCTACTTATCAACTCAAGGGGTTGCTAGAACTTGGTTTGATTAGTGGAAAGAGAGTAGAGATGAAGATGCACCACCTGCGAGTTGGGCTTATTTTGAGGAGGCCTTCTTGGGGCATTGATTTCCCCGTGAACTAAAAGAGGCCAAGCTATGTGAGTTCTTCACACTTAAGCAGGAATCTCTAAGTGTTCTTGGGTATGGGTTGAAGTTCACCCAACTATCATGTTATGCTCCGTAGATGGTTAAGGACATGAGGAGTAGAATGAGTCTGTTTGCTGCTTGTTTGGGCTATTTCTCAAGCAATGAGGATTGGACAACAATGCTTATCGGTGGCATATGATTTATGTTTCGGAAAAATGAAAATAGTTTTTAGACTTGTTTAGAGTCGTTCTTAATTTTTGAGAAAAATCAAGAAAAACTTAGTTTTCAAAAGATTCAAACAAAAAAATCAATTTGAAAACTTAAAGGGGTTCAGGGATTCTATACTTTAGGAAGGTGTTTAAGGCACCTAAAATAGTCGCTAATGCGGTTATCCATCAACTAACTTGTTTGGCTAAAACGTCTAATTTATTTTATTTTTTAAAATCCTTGAAATATCAATATCTTCTAAACGAATTATTGAACTTGTAAAATTTACTTAGTAAAAAATTATTTAGATATACTTGATTTAGTTGAATCGTGAAAACAAAATAGCATCTCGCGAGGAATTTGAGATTTTCAACCCTAAAGATGACGACAAATAATAGCAGATAAATAAACAAAGAAATGTGTGTGTGTGTGTGTGTGTGTGTGTGTGAGAGAGAGAGAGAGAGAGAGAGAGAGAAAGGTCCAAATCCGATTTTTGTCCGCCTGGATCGGTATTTGGACCCATATTGTTTTTGGGTGTTAGGACCATTTGATTGTTCTTGTCCTAAACTAACAAAATAACAATAAATAAATTTACAAGACTTAGGCCTAAAAATAACAAAATGCTACACTTTCAAAAAAATAGTAAAATTTTTGGACTCTTTGGCCCAATTCTTCAACTCTCTTCAATTCTTCAAGCTTTTTCGACTTCAAAATCTGTTTGCCAGTTTTTAGGATGACCGATTCAAGAAGGGGTTTTGGATCCTTTGGTTTTTCCCCGAAATGCAAGAGGAGAGGAAGTTCGTAATGAACTCAAGCAAATTTTACATGCAACGCAAAAATAAGATAAAGGATTAGTATTTAATAACGTCATCTTAAAAACCACCATCAACATGGTAACAAAACTTTCCAATTATGATATGATTATTTACCAAAAAGGAACACAACAAAACATACTTCAAGCCAAAAAAAAAAATCGCACAATAAGACATCCGAATTCCAATAACTATTTTACTCATAGCCCAAAAGAAAATGGGGAGCTACTGCTCATCCAAAAACCACATAACACCCAATTGTAAGAATTACAAGAAACAGTAAAGAGAAATATTTGGGAAATTTTCTGTGTATATCTTTCTTCTTGTAAGCTTCTATATATACAAGTATTATGAGAAATCAAGAACCTTCTATTCCTAACAAACTATACAGCTGGCCTAATTCTATTTGTCTAAAAATCTAACAAACTTTTATTCTTTACAAAAATCTGTTAAGGGTAAAAAGGAAAAGGAATCTAGGTATTGTATAATGAGATATATACAAAGGGTGAGAAGACATAAACATTTCTCAGCTTTGAATCCATAGTTGGGCCTTCATTTCTTGTTTCTGTTTCTGATCCTTCAAGGCCCAACTCTTCTCCAGTTTACTATTTCCGCAGGCCCAATGATTCAGCCCATTATTTCCGGGGCCCCAATGTTAACATTGTTGGAGTGCATTTGAAACATTTGGAACGTTTCTCTGATCTGAAACTCCTCGATACTTTCTTCGATGTTTCCCAAGATGTCCATTGTTCTTCTCTCCTTTCTCTTCGTCTTCTTTCTCTTCGTTTTCTTTTTCATCTTCCTGATCTGAATGTCTGAGTTGGTTATCTTCAACATCCCCTCTCAAGTTGGAGGTGAACAGGGTGAGGCCCAACTTGGTCATGTTGTGAAGATGAGAAGGACCGGCAAGTGGTTTTGTAAATATATCAGCTAGTTGATCTCTGGGAGGGACGAAGGAAAGGGAAATCAGCCCTGCAAGGTACTGTTGACGAACAAAATGGCAGTCAAGCTCGACGTGTTTTGTACGCTCATGAAACACAGGATTACGAGCGATGTGAATGGTGGCCTGGCTATCGGAGTGAATCGGGACTGGCAAAGGAGGAGGAATCGACAGATCGGTAAGTAGACGAGTGAGCCAAGTTAACTCAGCAACCAATCGTCGCATGGAACGATATTCTGCTTCTGCAGATGATAAAGAGACTGAGCTTTGTTTCTTTGATTTCCAGGAAATGGGAGATCCACCTAAGCTGATAAAGAAACCACTAACAGATCGACGGGAATCACAACAAGAGGCCCAGTCAGCGTCGCAATAAGTGGCTAAAGATAAACCAGGAGAAGTCGTGAAGAAAAGTCCATAGTTTGGAAACTTCTTCAGGTAACGGATTACTCGTAAACCAGCAGAATAATGAATAGAAGTTGGTTTATGCATGAATTGACTGAGTGTTAGCACAGCAAAAGATAGATCAGGTCTAGTGTGGGTTAAATAATTGATCTTGCCGATTAGATGACGATAAATTGTTGGATCTGACAGGGGTGTTCCTGAATCTGCAGAAAGCTTGAGAGAAGGGTCCATAGGAGAAGATACTGCAGAGATATGGGAGACATCGAACTCGTCCAAGAGCTCTAAGGTATACTTTCTTTGTGTGATAATCATTCCTTGTTCTTCTCTTAGCACTTCCATACCCAAAAAATAATGTAGAAGTCCAAGATCTTTGATTTTGAATTCCTTGTGTAGAAAAGCTTTTAGAAGCTTGATTTCTTCTGTAGCATTCCCTGTAATTAAGATATCATCAACATACACAGCCACAATTGAAATATAATTCCCACATTGCTTAAAGAACAATGAGTAATCATTTAATGAAGCCACATATCCTTTGAAACTCAAAGCTCCTGCTAATCGAGCATACCACTGTCTAGAGGCTTGCTTGAGCCCATAGAGTGATTTTCTCAATTTGCAGACCATATTAGGATGGGGAGGTTCTAAACCATTTGGAAATTTCATGTATACTTCTTCTTGCAAGTCTCCTTGCAAGAAGGCATTGTTGACATCAAATTGGTAGACATCCCATGCTTTCTTAGTGGCAATGGCCAATAGGCACCTGATTGTAGTCATCTTTACTACTGGAGAAAAAGTCTCATTGTAATCTATCCCTTCCTTTTGGATATCCCCTCTTACGACTAGCCTTGCTTTCAATCTTTCAATTTTCCCATCTGCATGTTGTTTTACCTTATAAACCCACTTACAAGGTAGAGCTTTTCTACCTTTGGGTAACATAACAGCATCCCAAGTGTGGTTAGATTCTAAGGCTTCAATTTCATCCTGCATTGCCTTTTTCAAACCTGCATGTTGACAAGCCTGATGATAACTGTTAGGTTCTGAAATGATGGAGGTGGAATGAAGAGTGACTTGACTAGATTGTGATAGATTTGCAAAGGAGAAACTGGAAGGATTGTTAGGAGGAGTAAAACAGGAATCTGTAACATTGCTAAGAAAAATGGTGTTACAGATGTAATCCTTTAGGTGAGATGGCAGAGTTCCAATGTTGGTTCTACCAGATCTTCTAACAGGGATTGTAGACTGTGATATAGGAGATTGGAAAGTTTGAGATGGTAGATTGGATTGTTCTGACTCATTCTCTAAACAAGATGAATGTTCAGGAACAGAGTGAAAATTGTTAGGAGGAATAGGATCTGCAGATTCTGTACTACTGTGATCAATGGGATCATGAGAAATGAATATAGATTCATCTGATTGTAAATGGAAAAAAGGAAAATGGTTTTCAACAAAATGCACATCTCTAGAAACAAAAACTTTCTTAGATTCCAAATCAAGTAATTTGTATCCCTTTTGATTATTTGGATAGCCTATGAAGACACATTTCTTGGCTCTAGGATCAAATTTATTCCTTCCATGAACCAGAGTGTTTGCATAGCATAAACAACCAAAACACCTGAGAAAATGATAAGAAGGTGACTTGCCAAATAAAATTTCATAGGGTGTTTTTCCTTGAATTACTTTTGATGGTAGTATGTTGATTAAGAAAGTGGCTGTCAAAATACATTCCCCCCAATAGGCCAGAGGTACCTTTGAATGAAACAGTAGAGCCCTTGCTATTTCCAAAAGGTGTCTGTGTTTTCTTTCCACCACTCCATTTTGTTGTGGGGTAGCTACACATGAAGTTTGATGAATGATTCCTTGAGAATCCAAGAATTTTGAGGCAGCATCACTTTTCCCTAACTCCATAGCATTGTCAGATCTGATTATTTTCACTTTGGCATTAAACTGTCTTTCAATCATACATAGGAAATTCTGTATAACAGTGAAAGCATTACACTTAGTGCTCATGAGATAAGTCCATGTGGCTCTGCTGTAATCATCTACTATAGTCAAGAAATACCTATAATTGTTATAGGTAGACACTTTGTATGGACCCCAAGTGTCAATGTGGATTAGATCAAAACATTTATTTGTAGTGATTTTGCTTGAAGAGAAAGGCAATCTAGATTGTCTGGCTTTAGGACAGATTTCACAGTGACAATTTGACTGTTTAGGAACAGATAAGAAACTGATATTCTTCATTGATGTATAGGGTAAGTGCCCCAACCTTACATGCCATAACTTTACATCAGAAGAAGCATTTGAACAAACAGAAAAAGGTACTGAAACTGAATCAGGAAAACAAACAGAACTACTGATTCTACTACAGATTTTAGACTCTAAAGAGGTATTAGTATTTTGAATATCACTAGACTTCTTAGGGAAAGGCTGCAACAAATAGAGACCCTCTCTTGATTCACCAAAAGCTTGAGGCCTCTTCATTGAATGGCCCTGCAACATACAGTTGTTAGAGTTGAAAAAAACTGTATAACCAAACTGATTACTGAACTTATGTACAGATAAGAGATTGTATTTGAAACTTGGCACATACAAGACATTATGTATTGTCAAGTCAGGGTATATTTGAACACTTCCTATATGAGTAACAGTTATGAAATGAGAATTTGGAAGATTTATGTTGATAGGTATTCTAAGAGTAGACAAAGTGATGAATGACTTAGGATTGAAACACATATGTTCAGAGGCTCCTGAATCTATGATCCAAGTTTCAGAGTTAAAAACAGAAAGACAAGTTCCAGAATACTTAAAAATGGTACCAGCCACTGCATTAGCATTAATTTCAGGTCCAGTATCCTTTGATGTTGATTCTGGCAGTTTCATCTGCTTCATGACCTGAATAAACTGAGCAAACTGTTCCTTGCTCATGTGCAGTCTGGCTTGATCCACATAGTAGCTGGGTTCATCCTGCTCCATGATAGCTCCATTACCCCTCACTTGTGTTGAATAGTTCTTGTCATTTGTGAAGTTAAAGTCCTCAGGAAATCCTATCAGTCTGTAACAATCATCCATGACATGACCTGTTTTGCCACAATGATCACAAGAAACATTAGGATTGTATTTCTTCTTTCCTTTGAATCTTAGATTCTGTCTTGGATATCTAGGAGCCTGCTGTCCCTGTTGATAGTTATTTATTTTAGGATACCCCATGTTTGGTTTTGATCCAGATCCTGATGCAGCTGGGTTGGATTTTTGAAACTGCTTGCCATTTTTGCTTCCATTTCCATTAGCCATGAAAGATGAGGAGTCAGCATTGCCAATAGGACTCATGTATGTTTCCTTCTGATTTTCATCCTGTAAGATTAAGGAGTAAGCAACATTTATGTTAGGTAAAGGATTCATCATGAGAATATTCCCTCTAGCATGTGCATATGTGTCATTAAGACCCATAAGGAATTGTATAAGCATCTCATCTTCAACAGATTTCTCCATTTTCTGTTTTCCTTCACAGATGCACACACAGCTACACTTATCCTGTGAATCTAGGGAAGCTAGTTCATCCCAAAGTCTCTTGAGCTTAGTAAAATACCCTGCAATGTTGTTAGTTCCTTGTACCAATCTGTTAAGTTCTTTCTTTAAATGAAAAAGTTAAGCACCATTTGATTGACCAAACCTATGTTCGAGGCTCATCCAGAGTTCCTTAGCAGTCCTGGAATAAATAACACTATCTGCTATTTCTTTTGAAAGTGAGTTAAGAAGCCAAGATGTTACCATGTCATTACACCTACTCCAAGGTTGCAGATCTGTGGAAGTTGGAGCTGGTGAAGGATGCTCTCCAGTGATGAAACCCAACTTGTTCTTTGCAGAGAGTGCTATAAGCACTGATCTCTTCCATCCCTGATATCCTCTTCCATCAAAGGAGCTGGTTACCAAACCCATTCCAGGAGAATCTGAAGAATGCAAATAGAATGCATGATTGACATCAATTTTAGCTCCTGTGGAAGATCCTGCTACCTGAGTTGCAGGCACAGATTCAGGAACATTGATAGCTTCATTAGTCATGATTGTATTTGATGTATGATTTGATTTACTGCTCTGATACCATGTAAGAATTACAAGAAACAGTAAAGAGAAATATTTGGGAAATTTTCTGTGTATATCTTTCTTCTTGTAAGCTTCTATATATACAAGTATTATGAGAAATCAAGAACCTTCTATTCCTAACAAACTATACAGCTGGCCTAATTCTATTTGTCTAAAAATCTAACAAACTTTTATTCTTTACAAAAAATCTGTTAAGGGGAAAAGGAAAAGGAATCTAGGTATTGTATAATGAGAGGGGAAAAGGAAAAGGAATCTAGGTATTGTATAATGAGATATATACAAAGGGTGAGAAGACATAAACATTTCTCAGCTTTGAATCTATAGTTGGGCCTTCATTTCTTGTTTCTGTTTCTGATCCTTCAAGGCCCAACTCTGCTCCAGTTTATTATTTCCGCAGGCCCAATGATTCAGCCCATTATTTCCGGGGCCCCAATGAATTGGAGTGCATTTGAAACTGATCTGAAACTCCTCGATACTTTCTTCGATGTTTCTCAAGATGTCCATTGTTCTTCTCTCCTTTCTCTTCGTCTTCTTTTTCATCTTCCTGATCTGAATGTCTAAGTTGGTTATCTTCAACATCCCCTCTCAAGTTGGAGGTGAACAGGGTGAGGCCCAACTTGGTCATGTTGTGAAGATGAGAAGGACCGGCAAGTGGTTTTGTAAATATATCAGCTAGTTGATCTCTGGAAGGGACGAAGGAAAGTGAAATCAGCCCTGCAAGGTACTGTTGACGAACAAAATGGCAGTCAAGCTCGACGTGTTTTGTACGCTCATGAAACACAGGATTGCAAGCGATGTGAATGGCGGCCTGGCTGTCGGAGTGAATCGGGACTGGCAAAGGAGGAGGAATCGACAGATCGGTAAGTAGACGAGTGAGCCAAGTTAACTCAGCAACCAATCGTCGCATGGAACGATATTCTGCTTCTGCAAATGATAAAGAGACTGAGCTTTGTTTCTTTGATTTCCAGGAAATGGGAGATCCACCTAAGCTGATAAAGAAACCACTAACAGATCGACGGGAATCACAACAAGAGGCCCAGTCAGCGTCGCAATAAGTGGCTAAAGATAAACCAGGAGAAGTCGTGAAGAAAAGTCCATAGTGTGGAAACTTCTTCAGGTAACGGATTACTCGTAAACCAGCAGAATAATGAATAGAAGTTGGTCTATGCATGAATTGACTGAGTGTTAGCACAGCAAAAGATAGATCAGGTCTAGTGTGAGTTAAATAATTGATCTTGCCGATTAGATGACGATAAATTGTTGGATCTGACAGGGGTGTTCCTGAATCTGCAGAAAGCTTGAGAGAAGGGTCATAGGAGAAGATACTGCAGAGATATGGGAGACATCGAACTCGTCCAGGAGCTCTAAGGTATACTTTCTTTGTGTGATAATCATTCCTTGTTCTTCTCTTAGCACATCCATACCCAAAAAATAATGTAGAAGTCCAAGATCTTTGATTTTGAATTCCTTGTGTAGAAAAGCTTTCAGAAGCTTGATTTCTTCTGTAGAATTCCCTGTAATTAAGATATCATCAACATACACAGCCACAATTGAAATATAATTCCCACATTGCTTAAAGAACAATGAGTAATCATTTAATGAAGCCACATATCCTTTGAAACTCAAAGCTCCTGCTAATCGAGCATACCACTGTCTAGAGGCTTGCTTGAGCCCATAGAGNTCAAGATGTCCATTGTTCTTCTCTCCTTTCTCTTCGTCTTCTTTTTCATCTTCCTGATCTGAATGTCTAAGTTGGTTATCTTCAACACCAATAATGAGGAAAAAGATAAATAATAAAAAAACGAGCAGACCTTTATGACCTTAATAGTAACAAGAAAAATAAGTAGAGTGACAAATGACACCTTGAGGAAGATGTAATAAATTGATATTAAACTACTGAAAGGAAATCAATATGTCGAAAAAAAAGTGAAAAACAGGTGGTACAAAAAAGATGTGCATCAATATTAAACTTCAACCTCAGTATTATACTATTCCAACTGAAAATAATTAATATGAATAAAAGGAAATTTGCAAAGCATTGAGTTTGACAGATTGTGATTATAACTAGGCAAATGGAAGCACTGCACAAATTTGGTCAAGTACAATCTCAATATTTAAACTCCTCAAAATAGTATGAGAATACTTTAAATCGTATTGGGTGCTAACAAGTCATTTTAACCCAAAACAAATGTTGACTGTACAATGTCAGCATTTCCGTAAGTAAAAAATTTCATGCTAGAAAAGATTATACCACCTTAGAGAATTTATATAATGAAAGGGGCGTGAATAAATCAACAAATAATAATAGCAACAACATGTGGCGAGATAGTGCATAACCTCCGAACACAAGTGACAAGAGAAAAGTAAAATAGACCATAATACTGATAATATTATGCGATAAAGCGGGACCTCGACACGTGCAAATTTTAACATGCTTGTGTGCTGCTCAAGTATGGATGTAAAATACATTCATCCAAACCGTGAAATTTAAACTAGCCTATTACTACTGGCAGCTACCAATACATACATACACATATATATGTACGAAAGAACACTAAAGCTAAGCATCTTCAAGACTTCTAAAGAGGTAAACGTAGAGAAGTTTAGACTCAGAGCTGTAGAGAAGAACACTTAATTAAACCTCAAGTTAAAGCAAATATAGGTAGCTAAAACATTCTACGACTCATCAAGAAGGCAAACTTTACTAGAAACAAATCAGGTGATTACTTTAAATCGATCAGGCGAGAATAGAGACACAAACAAAGAGATAGAGCGACAATATACTAAGCCAGCATACTCAAAAACAATAAATATAATACCAGCTTAAGCAAATCAACACAGCTTCAGTCTACTTACAAAACCGAAATTAATCTACATCAATATGAGGAGCAATTTAGAGAAAAATAGTTCACAACATTGTCGATTAAAATGAACAAAGAGAAAGCTTAAGCGTAAAGATTTCACCTCTTTTGGTGCAGCGATACCGAACAAGACGAGCGAAGAACGTGCAACGAATTCCACGCCACAAAACTTGAACACGAACTACCGACCAGAAAACAAAGCAGAGTCTCGAAGAAACTTGGGTAAAACAATGGTAAACGAGATGATATAGGGACTCTCAGATCGAAACCAAGTAACTCTTCCTTTCCTAGAATGTGTTTCGTGTGTACTTCTGTAGCTTCTTCACTATGCTAATTTCTAAAGAAAAATTCAACTTTCTCTTATCGCCTTTTTTTCCAACAGAAGAATCTCTCCCCTCAAAATGACAAAACAGATATTATATAGGGAAATATTAGGGTTAGTAAAATGGGGGGAAAACATAGGGAAATTTCGGATAAGGACCAAGACATTTCAAAATCTCAAATTTTGAAATCATCCCCAAAATCGAAAGAAATCTGGAACCGGTACTAAAAATTCCAGAATTTGCAACCGGGGAGTCATGGGAGCCGCTCGATTAGGCTCCATTACAAGAGAAACGCGGAGATGAAGACATTTGGCTGCCAAGGACGAAATAAAGCTGTTGATCATACAAACCATACAGGTTGAGGGAGACAACGCGAGGCGTGAACTCGCCACTTTCGCATCTGCCTTCGCGTGGAGGAGACGGGGTGCGTACGGGGGCTGCTCGCGCGTTTTGTCTCTTCTGGGTTTTCTTCTCAAGCGTTGGAAAAATTCACGCGTTGGGATGAATATCTGGGTTCTTGATTAAACGGGGCGAGTATGGGTTGATTTGGGACGAGAAAAGGGTCGGGTCGGTGTTTTTTTTTTTTTTTTGTTTTGTTTTGCGTTGAGGTGTTGGGCTGGGAAAATTTCTGGAAATTATTGAGCTGATTTTGGTTGAGAAGCAACAAAGAAACGGGCTGGCAGGGAACTTTGTTAATAAATGGCCCACTTTGGGTCTTAAGAAAATAGGCTAAAATATTTCTTGCCAAAAATAAGATGAATAAATTAATTAACGGACAAGGGCCTAAAATACCCTTAAAGTATTGAAAAAGGTATAAAATTAACCTTCATCCACCTATTGTCTCCAAAATGTCCTTTTCATCCACTCATTGGCTCCAAAATACCCTTGTCATCCACCTTTAGGTTCAAAATTGACCATTTTTTAATGGTAAATTTGTATATAATAGCAAACTAATAACCTAAATTAAATGGAATAGCTAGGGTTTGATTTAATTGTGCTCCATAGCAAACATTAGCTAAAATTTGCCAGCGTCTCTCTCCCAAAAATCTCGCTCGCCACTCTCCATTCTCGCTCGCCTCTCTCCATTCTCGCTCGCCTCTCTCGCTTTATACACAGAAGTGTATAATTCTGTTTCTGTTCTGTATAAAGCGAGAGAAAATTGTATATACACATGCAAAAATGTATATCTTCGTGTTATACACTTAATTATACAATTTACAAACATTTTACTTCAAATATTGCAGAGAAAAAGGCCAACGAATTATACAATTGCGAATTATACAATTGCAGTGAGATACAATTTTCTCTAGCTTTATACAACAGAAGTGTATATATTGTGTTTCTGTTTTTGTATAAAGCGAGAAAAACATATATCTTCTTGCTATACACTTATAATTATGCAATATACATACATTTTAATTCGATTCAACTGTATGCAGAGCAAATTATACAATTGCAGCGAAATAGGGCAGCGAATTATACAATTTAGGCCAGCGAATTATACACTTGTATATGTATAGCGAATTATACAGTTTTTATGTTTGCTATGGACCGCAATTATGCAAAGTTTGCTATAGCATACAAATATGAATTTTTTGTTTGCTATATGTGAAAGTTGCCCTTTTTTAATTGTTTTAAAATTAAACTCTTTAAATATTTTTTAAATACTGGGCGTTCAACTATTAATTATAAATTTAATTTGTTAATATAATTTGTAAATCAATCCACTACCCTCTCATTACTAACTAAACCTCACTCAATTAATAATTCAATTATAATATCAAAATCGTCATAAACACTACTAAAACACGATAAAATTATAGATTACTGAAAATGACATTCAAAATTATTCGAGTCCGAATCGAAGCCCCAATTAAATTTAGGTTGAGCCGCTTATTTAGGAGGACACTTTCTTTCAAAATTGAATTAGAAGTTTATGATTACAGGTAAAGAAATAATGCATCCCGAATTAATTCATGCACTTATTTTAAATATAATTTTATAAATATTTATGATTTATTTTAAAACCTTTAATATATTATTTTGAAAAAAAGTTACCTATGAAGTAACATCACATAATTGAGACGTAAGAATAATTAAGATGAACATAGTCAGACTTTAAAGTTTATCGGTGATTTTTATGTAGCCACTTGAATGTATGATAATTTACTTCTATATTTTTTAAAAACATTCAATTGCAGTAGCTTGCATTAATAATGTGACGGGTTCATTAATTTAGAGGGATTTAATTAGTAATGGGTGGGTAGTGGATTGATTTCTAAATTACACTAATAAGTTAAATTATAACAAATAGTTGAGTGCCACGTATTTTAAAAAAAATTAAATAGTTTAAATATAAAACTGTTAAATAAGTGGTCAATTTTGAACCAAAAGGTAGATGACAAGGGTATTTTGGACCAAATAGGTGGGTGGGAAGGGCATTTTGAAGCCAATAGGTGGATGAAGGGTAATTTTGTACCATTTTCAGTACTTTGAGGGTATTTTAGGCCCTTTTTCGATATATTAATAATCTCCTTCATTTGACGAGGTAAAATAATTAATTTAGTTATGAAACAAACTAATCCAAAATATAAATACTATATAACTAAACTAATTAATAAAATATTTATACAAAATAAAATATTTTGAGACGATTTTGAACAATCATAAAATATGCCAATTGTGTACATAATTATGTAAATCATATACATTATATAAAAATTATAAAGAGAGATGTGATTAATTTAATATAATTTTTAAAACATCTTGAGTTTTATAAAATCTAATTATTTCAAATCGTTCAAAATTAAGAAGCTCGTTAATTAATTTATTGGGGAGGGTCAAAATTGGGTGTCAACAACATGGACATTTCAAGGTTCATGATCTCAACTATTACATTCTTTCAATTAATTACATTCTTTCAATTTAGTTTAGTTTATTTATTATTGTCTTCCGCTGAGTTAAGTAAGCCAGACCAAGGGGCCGCTCGGAGTCAGCAATGGTCTTTGAGTGTCGAGCACACCCAGGTTGTACGCTTGGGCGTGACAATATAAATCCCAAAAGTCATGAAAAAGGCACATGGAATTTCGTTGGCATACGTTCAAGCTTGGAGAGGTAATTAAGCAGAGAGCTCTCAAGATTATGAGACGTGATCCTGCAGAATCATATGGAAATATTTCGATATATTTGTATATCTTGGAAAAAACATACTCAGGCACTGTTGTTAACTTTAAGGAAATGAAAGAAAAATATTTTTTATATTCGTTAAATGCGCTAAATGTCAGCATCAGAGGATGCATTATTTTGTTTATGTAATTAGTGATGTTTTACTATATACACTAACCATCTATTTTAATGAAGGTACGCGCGTCAACATAATTTCTTCATACAGTTATGCATGGTACTAAAAGGTTTAGTGTATGTCCACGCACTAGAGTGTCACGCCCCAAACCTACACCTTGGACATGACTGACACTCGGAGACCACTGCAGGTTCCCAAGTGAACCCTTGGCCTGACTTACTCATCTCAGCAGAAGGCTAAACTCAACTTATTTAAGAAATAAGCATGTTCAAACAAGTACCTCATACAATATTTGGCCAAAATGTCATCAAGTATCAACAAGTACAAAGACTCTAAATTGAAATACTAATTTTCTACAAAGCGTCTAAACTGACTGAAGTGCAATATTAGGACAGACCCCACAACATCCTAACATCAAACTAGTAAGGTAAATGAAATTTATGTCCCCCGAAATGCAAGGAGGCTCACCACTGACTTTGGAGTTGTCTCTGGATCATCGAAGTGTCGCGTGCTAATCCTGGTTACTCGTGTCTGCATGATAAAATGATGCAGGCCAACTGGCATCAAACATTGAATGTACGAGTATGCGAGTTGGAATGCTAAGTACAACTATAAAGCTTGAAATGGAGTGAGGATGAACATACCTTTTCGCTGCTTGACTCATAAAAGATATAAAAATAATAAACTCAACTTTACTTATATATTAAAGTAATATAGTTTTCTGTGGGTGGTTCTCTAACCGACAACAACCACTATGAGCCTTAGTGGTGATACATCGTCTTGCCCATGCTACCAGAACTGTCATATACTTTGTCGTCGCATAGGACATCCTCTACCAAGTGGATCAACTGTCTAACCTTACGTGGTCATCTAAAAAGTATGACACTTTAATACCCATGATGGTAACATGGTTTACATAGGGACTTGAGTTATCTGAACTCTCATCCCCATATCGGTGCTTAATACTACTCCCAATACTTACTTTAGCCCATTGTTTTTAATAAAATTTCCTTCCTTTTGATTGAGATAATTTACTGAACTCTTTAGATTTAAAAAAAGTTCTTTTTTTGGAATCAATGTTCCCCTCTTTAGTTCAAAACTCTTTTATAACTCCTTTGTTTCCTTTAAACTTAAATTTAAAACATTTATTAATCTTTAGGGAATACTTAATTCCCTTTTATGACTATAGAGAATTGAACTCAACATTTACTCTTTTCCTTAACTCAAACTTGATCCTTAAAACGAATTTAAAACGTTTAAGTAAGACTCTAAGAACTTTGAAAACTTTACTTTTAATCAGTTCATAGCTTTAGACTTGACTTCTTACGTTTAAACATGACTCATAACTTTTTGACTTGACTCTTAACTTTCCTTGAATTGAATTATGGATTCAAAAATTCAATTTGAGTTCTTGGATGATTTTTAGGTATTTAGAAATCATTTGAAGTGATTTGACATCATTGGAGGATGTTAATGTAACTTTAAAGGACTTAAAAATGTTAAACTACAAAAACTTGACAAAACACGCCGGTCGGGCGAACTGCTGGCGCGCCACGCAGCCTTAGTTGACTGAGGTTTGGTTCTGGCGCATTGCTGACGTGCCGCGCCAGGCCTGGTTAACTGAGGCATATTTTTGGCGTACTGCAGGCGCGCCACGCCTGCCCTTACCCAGGTGTGTCTGACGAACTTTTCAACTAGTTTTCCCCTTTTCGACTCTCCAAAACTTCCTAGTTCTTTCAGTATACATTGGGAACCCTTAGTACCATCAAGATCTGCATAATTTCTTCTCAAATAACTCCATAGAAACAAGAATCACACCAACAATGGCAGCCAACAATCCAATCAATAAAAAAACCAAACTTTCCTAAAGATTCCAACCTCTAACATGATAAAAATCCATAAATTAGATGAATTCAACGAAACTGGTGGGTGAAGTAACCCAACACAAAAGAACCCACATACCTTATTAGGGATCACCCCCGACGAAATCCACGAAGATAAAACTTGGCGTTTTTACGTTTTCTTCTTCCTTTTCATGTTTTCTCCTTTCTTTCAAAACCCTAGTCTATTTTTCTAAGTGTGTAAAACTAAATGGGATCGGTTTAGACCCCAAAATATCACTCCAAAACGAAATTATAATTGACTTTAGGTAAAGACCAAAACACCCTTACCAAATCCGAATTTAGAACTTTCCCTGCTCATCAGCTCATCTTCCGAAGGTCATATCTCACTCATACGACCTCGGAAATTTGCAAACTTGGTGTCGTAGTAAGGATAATCCAACGAGATTTCCATCCATATAAAGAACTCACCATACTCCTCCTGAGGTGAAAGTTATGGCCGTTTGAAAATGACCAAAACTCACATTTGAAATCTAGAAATTTTCCAGATTTCCTTACTTATTTCCAAATTTTATTCCTCTTGTTTTTCTTATCTTAATCATAGTTTGTCTTGAATACGAGATGATACATAAAGTGTGTAGTTGTAGCATATTTCAACACGATGAAATTCCATGTAGTCATGCTATTGTTGTTATAAGACATAGAAATAAGCATGCTCAAGACTTTTGCTCGTCATATTATATCAATAAAAATTTTCAAGATGCTTATGTAATACCGATTGAGCCTTTGCCTTGCAAAAGCAATTGGAAAATTTCATCGCATGTATTGGAAGATACAGTGTTACCACCTGATGTAAGGAAGCTACCAGGGAGACCACCAAGCTACGATCGTAAAAAAGGATTTAACAGGTTAAATTTAAGAGATCTGAAGTGTCCTGTAGTAGATGTGGTACAGAGGGTCAAAACAAGAAGAATTGTCACAAATATTCTCAGGAGCACTAAGTTTGTTATGGAATTGTTTGGTACTTTTAGATGTTTTATCAATCACTTTTTTTCCAGAGAATTTTGTTTGGTTATAGAATGGTGTTTCTTTTTACCATCGTTGAGATAGACCAAATCTTTATTATTAATCTGACATGGCATAATAGATGATGAACTTTGTGGTATATATTATATTGATAGGTTATGTGGATTAAAGTTATGGTAGATAATTGATTGTACTCGCTTCATCAAATATGATGTTGCCAGTTTGGTGTATTTTATGATAATCGTATGGTGTAATGCTTGATTTGGTTCTATATCTCATAATAATAAGTGGTATATTGAATGGCACAACATTGGAGCAAAATATGATATGATGTTTGTATCTTTATGTCATTATTGGTATATTATATAGTGTCTTAATTTGTATATTGTATGGTATATGTTGAATTTTTAGTAAGGTTAATACATGGTAAAATAATCTTTAGCCCCTTACTAAGATGTTTTCTATGAATCATACACGTATAAGAATTGACAAAAATTATGTACCTAAATTTTAACTTGTATAATGATAGAACATTAATACACAACATTTTATTTATTTGAAATCAAATTACATAAAAATAATTAACCAACCACAGAAATCAAGTAATACCAATAAAACGTAACAAAAACATTTTGGTATCCAAGGTATAAATACCATAAAGACACCTACTGTGTATGGAGAAGACAACCATAATCCAGTGAAATTTCTCAGAAACATTAATAGGAAAGCAAACGAAATCAAGTTGATCCTATGGTGTATTACAAAGTATGTAATGTATTGAGAAACTTCATGATCCGATATTATAAAGCTGTTATTTTTCTTGATTTTTTTACAGACATTGTGTATTTGATCAACCCATTGTATGAAATGAGAGTCAGTTGTGGCAACTTTTTTTTTGACTTTCAGATCCATGCTTGCATTTTTTTCTCAAGTACTACATGATTACATTTATTTATTTGGTGTAAAACATATAGTATTAATGTGTAACATTAACGTCTTTAACGAGGACTCAAAACTGCATAACAATTTTCATAAATAGTGTAAGTTGTCTGTATAAACGAATTACCGAGTTTGACCAAGCTTTTCATGTAGTTACCATAGTGTGAAACCAATCCATCAAGTAACCTCTCTCAATTCCAAACTCAACTGGAGGTTTGATGACATTGTTTTCTATGGTAAAAACATTGGCTTTCTGAAAAAAAATAACAAAAAAAATTACTCATTTGAATAAAAAATAATATTAAAATTGTAAATTCATAATATTGTACTGACCTGCCGTGTTTCTCATGTATTTTGTCATCGTACCACTTTTTGTATGCTTTTATCAAGTTCATATCGACATAAAAATAATTTCCATTAACAAAAGGGTGTTTAATTAAAAATAGACCGGTCTATTTTCAGATGTACCATCAGAGTCAATCATATTAGTTTATGGTGATTGAACATAGGAGCCTTTTTACGCACTTGTATAATTGGTGTCACTTGTGTTGCTTCAGCCTCTAGAGCAACAAGTTGTGACTCCCTAAGAGGTTGCTCATCAAAGTCAATGAATATTGTTGTCTCATTTAAGGATGTTTTCAACTTTTCAGAAACAAGA
The DNA here is from genome assembly GCF_001406875.1 of Solanum pennellii. Classification (NCBI taxonomy): domain Eukaryota; kingdom Viridiplantae; phylum Streptophyta; class Magnoliopsida; order Solanales; family Solanaceae; genus Solanum; species Solanum pennellii. The sequence goes on from NC_028644.1 coordinate 19,414,029, forward strand.
CATATTTAAAATGTATAAAGCAATATAGTATCATTTTTTGAATATACATATTAGTAGGTGATCAATGAGTAGAAAAAAAGCATGCTTCTACCATCACATTTTCATTAATGGTATCATTATGATGAGAATTTGAACATCATCTTTTTCTCTTGCGTGGACATCAAACAAAACCTCAACATTTTAAAAAATCTATGAAATTACAGATAAATGTATCATATTTGCACCATATTACATATATAAACCACTGTATACACCAATTACAACTACACCATTTTAAATATAAAAATCACTGTATAAACCACTTAACATAAAAGGACACCTAGCTATTTCGAAGAATATACCAATACTACATTTACCATGTATACACCATTGAATGAACCAATACACCATGTTACTATTTAATTTTATGCACTATTGTATAATAAAATAAATTGGCGATAAAATAGAATACGTAATAATTTATAAGCACAGTTAAAAAATCAGTGATGTATCATGTTCTACATAATTTTATACACCAAAAACTATATCATTTTTATTAATGGTAATAACATTAATTTCTTGAACACAATGATACTAACCTTTGGTTCTTCAAAATCTTCATTTTCTTTTTCCTCTTTATGAAATGATCTCAACTCTTTTATGATCTTTAAAATGATGCATGCATGAACTTCTTCATGTAAACAAGTTGTCCATCAACTTTATCCTCAAATGCTTTCAATTCTTTTCAATTTTAGTAACCAAAAAATAATACATCAGATTAGAAATATGACCAATAATAATAATAATATAAGTACATAACACAAACCAATGAAACTTCCAGGAAAAGCTTTTGGGAATCTTTTGTTTTTGTGAAATTGTTGGCATCCTTTTCAGTGTGAAGTTCTAAAGTATGAGGCAGTGTCTTCTCATTTGGATGTGCATAACTCAAAGTATCTTGCTTATTAGACAACATTGATTCATTATTTTGAATAAGATATTCCATCTCAACAACAACCAACTCATCCGACATCAAAACAAGATTTTTATATTTATACTAGCAATCATAAATGAATGCAAATATATGATTAGATAAATGTACGTGTGTAACAATGAACCATCATGTAATTAAATAAGGAATTGATATTTACCTAATTACTCTACTTTCTAAACATTCCTTTCTTGAGAAAATAAAAAAAATCTTGTTCTTTGGAATTTTCTACTTGAAAATGTGAGGTATAATATGACTGGTACAAATTGCAATGGACTGATCAACTTTGTTGGCAATTTCATAAAACTCAACTCGCAATGCAAGTGGAAAGCCAAAGCATTTGACATGAGGTGGTTCAGGTATCATCCAATTGATGAGATATCAAATTTAATAGATCATAAAAGGACAAGTTACCCCATGGATTACTACTGTATTGACCACTTTCCACCAAATAAAAATCATCTTTTGTAAAAGAAGAAAGGTTTGGTGGAGATGAAAGAATGAATGTACTTATAAAGTAAATAATGGTCATGTTGAAAATATCTTCATCCTTAATCAAACCTTCTTCCTTGCAAACTCTAACTACATCATTCTTAACAACTTTACCAGAAGAAATAAGAAAGTACAAACTCATAAGATTTTATGGACTATCAGGGTCAAAAATAAAATCTGTCGGTCACCCACATTTGAAACTAGTCATAACGCGAAATTTCTTTATGCCAAAATGTAGATCTTTACTGTTCAAATTTACGATGAACATATCATTGCGATCATTTTTTTTTGTCTCAGCATACATCAAGCTTCTAATGAGTTAGGGTTGAACCATTATCGGATGCAAATCAAGCAGATATCCAAAAGGAGGTTCCTTAAACAAGTGAAGCATGTTGACTTTTGGGAGACGTTCAGTTAATTCGTTGAACACGTTAACATTGATATATGAATACCAACGTGATTGTTTCTTCTTTGGCTATAATATTTTATAATTCATTTAAGTCAAAGAACTACAAATAAATTGTAAAATGTGAACATCATTTAGAATACATACATAACTACAAATATCATTCTGAATCAAAATTTATATAATTTTATATACCAACGTAGTATCAAATTCCAAATATAGTTTGAACAAATAAAAATAACTAATGTATGCCTTTCTATACTAGTAAACAAGTAAATCACTTGGAAAATTTTAAAGTAACAATATAAAATGAACATTAAGAAGTACAACAAAAAAACAGCAAATAAATTATTATTTTCAAATAGAAAAATAGAAGATAACATACCTTGCATGACTTTGTCCTTTTCGTGTTTGTCCTCTTCATGTTACCAACACGTTTAACGACTTTTGTTTTCCCATGATTCACACCACATTTCTACTAATAAATAAAATATATTGTACTACTCTTTCACTCAGTAGTGCAACTAGGAACAGGCAAACACTCAACAAAATTCCAATGTATTTCTTCATATACAAAATATTAGTCAAGGATATACACGAGTGTGGAACCATTCAACTACAAAACCCTTGAAACCTGGCAGATGTTCTCCAAAAATAACCATATAATCATACCCATACTTTAGGCCATAACATCAATAATTTAATTTTACAGGTTTCTACTATCATTAGATTCACCATCACCTACATAAAGATAGAAATTGAGTGACACATACAAATTCAAGCTGTAAGGACAATACCACTCAATTTTCCACTAATCTTTACATCAAGCTCTTGAATCTTACCACATAGGTTTCCTATTGGTTAATTAAGACTTCTTTCCATTACTTTGTAAGCAACACTGACAAATGATCTTGCACTAAACCAGTATTTAACACCTTCATTTATCTCCACCCATACATAAAAATGACATCATACCAGACCATACAAACAATATTAATATCAGTAGAACATATCATTCCTGGAGCAAAATGAAACCGTAATCACAAAAATTGGTGGATTTCTTGAGAGGATCGGAACAAACAGATCTTAGTAAAATAGACAGTCCAACTAGATAGGCCAAACAAAACATAACTAACTACATAGGCAAAAGAAACTCCCAAGTGCATTCAACCACTTAGAAAGCAACACCCACCCCACCTTACCCTCACTCTCCAATTGAACCCAAATTTCCATCAAAGATATTTTTTGATGATCGTGGTGTCCAGGTCATCTTTCTCACTCAATGGTTCACTAACTGAACATACATATAACTACAACCGTAATCGTTTATATTAACGAATCATCAACATCATCTAGCAAAATCTCCTAACTCCAAAAAAAAAACATAAATCAGTAACAACATATCAATCAATATATACCAGAAATTTAATTTTACAGTTTCTCAAAACCCTCTCAACACTTCCCTTCACCACATCTCCTTCCTCAAATACAAAAACAAATGTCTTTAGGAAATTTTGATAACAATAAATTCATTAGAAAGAAAATTCAAACAGCACAAAAAGATTCAAGATAATAAAGGTAAAAGCCAACAAAACAGTTAGTTCCATGTATAATCATCAACCATACACTGTAAAAATGTACCTTAGTAATTTTTTGCAATTTCGACTTGGTCACCTTGTTGAGACGACTCCTTTTTACAATGGTATATTGTCTTCAAAATCGCTATTGAAATCACTATCATGAGGACCCTCAACATTCGTAAAGACTTTCACTTTACCCTTTTTCCCTCCATAATTGGGTTTAATGAAAGCATCTTGTGTCTCTATTTGTTTCAATCACCTCAATTATACGAACTTCACTACTTCTGGGAGAAGAGGAAGTAATCAGCTGAAAATTTGTTGTTGAACATAGAATCAGACTGTTGATTGTATTATTCTTCATCAAGTGAGGACTCTTTTGAGGTGTATTATAACGTCTAAGAATTTCAAATAACTAGTAAGAACCTAAGAATTTAAAGAAATAATTTTGGGAACAATGAAAATCTGGAAATTTTGTTAAGTTAGAATAAGTTGAGTTTTTGGTCAACATCAATCAACCATAACTCCTAGATCTGGCTGAGTTAGGTGTACTTAAATGTACGTTTTGAAATCTCTTGGAATAATATTTCCATAGCCCCCGAGTTTGTGCAAATTCGAGTTCGTTTGAGTGAATTATACCCTTTGGAAGTTGGGTTGTTCGAATAAGAAAAGTCCAATCTGGATTTTTGAAGGCATTATGGTCTTTTCCTTACCCAATTATTTTATTTCATTTTTTGGTAACTAGTTCTAAACTGATCTTATTCAATATAAGCTTTTGAAAAAAGAGTGAGGATTTTGAGAGAAGAGAAAATAATAGGTGAAAGGAGAAGAATGTTCAAGATTCGTCAAGATTAGCTTGTGGATTTCATCGGGGGTTATCACAACAAGGTATGTGAGATCATATAGCATAGGGTTAGTTCACCCACTTGCCAATCATGATTCAATTTTAGTGAATTTATTAGATGTGAAGGTAAATCCTTAAGTTCTTGATGAAATTCATTCGAATTCTTGTGGGTTGCGTTGTTGGAGTTCTCTTGAGATTTATTCATGTTATTAGTCGTGTTTTTCGAGTAGAATATGATGTATATTGAGAGTACAATTGATCCTAAGTGTTTACGAAAATAGCGATTGAAGTTTAGAGGGTTAAGAGATGAGAAACGAGGAAGAAAAGTTATCAAAAGCTTAGGGAAAAGGGTGGGGCTTCGCGGCAGCCATCACTCCCCAAAGTCTTTCTTCACTTTCACCCTTGGGGCGCCGCACCAGCCAGTGCGCCCCAGGTCTGGTTCTGATCTTTACACTCTGGCACCCCACGCCTCTTAGAGCGCTAGGGATGCCAATTCACCCTATTTCCCCCCACATTTTCGTACTACTTTCTTAGTATGTACCTATGTTTTCTACTTGATTTCAACACTCGGAGAATATATCGAAACATCATGAAATCGTTCATAAACATTAGATTATGAAACTCTTTTCCATAATCAAATTCAAGAAAAGTTAATATCTAAGTTAAGAGAAGTAAAAGTCTAAGTCTAAAGTTACAAAGAAAGTCAAAATAAGTATTTAAAGTTTTAAAAAGTCTTTCACAAATGTTTAACTTTGTTCTAAAGACTTAAAGTTCAAGTTAAGTAACGAGTAAAGTTGATGTTCATTTCTTCAAAAAAGTATAAGGGAATTATGTATTCTCAAAGAGTTTAAAATGTTTTCATATTTAAATAACAACAGAGCTGAGATTTCTAAAGAGTCTTTGAGCTAGTATTCAAAAAAGAGTAATCGCTTTCTAAATGAAGCAAGAGAGCAAACCTTGATTTCTAACATAGCCTTTGAGCTAAAATTTTTGTGCATTTATCTCAAATCACAAAAAGAAGTATGTTTTTAGACAAAAGAAATATGTTTTTAAACAAAATATCTAGTATCATATTTTGAGAGTAGTATTGAGCACCGATATGGGGGAGAGTTTAGACAACTCACATCCCCCATAAATCATGTAGCCACAAAGTATAGAAGGGGGTCATACTTTTTAGATGATTCCTTTAGTGATTTTTATCTTAGACTAGTGGATCCACTTAGGTAGTTCATGTTCTATACTCATGGCAAGGAATAGGACGACCCTGGAAGCGTGAGGCAAAATGTTGTACCATCATAATAGCTCTTACGTGATAGTTGTCGATTAGAGAAACTCCGACAGAAGTAGTTGTATTTTTAAATGCACAGTTTATTGTGTTTTTTACATACATTTGAGAGTTATCTGTATCTTTGCGTATAACCAGAGTTGAATTCATATTTTAAAAAACTTTTCTTCATATTTCACTTGTTTTAAATTTCTTCATATTGAAATGAGTTCAGTTATGTTGAGCAAATAATTTCTTCAAATTCTTTTCAAGCTTATGTATTATTTTACTTCCCAACTTGAATACTCATACATTCAATGTATTGATGCTAGTTAGCCTGCATCGTCTTATAATGCAGAGAGATGTAACTAGGATCTGCGCACAACATACGTTGATTGTGTGAGCACTCCATAGTCAGTTGGTGAGCCTTCTTGAATTACGGAGGACTCCTTTTTATTACTTTGATTTATTGTATTATTTTATTAGGATGTCGTGGGGTTTGTCCAAACATCCATCTTAGATTTTTTAGAGGTTTCGTTAGCCTTTATATTATTGTTATCTTATGTTAAAACATGGGTTTACCTTAATGGACAAGTTGAATGTTCCTTTATAAGATTCCATTTTATTTCATAGATTTATATTTATTTATTTAATTCTTGCGCTAAGTAAGTAAGCCAGGCCAAGGGTTTGCTTGGTGCAAGCAAATGGTTCACAAGTTCTAACAACGTCTATGGTGTAGGGTTGGGGCGTGACAAACATTGTTTCAGAGCACATAATTCAAGAGTAATAGGGATTCTATAAAGTCGTGTCTATAGAGTCCTAATTATCGCTGTGAAGTGCACAACATCTGTAATTAGGAGGCTGGAACACTTGGGAAGATTTCTCACTTCTTTTACACTCATTTTGTGCGTTAGAGTTTGATCTATAAAACATTTTCCTCTATTTCATGCTTGCGCGTGTTTCAGATAATCATGCCAACAGGAGATCTATTCGAGGTCGTTCTTCTAGCAGAAATATTTAATAGAGAGGGGTACCTAATGCACCTGAAGTGCAACCTCAAGGAGAAGTTACTAATGACGACATATGTGAGGCTCTCCAAGTGTAGAGACAAGTTATGACCAATCAAGCTGGGCAAAAAAGAGGAGCTAGACAGGAAGCGAATGATACTTCTAGGATTCGAGAGTTCTTAAGGATGGATACCCCATGTTTCACGGGTTATATCACTACTGAGGATCCACCAAACTTTATTGAGGAGGTAAAGAATATATTTGAGGTTATGCATTCTGCCGATACTGAGCAGGTTGATCTAGTTGCATATCAACTAAATAATGTTGCTAGAACTTGGTATGATCAGTGGAAAGAGGGTAGAGATGAGGATGCACCACATGCGAGTTGGGTTTTTTTTGAGGAGGCTTTCTTGGGGCATTTCTTTCTCTAAGAAATAATAAAGGCAAAGGTACGAGAGGTACTTTCCCTTAAGCAGGAGTCACTAAGTGTTCCTGAGTATAGGTTGAAGTTCACCCAACTATCCCGTTATGCTCAGGAGATAGTTGCGGACATGAGGAGTAGGATGAGTCTTTTTGTTGCTTGGGCTGTATCGTCTATCAAGAAAAGAGGGAAGGGTTGCAATGTTGATAAGTGACATGGATATCTCAAGGTTGATGTTCTATGTGTATCAGGTTGAGGAAGAAAAGCTAAGGGATAAGGAAGATTTCAATAACAATAGATCTAAGACAAGGAACGAGTCTGGACAGCAAAAGAGTAGTGCCTACCAGTCATCCTTCCAACAGAAACAAAAGGGACCTTCTCCATCATTTTCTAGTGCACCTGCACCGAAGAAAAAATGTGAGACAATAGCTAGAGTTTTAGATCTAAACCTGTTTATTCTCAAAGTAGCATGATGCAAGGGGGTAGTAAGCCTCATGCCTGCACTAAGTGTGGTAGGAACTACTCGACTATGTTTTGTGAGGGCTCCACTGGTTGTTTTAAGTGTGCTCAAAATCGGCAATTCATGTAGGAGTGTCCAAAGAACAAGCAGGGTAACAAAATGGGGGCAATAGAGCCCAATTTTATTTAGTTGCTTCACCAGACAGAGCTGCACCTAGATGGGCTACTTACTGTACTGGCAGAGGATCAAACCACGTATATGCTATGAATAGACTCCAAGAGAAAAAGGATTCAGCTGATGTTGTCACGGGTATGATCCAAGTCTTTGACTTTACTATTTATGTTTTTCTAGACTAGAAGCGAGTTTATCTTCTGTAACTTAATATGTTGCTATGAAATTTGACGTTATTCTTGAGAAACTTAGTGAACTATTTGGTGTTTCTTCACCTGTTTGTGAGTCTATTCTATCCTGGAGAGTTTATCATGATTGTTCCATCTCCTTTAATCACAAGAGTCCCATGGCTGATTTATTTGAGTTAGACATGGTAGATTTTGATGTTATTCTTAGTATGAACTGACTTCATAACTGTTATGTTGATTGTAGTACTCGAGTTTTCAAATTCCAGTTTCCTGATGAGCCAGTATTAGAGTGGAAAAGCTCTTCAACAGTTCCTAAGGGTCGATTTATTTTGTATCTTAAGTCAATAAAGTTAGTTACTAAGGGGTGTGTCTATCACTTAGGTTGGGTTAATGACTCTAGTGTTGAGATACCTCTTATCCAGTCAGTTCCAGTAGTAAAAGATTTTCTTGAATCCTTTCCATATGATCTACCCGGAGTCCCTCTTAAGAAAGAGATTGACTTTGGAATAAAAGTTCTCCCAGATACTCATCTTATATCTATTCCACTATATAGAATGGCACCAAAAGAGTTGAGAAATATTAAAGATAAGTTGAAAGATTTGATATATATGGGTTTTATTCGATCATGTGTCTCATCTTAGGGAACTCTAGTCTTATTTATGAGAAATAAAGATGTTCCCTAAGAATGTGTATAGATTACCGTCAACCCCACAGGGTTACCATCAAGAACGAATTTCCTCTTGCAAGGTTTAATGATATTTTTGATAAGTTTTAGGGTTCCACTTTCTTCTTTAAGATAGATCACAGATTTGTCTACCATTAGTTAAGAGTGAGGCAATGTGATATTCCAAAGACAGCTTTCAGAACCCGATATTGTCCTTATTAGTTTTTGGTCATGTCCTTTGGGCTGACCAATGCGCCTGCATCTTTCATGGACCTTATGAACAGGGTATTCAAACTTTGTTCAGATATGTTTGTTATCGCCTTCATTGATGACATACTAATCTTTTCAAGGAATAAATAATATCATGCTATGTTACAATCCAAAGTACCCCTTAGGAGTAACCGGCATCATCGTCCTTTACGAGGACTAAGACAAGCCCTTAGAGTTCGTCATAGAACATCATAGGTAAGAAAATATGGAAAAATTAAAAACTTTTGCTTATATAGCAAAGAGGTTTACATAGACCTCTACATAGGAAGCATACACAGGCTTCTCGCATAAACAACATACAACATATAGGAAATTAGTCTAATACTTTGTCTCACATTAAACCATCTATAAAATAAATCACAATAGTTTGGGCATAGACCTTAATCTATTACAATATTCTATATAGGGTACAATGAAATCTCAACATGAGAATGGAATAATTGTCTCAAAAATAGACAAAACTAATAAGGATTGATGAGTGGCTCTATCCTCGAAACTCATGAGGACTGAACAATTGACTTACGAAAGAGCCAAGTCTTCTTCTTCAATGACCATGAATCTCCTCAATGGCCCAAACCTAAAATGTTTGGGGAAAAGGGAGAAAATATGGGTTAGTACAGACCACATGTACTAAGTATGACTTATATGCACAATAATCATCAATGCATGAGAAAAGGACAATTTAGTCAAAATCATGCTTTCTATAAATTTAACTCAACATGCATATATATAAGAAGCATAATAAGTCAATTCCACATAATAGCAACCCAACAAGTAAATTATCCAAGTGATACTTGTGCAATGCCAAGGATAGAACCCCATAATCCTATCCAAGGTAAAGCATCGCATTAAGCAACCCACTTCATACTTACAACATATTTTCATGACATGTTTATAAGTCAATGCTCACTCATAGATTATTATTCATAACCATAATCATACTCATAATCATAAAAGAACACTACTTAGAATCATCCCTTAGGATCCCACATGTGCATTGAGTAAAAGAAGTCCCACACCCTTCCTTACCCTATGTAGTAGCCTTCAAGACAACCCTAATAAGAGTTCACATACTTAACTTGTTCATTTACTTATACATTAGGGAAATAAGTGCAATAACTGACATGAGACCATGTGAGCTACATGGAATCCGGTATTCTACTCCGACACCAAAAAGAGAGGGTTAACACGTCCTTACGGTGTAACCATTTGTACGTAGCTATCTAGGTGGATCCACTAAGCTAGAGTCCTATGTGGGCACATAGTTAAGGGTCAAGTAGATTGTTGCTAGAAACCTTTACTTACTAACATGGAGGTTTCCATCTCATGAGACAACACATAATTAGGAAATCCGGACTTACTAACGTGAGGAAACCCATGTGGGATATTGGACTTACTAACGTAAGACCTCCATCTCATTTACATTCCCTTTCGGTGCTAAGCATTTATTTCCTTTAGTAATTATCTTATTACATCGTATAAGTTCACATTAGTCTATTCTAGACCCTTAGGTAACCCTCTTATCATAATATCTCATAGGTGATCACAAGTGAGAACTATCCTTTGACTTTAGACACAACATTATAATCATGATAAAATACATTCAATCATATAATGATCACATCATAACATAATACATACTTCATATCCAATTCATATATCTAGGGTTATGGATTAGGGAACCTTGTCACCAACGTCACAACAACACAATTAGCTATAGCGTCGTTATCACATAAGTAGATTACACCTTGCATAATTGGGATCAAAGGAGAATCAAGATTATACCTCATTGCCCTTAATGATACTTCAACATTCAACACCCAAGTATTCACAACCAACATATGAAAATAGGGCAATTCATGAAGTATTAAGATAACGAAAATCAAGGTAAATAAGGGACATGTTCATCACCCTCAACAATTCATCTTACTCAATCCAAGAAATTAGGGATTTGGGGGAAAGACATGGGTCAAGGGAAAACTCACAGGAATTCATCAATTGACCATCAATTCATACTTAAAAAACATTAATTCATTATAATTCATCACAATCAAATCACAATTTCACTTTAGAAAGAAGACCCATGAGAAGGAGATAAACCCTTGTTTGGGGGGATCTAGAAATCATCTTTTGAAGGACCTCTTGCGGAAAAGAATCTCAAGAGTGAAAGAAACAATACCTTAATGAAGATTAATCCACTAAATCGAGTTGAAAAACTTGAAGGCTTGATCGTCTTCTTGGAGCTCTATTGGTCTTCAATGGAGTTTTGGAGGAAGAGAGAGAATTCGGGAGAGAGATTCTTGAGTTCAACTTGTGGTGTTTGAGTGATAAAATTGAACTAAAACTGACCCTAAGACATTATATAGTCACCCGTTAAATTACCCAAAAGACCCTCACTTAAATGGGTTTATTTGTGAAGTCAAAACACCCAAAATATAACTTTTACGATATCCGGGAAGTAGGTGTGCGTCGTGAGGCTAATTTCCCAATTTATTTTCTAATTTTGATCTGAGGAAGTTGGGTCCGTGGCAGCCCCTTGTAAAGAGTTCAACTCCATATCTCCATGTGATGGATGCAAGTCATGCAGCAGCCACCAGAAACCTGCCCGTGCGCAGCTACCTTGGCAGCTTGCTCGCTCAAGTTCGGGTCCTCCCCAAGGACCCTTCCGGTGGAACTTTACGTGGTTCCTCCATAGAACTTTACGTAGGCAACCTCCTTATTCCTCAATTTCTTAAATTGGCGATCAAAGATCTCAACCGGGACCTCTTCATAAGAAACATCCTCTTTTACCCCTAAACCTTCTAGAGGAAGGATGGAAACCGGGTCCCCTATTGATCATGGAAACATAGAATACTGGATGAATCATGGCCAATACATAGGAAACACTCCCAACTCGCTTCAAAATTTCATAAGGGCCCAAATAATGAGGAGTAAGCTTCCCTTCTTTCCAAACCTCATCACTCCTTCCATGGGTGAAATTCTCAAATAGAACCAATCTCCTACTTTAATTCAAGGTCCCTCTTTCTATTGTCGGCATAAGATTTTTGTTGACTTTGAGCTGCTTTTAGTCTCTTTTATAACTCGAACCTTCTCAAGGGCTTCATAGAATAAGTCAGGACCAAGTAGAGCAAACTCACCTACCTCATACCACCCAACCGGAGATCGAAACCTTCTCCCATAAAGTGCCTCGAAGGGTTCCATAGATATAGTTGAGTGGTAGCTATTGTTGTAGGAGAACTCTATTAAGGGTAGGTGGTCATCCCAATTACCCTTGAAATCAATGACCTCAACATATCCTTAAGAGTTTGAATAGTGGGTTCCACTTGACCATCTGTCTTGGGATTAAAAGCGGGTCTAAGCTTCAGCTTCGTACCAATCCCACTTTGGAAAGCTTTCAAAAAATGGGAGGTAAATTAATTACCTCTATCCGAAATGATGGACAAAGGGGCTCCATGTAACTTCACTATCTCTTTAATGTACAATTTGACATTATCTTCCGCCAAATATGTGACTTTGACGGGAATGAAATTTGAGGACTTGGTTAGCCTATCCACAATGACCCATCTTGAGTCATGTTGTCTTCTAGTACGTGGCAACCCCACTACAAAGTCCATGTTAATATCCTCCCATTTCCATGTAGGAATATCTATATTTTGAGTCAAGCCACCCGACCTTTGATGCTCTTGTGTCACTTGTTGGCAATTTGGGCACTTAGCAACAAAGTCCTCTATGTCCCTTTCATACCATTCCACCAATATGTTTTTCATAAGTCGCGGTACATCTTTGTAGCACCCGGGTGAATGAAATACAGGGAGCCATGAGTCTCTTCCATGATGAATTCCCTTAAACCATCCATATCCGGTACGCATACCTTACTTGGTTCCTAAGCACTCCATATTCTCCTAGAGATTAAGTCTCATTAGACTTACTAAGGATTGTTTCCTTCAACTCCATTAATATAGGATCAAGGTATTTCTTGGATTTCACCCCAACCACTAAAGATGAATGAGTTGTGGCAAACCACGAAACCACCCTTTGGAGAATCTTCTAGTCGGACACCCAAACGAGCCAACCTATGAACCTCTTTTAATAGCTCCTTCTTATCATCAACCACATCAGTCATACTACCCATGGATACTCTACTCAAAGCATCTACTACCACATTAGCTTTTCCGGGATGGTAAAGGACACTCATGTCATAGTCCTTTAAAAGTTCTAACCATCTTATTTTTCATAGGTTCAAATCTTTTTGGGTAAACACATATTGTAAGCTCTTGTGATCAGTGAATACATCAACATGTACCCATAGATATAATGTCTCTAAATTTTCAATGTAAATACCACGGAAGCAAGCTCAAGGTCATGAGTTGGGTAATTCTTCTCATGTGGCTTGAGTTGTCTAGAGGCATACATTATAACTTTCCCATGTTGCATGAGCACACACCCTAGACCCACGCGGGAGGCATCACAATAAACCGCAAACCCTTCGGTACCCTCCGGTAGAGTCAATACCGGAGCGGAGGTGAGTCTATCTTTCAATACTTGGAAACTGTTTTCACATGATTCCAACCATTCAAATTTGGAATTCTTTTTGGTTAAGGCCGTTAATGGAGATGTGATAGACGAGAATCCCTCAACAAACCTCCTATAGTAACCGGTGAACCCTAGAAAACTTTGGATGTCGGTAGGGCTCAAAGGTCTAGGCCAACTTTTGACCACTTCCGTCTTACTTGGGTCAACCTCTATCCCTTCACTAGAGACAATGTTACCAAGAAAGGCAACCGATCTCAACCAAAATTTGCACTTGCTAAACTTAGCAAAAAGTTATTTATCTTTGAGAACATGCAAAACTATTCTCAAGTGACTCATATGATCATCCTCACTCCTCGAGTATATCAAAATATCATCCATAGAGACAATCACGAACAAATCAAGATACTTTCAAAAAACTCGATTCATAAGGTCCATGAAGGCCACCGGGGCGTTAGTTAGGCAAAATGACATTCCTAGAAATTCAAAGTAACCATATCTTGTTTGAAATGCCGTTTTCGGAATATCAAGTTTCCACACTCTAAGTTGATGATAAGCCGATCTTAAGTCAATTTTTGAAATGTAACTCGCTCCTTGGAGTTGATCAAAAAAGTCATCAATCCAAGGAGCGAATACTTATTCTTTATAGTGACTTTGTTTAAATGACGATAGTCTATGCACAATCTCAACAACCCATCCTTCTTTTTTACAAACAATACTGGAGCACCCCATGGAGATATGCTCGGTTGAATAAAGCCCTTATCTAACAAATCTTTGAGTTGAGCCTTTAGCTTTTTCAACTCTGTCGGGGCCATCTGATAAGGAGGGATTGAAATAGGTTGTGTATCCCGAAACAAGTCTATGCGAAGTCAATCTCCCATTCGGGAGGAATTCCGGGAAGGTCATCAGGAAAGACCTCTAGAAATTCCCTCACTACGGGTACCGACTCTATTGGGGGGACCTCGGATTCAAGATCCATAACTCTTACTATGTGGTAGAGACAACCCTTTGCAATCAATTTGCAAGCTTTTGGACATGATATGATCTTACCCCTAGGATTTGAGTTCATTTGGGAATTGAATTTTCACTATCCTTGTCCTACAATCAATAGAGGCAAAGCAAGCATGCAACCAATCCATACTCAAAGTAACATAAAAATATAGCATATCAAGTTCTATCAAGTCGACTAATGCAACTCTATTGGGCAAGGAAATAGTACAACCTTTATAGATTCTATTAACCACCACAGAATCACCCACCGAGGTAGAAACCGAAAAAGGTTCGTCTAATATGTCGGATAGTATTTCAAATTTCATGGCTACAAGAGTGGTCACCAATGACAATGTACCTCCCGGATCCAACAAAGCATATACATCAAAGGAGAAAATTTTTAACATATCGGTGACCACGTCTGGTGAGCTCTCTTGAACACTTCGGGATTCGAGAGCATAAAAGTTATTCTTCTTAGGAGCATCCAGATTTGGGGAACTTGCTTGAACTTGAGTATTTTCCTTCCTTGAGTCTTAATCATAGGGCAATATCTCTTCATGTGACCACTCTTGCCACAACCATAGCAATTACCCGTTCCAACTAGGCACTTACCATCATGTCTCTTATCACATTTTGCATAAAGAGGCTTCTCAACATAAGATCTTCCATCTTTCCCCTCTTGGGGCTTGGGAGTAGGCACCTTAATCTTTTTAACCCTTGGAGAATTAGGAGGGCTTGGTTCGAAAACCTCCATTTGAATCTTGGTTTGTATTGAACCTCAAACCTATTCTTAGAAATATTCCCCTCTTTGGTTTTCGCCTTGTTCAACTCCTTACCAAGTTGCTTAAGCTTTTTCTCCTCAATTTGTTCGGCATGAACCATGAGAGGAGAGATGTCCATGCAAGGAATTAACATAGCCGATCTACATTCATTAACCACAAGATTGGATATCCTCATGACAAATTTGTTCATCTTGGCTCTAGAATCCGCAATCATAGTACAAGCATGCTTTGATAGTTGAGTGAACTTGAGGCTATACTCCTTCACGCTCATACCCCCTTGTCGAAGGTGATGAATCCTTGCATCTTCCTCTCCCTTAGTTCTAAGTGAAAAAACCTATCAAGGAAAGTCGTTTTAAAATATCCCCAAGTAATTCAAACTTCAATAACCGGCCTCTCATCCTTCCATTGCTCATACCATACTTAAGCTACATCTTTGAGTTGGTAGGCGGCTAGTTCCGCCTTTTCTTGAGAAGAAACATCCATCGCATCAGAACTTTGAACACTTCATCAATGAACCCTTGTGGGTCCTCCTTCACCTTACAACCATAGAAAGTATAAGGATTCATCCTTGTGAAATCCCTAATCCTTAAAGAGATGGTGTTAGCACTGGGGTTCACTTTCACCCTTGCATCCCTAGCAACTTGGGTAGCCGAAACTTGAGTCAAGCTATGAATGGACGGCCTTATCTCAACATTAGACATAGCCCCTTCTTCAGTAGGAACTTGAGGGTTTTGAGGAGCTTGAGGGGGAACCGCCTCATTCAAATTATCCTCTACTTCCTTTTGAGCGTTGTTCCTCCTTGTATTCATTGCCTATAAGCACAATAAAAGGATTAGAAGAAAAGGACTAGATAGATTTAAGACTCTTAGGCACGAGTAAGGAATAACAAGAGAGTCAAAGTTCCTAAGCATCACATAGTTTCTCATTCATAAGTGTGGCGCGCTTCACAATTATGAATAAGACCCTACATAGACGTGGTTTAGTGAGACATTATTACTAAAAACTTAACCACATTCTCTAATACCAAGTTTGTTATGACCCAAAGTACCCTTAGGCGTAACCGGCGTCGTCGTCCTCTACGAGGACTAAGACAAGCCTTAGCATTCCTCATAGCACATCATAGGTAAGAGAATACGGGAAAATAAAAAACTTTTGCTTATATAGCAAAGAGTTTTACATAGACTTCTACATAGGAAGCATACATAGGCTTCTCAACATGTAAAATACCCAAGTAATACTTGTGCAATGCCAAGGATAGAACCGTATAATCCTATCCAAGGTTAAGCATCACATTAAGCAACCCACTTCATACTTACAACATATTTTCATAACATGATTATATGTCAATGCTTACTCGTAGATTATTATTCATAACCATAATCATAGTCATAATCATAAAAGAACACTACTTAGAATCATCCCTTAGGATCCCACATGTGCAATGAGTAAGAGAAGTCCCATACCCTTCCTTACCCTATGCAGTAGCCTTCAAGACAACCCTAATAAGAGTTCACATACATAACTTGTTCATTTACTTATACATTAGGGAAAGAAGTGCAATAACTGACATGAGACCATGTGAGCTACATGGAATCCGGTGTTCTACTCCGACACCAAAAAGAGAGGGTTACACTTGCTTACGGTGTAACCATTGTACATAGGTATCTAGGTGGATCCACTAAGCTAGAGTCGTATGTGGGAACATAGTTAAGGGTCTAGGAGATTGTTGCTAGAAACCTTTACTTACTAACATGGAGGTTTGCATATCATGAGACAACACATAATTAGGGAATCCGGACTTACTAACGTGAGGAAACCCATGTGGGAGATTGGACTTACTAATGTAAGACCTCCATCTCATTTACATTCCCTTTTGGTGCTAAGAATTTATTTCCTTCAGTAATCATCTTATTACATCGTATAAGTTCACATTAGTCTCTTCTAGACCCATAGGTAACCCTCTTTTCATAATAGCTCATAGGTGATCACAAGTGAGAACTATCCTTTGACTTTAGACACAACATATAATCATGATAAAATACATTCAATCATGTAATGATCACATCATAACATAATACATACTTCATAGCCAATTCATAGATCTAGGGTTAGGGATTAGGGATCCTTGTCACCAACGTCACAACAACACAATTAGCTATAGCGTCGTTATCACATAAGTAGATTACACCTTGCATAATTGGGATTAAAGGAGAATCAAGATTATACCTCATTGCCCTTCATGGGACTTCAACCTTCAACACCTAATTATTCACAACCAACATATAAAAATATGGAAATTCATGAAGTATTAAGATAACTAAAATCAAGGTAAATAAGGGACATGTTCATCAACCTCAACAATTCATCTTACTCAATCCAAGAAATTAGGGATTTGGGGGAAAGACATGGGTCAAGGGAAAACTCATAGGAATTCATCAGTTGACCATCAATTCATACTTAAACAACATTAATTCATCATAATTCATCAAAATTAAATCACAATTTCATTTTAGAAAGAAGACCCATGTGAAGGAGAAAAACCTTGTTTGGGGGGATCTAGAAATCATCTTTTGAAGGACCTATTGGGGAAAAGAATCCCAAGAGTGAAAGAAACAATACCTTAATGAAGATTAATCCACGAAATTGAGCTTAAAAAATTGAAGGCTTGATCTTCTTCTTGGAGCTCTATTGGTCTTCAATGGAGTTTTGGAGGAAGAGAGAGAATTTGGGAGAGAGATTATGTAGATCAACTTGTTGGACCTAAAACTGAACCTAAGACATTATATAGTCACCCGCTAAATTACCCAAAAGACCCCTCACTTTAATGGGTTTATTTGTGAAGTCAAAACACCCAAAATACGACTTTTACGATATCTGGGAAGTAGGTGCACGTCGCGAGGCTAATTCCCTAATTTATTTTAAAATTTTGAGCTGAGGCAGTAGGGTCCGTGTCAGCCCCACGTCGCGAGGCCAAATCATATCTCCACGTGATGGCTACGCGTAGCGCAGCATCCACCAGAAACCTGCCTGCGCGCAGCTACCTTGGCAGCTTGCTCGCCCAAGTTCGGGTCCTTCCCAAGGACCCTTCCAATGGTCCTTCGGGTGTCGTGACTGTACTTTTTGACCCTATATACTACACTCTATCTAATTAAACTGTTGTTGACACCCAATTTTGGCCTAACATTTTAAAAATTCGTGATTTTGAAGCTTTATTTATTTAATAGCAAATTTTGGTCCGATGATTTTAAAATTCATACATTTTGAGTCAAATACAAAAAAAAAAATTAATAAAAAATCTGCCTTTCCCACATTGTCTCTCAAACAATTTTCAATTTTGCAATAGTCCCACATCGGTATTTCATCCTATTTGACGATTTTTAGGTTTTTTATATAAGCCCACTTCATTCACTATTTTTAGGAGAGGATTTTGGAGGGGAAGACCAAAGAGTACCCATAAAATTTGAGAATTCTTGGTTTCATAGTTCAAAAATTTAAAGTGTTTTTTTGTGGTTTTTCGAGTTGAGGAGGTGGAGTCGTCTCCTTCAAACTCGTAGTTTCGGTTCGCTGCCCAGAACCAGGTAATTTTTTTTCTTAGCCTTGTTTTATTTAATTCCTAGCTCGTTTATGTTTTCTGTTTATTATATGTAGCTTGTTTTGTTTTTTAGTTTAATGTAGTTCTAAAAGGCAATTAATATTTGTGTTTATTGTAGTTTTAATATTAGCATTATTTTACGATTTGATGTTTTTTTATTATTTATTTATTATTATTTTAAAATTATTAGTCAACTATTTGCTGTCTTAACTTTTCAGGGTTTTGTTATTATTCTATTTTAATGTTATTTTTATTTTTATATATTACGTTACTGTTGTTTTCATTTCTAATTATGTTGTTTTAGTTTGGTTGTTGTTATCCATATTCTCTTGGGATAAGTTTGTTATGTTTTGTTGGTGTTCAAGTTATATTAAATATATTTGTTAAAGTGGCCAATGAGAAAACTCTCCGCCGGTTTTGGAGGCCTTCCCATTTTAAAAGACGGAAAATTAGTTAAGTCCATATTATTTGTTTTGTTAAAAGGGACAATGAAAAATCTATCCGTCGGGTTCAGAGGCCTTCCCATTTTAAAAGACGGAAATTTTTAGTTTAAGTTCATATAAATTATTTGTTAAAATTGTTAAAAGGGCCAATGAAAAATCTATCCGTCGGGTTTAGAGGCCTTCCCATTTTAAAAGACGGAAATTTTTAGTTTAAGTTCATATAAATTGTTTGTTAAAATTGTTAAAAGGGCCAATGAGAAAACTCTCCGTCGGTTTTGGAGGCCTCCCCATTTTTTAAAAGACGGAAATCTAATTCAAGTTTATATATAATTTTAGTTGTTGGAATTGGCCGATGAAGAAATTACCGTCGATTTCCAAGGCCTCCCATGTCAATAAGACGGATTTTTATTTTTTATTTATTATTTGAGTTATTCATCTTTATTCATATTTATTCTTTACTAACGTTTTTATTAAGTGTGTTTACAGGTACCCAAAACTTGCTTCCTTGAAGCCATTCGAAAAAGCTCGAATTATATTTTATTTCATTATTATGTAAATATTGACGTTAGGCAAACCTTAGGCCGATGATGATTATTTTATTTTATTGTGTATATTGTGTGTTTATTATATTTGTACATTATTATATTCTTCCTCAATTTGAAAAAAAAGGAATTCAGTTGGGAACCACAATTGTGGATTCCGAAGGATGCCTAACCCCTTCCCTTCGGAATAACTTGAACCCCTTACCTAGAATCAATTTGGTTTCGTAGATTAATAATTGGTTTCCTAGTTTTTCCTAAAATTAGGTGGTGACTCTTTTTTTTAAAACTCGTTTATTTTTAAAACTTTGTTAAAATTGAATCAATTAATTATTTTCGAGTTGCCGTGACGTTTCGCCCTTTTTCGAAAGAGTAGGGATGTAAACAAAATGGCGAATCTGCTGGGGAGTTTAGAGGTTTTAACCGATATGAATTTGTTTTTTTTCAAATTGAGGAAATTTTTGTTTTATTATACCTTGTATTTTTATATTTCGCTGATTATTTGTATATTGTATTTATTCATTATTCATTTTACTTTGTGTATATTATCATTGCATTTCATGGCATAGTTCCCGTCAATTGACAAATAGTTTGCATTAGGACAAAGGAAGTTACGTGGCTTACCACGGCTTCCTTCAGAAAAACACACAAGTATAATCTTTGGAAGTAATAAACGAATAGTTGGCTTGCGGTCATCCAACGTCGTTTATTTGCTTCACCCCGTTGTCTGTCCGACTCGGGTAACCATCACTTCTATACCAATTCTAGTCATTCTAGGATAGAGCAAAACCAAATCCGAATTTAAGCATCATCCTAAGATGACCAACACCCAAGGCGTGTTGTGCCCATTAGAAGACCACCCTGAGTCCAAAGTGGCCCACGACCTAAATGGATGTTCATACTTATGTGTTTAAATTTGAAGGATGTATACGTTGTTTGAGAAAATCGTTGTCTCATAGGGTAAGAATTAGATTATAGTTTATATAAGTTAAAGAAAGAGCTTCACAAGCTACTAGCCTATTCGAAGTTGTTGACATCCGAAGATTACAAAAAGCCAAGAAAGAAGAAGGATTTTTCGTGGAGGCATAGTTTAGGGTCGTACCCCTGCGTGGGACTGATTATCTTGTATACATTTCCCCTATTATGTATTCCCATTGGGTTTTATTCATAAAATTTGTATAAATTTGAGTTTTGGGGCAATGAAATATTTCAAATGACGTATACATCCTTCAAATCGATAGGCCTACCCTAGGCATAAAAGGGTCACATATTTGTATAGGACGCGCAATAATTGTTTGTATGCTATGTGATATATTTCAGTCTGTCTTTAATTAAAACAGTATTTATGTGTTTTATTCATTATTTTTGTGATATTTTGCATTATCCATTATGTACAGGAACTAACACTTTTACATTTTTGAGTTGTTTACTTCAAAGCGAAATGTTGATTTATGTACGAATTCAGAAATAATAATTTGTCCAAAGTTGCAATAGACAAGAGGATTAGCGAAATTAGAGTCCTTGCATTTCTCAATTATATCAAGTCAAAACGATAAATCAGGGGAGTATTTGACTATGAGGTGGCACCCACTTATTTTTATTATTATTTTGCATGACGGTCCTGCTCTCACATATTTCTCATATTTTTGTAGGAATACCGTCCCCGACATCAGTCGGGGATGGTCATAACAATGTCTGGATCTCGTGAAAAATTGGGAGGAGACAAAGATTTAAGAAAACGTCCAAAAAGAGTACAACAAATCATAATTGTAGAAATTCGTAGGTCACATTTAACAGACAGTATAAATATTGACGATTAAGAGGCTATAAAACATATTGGTACGGAAAAAAAAAACACTTCATGACTACAAATTTTAGTTGCGCTAGACTTAGGAATTTCATTGAGTTGTCGAAATCTTTAAATTATTATATGCCTTATATGGTCGAACTACGCGTACCTGATTCTCATTTCGGTGAGATACGTAGGCAACCCTTCTTGGGTTCGGTATTATCTTTTTCTTAAAAAAAAGTAAAAAGTAAAAAAAAATAGTTTATGCATATTTTCCAAGTCATATCTGCACGAACTACGCGTACCTGATTCTCATTTCGGTGAGATACGTAGGCAACCCTTCTTGGGTTCGGTATCATCTTTTTCAAAAAAAAAACATTATAAAATAGTTTGTGCATATTTTCCAAGTCATATCTGCACGAACTACGCGTACCTGATTCTCATTTCGGTGGGATACGTAGGCAACCCTTCTTGGGTTTGGTATTATCTTTTTAAAAAAAAATTAAAAATTATAAAATAGTTTGTGCATATTTTCCAAGTCATATCTGCACGAAGTACGCGTACCTGATTCTCATTTTAGTGAGATACGTAGGCAACCCTTCTTGGGTTCGGTATTATCTTCTCCAAAAAAAAAGGATTTTATAAAAATAGTTTGTGCATATTTTCCAAGTCATATCTGCACGAACTACGCGTACCTGATTCTCATTTTAATGAGATACGTAGGCAACCCTTCTTGGGTTCGGTATTATCTTTTTCAAAAAAAAAAGTAGTTTGTTAATATTTTTCAAGTCATATCTGCATGAACTACGCACACCTGATTCTCATGTTAATGAGATATGTAGGCAGCCCTTCTCGGGTTCGGTAATCATTCTTAAAAAAAAATTGTTTGTACATACTGGAAGAGTCATGTCTTCAGCTCGGTTGGGACCTATGTAGTTAAGAGCATGTAAATATATTCGATATGATGGAAAAGACTGACTTTGTGAATAAACTATATATTCTCGTGGTACCTCTTATATGTACTTTTGTGATGCTTGAAAATTCTCTTGCATGCAATCAAGATAAGAATAATACTAACCTAATGTTTCATGTGCATTGTGTGGTGAGATTTTGATCAAAGTTCAATTGTGTTACACTGTTGATCTAGAACTTGACCTGAATGTTTTTCGAGCTGAAATTATGAGTAATGTTTGGTTTGAGAAAGGATTGTAGGCCTTTTTTGACCCGATTGTGCCTTTCAAAGACTATCGAATTACATTAATCCCTAGTTTACCCATGTTGGCCTGAAATCTTTCTTTGGACAACCACATCTTAACCACTACCCTTTTGAGTGCTTACGAGCACTATCGTCTCTTGGTCCAACCTTCTTGAGTGCACAAAGATTGTGCAAATTATAAGAGGAGATCCATGTTTGAAATTTCAAAAAGCAAAGATATTGAGTGTCCCAAAATCAAGGAAACAAAGACTCTAGAGAAAAAGAGAGAGAGAAAAAAAAAGTGGAAGAAATAAAGAAAGGCAAGAAATTCCTTGACAGGATCAGTGAAAGATGGGAAGGAAAATACTCCAACAAAAAGGAAAATTATTATAATGAAGAAGTGAATAAAAGAAAAACTCCAACAAAATAAGGACTCAAAAGAAGAAAAAAAGAGAATAAAAAAAAGAAAAAAAAGAAAAGAGAAAAGCTCAAAAACTGAAAAAAAGGGTGAAGGGAAAAGCGTTAAAAATGAAAATTCAAAAGAAGATGAAAGGTGGGAGAACAATGAAGAGGATCTAACGCCAATGGCGTACCAATCATTAAGATCACAAATCTGTGTGACGCTCAAGGAGGAATTAAGTCACTTTTATCTCAAATAAATATCCTACCCATCCCTAATCCTACGTTACAAGCCAATGACAAGCCATATATGATCTCATTTCAAATATTCTCACATTAGTGGAGATTTACATAAGGGTTCAAGCATATGGTATCACAGTTGTGTGCATTGAACATTCTTGTGAGTGTGAGTGCATTTTGAAAATGTCCTATAATCAAATGTTTCAAATATGTGTGAAATAGGACTAACCTTTGTCGTGAGGGCACTTGAAACATGAGGATTGATACAATTCAAAATCTTTGTTTGAAACAAGATGAACGGATCTTGTTGATCCTTAAGTATATTTGAGGTACCACTTGAAGCTGTAGGAATTACCTTAATTCAATCTTTAAAAAAAAAAGATTTACCTGCAATCTTAACTGTTGGTACCAATCGTGGTGAAGATTTGACCATCTCATCGCATTTTTACTTTTGAAAAAAAAAGATTAAAAAAAATTATTTTTTGAGTTGTTCATTATTAAAGGTGTTGTTAAGTTAATCTTATATATGTGAGACGCCTATTTTACTTCATTGGATTGTCCATCCCCAAAATGTGATATGTCTTGTTTTAGGCTTTGAATTTAGCAAAAGATACCATTTGCATATTCCATCATGTTCATATTGTGCATTTTCTACTGATAATTTTTCAGATTCTTTGCAGCACTCACCATCCACAAGATTGGAATTACATTTGACCTGATTCCTGCCTCAACAGGATATGTAGGCGCCACGATGGCTCGGTCATATACCCAGTGTGATTATTACTTCTCATTACAATAAAAACTGGGACAGAATTTTGAGGAAGACCTCAAAATTCTGATAAGTACTGCCAGAAGCTTGATAGCAACTACAAAGAGCATGCATCTCTAGTTAATTCATGCATCACGAGTTGATATTCATGCATTGCGAGTCAATTCATGCATCGAGAGTCAATTCATGCATCAATAGTAAATATTCATGCATCACTATTTAATATTCATGCATCGCGAGTTAATTCATGCA
Source organism: Solanum pennellii (assembly GCF_001406875.1). Classification (NCBI taxonomy): domain Eukaryota; kingdom Viridiplantae; phylum Streptophyta; class Magnoliopsida; order Solanales; family Solanaceae; genus Solanum; species Solanum pennellii. Next base: position 19,438,280 of record NC_028644.1, read on the forward strand.
TTGCGAGTTAATATTCATGTATTGCGAGTTAATATTCATGCATCGTGATGTAATATTCATGCATTGCGAGAAGGTTTCATACCTCGCAGAAAATTCATGCATCGCGAGAAGATTTCATACCTCGCAGAAAATTCATACATCACGAGAAGATCTCATACCTCGCAGAAAATTCATGCATCACTAGTTAATTCATGCATCAAGAGTTAATATTCATGCATCGAGAGTTAATATTCATGCATCGAGAGTTAATTCATGCATTGCGAGTTAATATTCATGCATTGCGAGTTAATATTCATGTATCGCGAATTAATATTCATGCATTGCGAGAAGATTTCATACCTCACAGAAAATTCATGCATCGCAAGAAGATTTCATACCTCACAAAAAATTCATGCATCGCGAGAAGAGCTCATACCTCGCAGAAAATTCATACATCGTGAGAAGATCTCATACCTCACAGAAAATTCATGCATCTCTAGTTAATTCATGCATCGAGAGTCAATTCATGCAACACTGGTTAATATTCATGCATCGCGAGAAGATTTCATACCTCGCAAAAAATTCATGCATCGCGAGAAGATTTCATACCTCGCAGAAATGTATGCATCGCAAGAAGATTTCATACCTTGCGGAATTCATGCATCACTAGTTAATTCATGCATTGAGAGTTGATATTCATGCATCGCGAGAAGATTTCATACCTCGCAGAAATGTATGCATCGCAAGATGATTTCATACCTTGCGGAATTCATGCATCACTAGTTAATTCATGCATCGAGAGTCAATTCATGCATCACTAGTTAATATTCATACATCGAGAGTCAATTCATGCATCGCGAGTTAATTCATGCAACACTAGTTAATATTCATGCATTGCGAGTTAATATTCATGCATCGCGGATTAATATTCATGCATCGCAAGTTAAATTTTTTATGCATCGCGAGAAGATTGACTTCCTCGCAAAAGTATATATATCGCAAGAAGATTTCATACCTTGCGGAATTCATGCATCGCGAGAAGATTTCATCCCTCGCAAAATTTTATGCATCGCGAGAAGATTCAATTCCTCGCAAAAGTTTACATATCGCAAGAAGATTTCATACCTTGCGGAATTTATGCATCGCGAGAAGATTTGATCCCTTGCAAAATTTTATGTATTGCGAGAAGATCCCATCCCTCGCAAAATTTTATACATCGCAAGAAGATCTCATCCCTCGCAAAATTTGCGCATCGCGGAAAGATATTCATGCCCCGCAAGCAATCATGCGCTGTCAGAAAAGGGATCGTGCATCTCAAATGAAATATTTATCCTTCAACGTCAACTGACGTTAAATGTCTAGGAGAGAAATTCAGTGTCGACACGGTGAAAAACACTGTCTCCCATTTAAATTGCATTTTTAAGCTGACGATTTTATCTCAGTCTTTGTCAAGAGCATTCGAAAGGATGAATTTCTTCAAAAAAAAAAGAAAAGAAAAAAAAACAAAAAAAAAAGAAAAAGAAAAAAAAAGGAAAAAAAAAGTCACTAGTTAATATTCATGCATTGCGAGTTAATATTCATGCATCGCGGATTAATATTCATGCATCGCAAGTTAAATTTTTTATGCATCGCGAGAAGATTCACTTCCTCGCAAAAGTTTACATATCGCAAGAAGATTTCATACCTTGCGGAATTCATGCATCGCGAGAAGATTTCATCCCTCGCAAAATTTTATGCATCGCGAGAAGATTCAATTCCTCGCAAAAGTTTACATATCGCAAGAAGATTTCATACCTTGCGGAATTCATGCATCGCGAGAAGATTTCATCCCTCGCAAAATTTTATGCATCGCGAGAAGATTCAATTCCTCGCAAAAGTTTACATATAGCAAGAAGATTTCATACCTTGCGGAATTTATGCATCGCGAGAAGATTTCATCCCTCGCAAAAATTTTTGTGCATGGCGAGAAGATTCAATTCCTCGCAAAGTTTACATATCGTAAGAAGATTTCATACCTTGCGGAATTTATGCATCGCGAGAAGATTTCATCCCTCGCAAAATTATATGCATCGCGAGAAGAATTCATCCCTCGCAAAATTATATGCATCGCGAGAAGAATTCATCCCTCGCAAAATTATATGCATCGCGAGAAGAATTCATCCCTCGCAAAATTATATGCATCGCGAGAAGAATTCATCCCTCGCAAAATTATATGCATCGCGAGAAGAATTCATCCCTCGCAAAATTATATGCATCGCGAGAAGAATTCATCCCTCGCAAAATTATATGCATCGCGAGAAGAATTCATCCCTCGCAAAATTATATGCATCGCGAGAAGAATTCATCCCTCGCAAAATTATATGCATCGCGAGAAGAATTCATCCCTCGCAAAATTATATGCATCGCGAGAAGAATTCATCCCTCGCAAAATTATATGCATCGCGAGAAGAATTCATCCCTCGCAAAATTATATGCATCGCGAGAAGAATTCATCCCTCGCAAAATTATATGCATCGCGAGAAGAATTCATCCCTCGCAAAATTATATGCATCGCGAGAAGAATTCATCCCTCGCAAAATTATATGCATCGCGAGAAGAATTCATCCCTCGCAAAATTATATGCATCGCGAGAAGAATTCATCCCTCGCAAAATTATATGCATCGCGAGAAGAATTCATCCCTCGCAAAATTATATGCATCGCGAGAAGAATTCATCCCTCGCAAAATTATATGCATCGCGAGAAGAATTCATCCCTCGCAAAATTATATGCATCGCGAGAAGAATTCATCCCTCGCAAAATTATATGCATCGCGAGAAGAATTCATCCCTCGCAAAATTATATGCATCGCGAGAAGAATTCATCCCTCGCAAAATTATATGCATCGCGAGAAGAATTCATCCCTCGCAAAATTATATGCATCGCGAGAAGAATTCATCCCTCGCAAAATTATATGCATCGCGAGAAGAATTCATCCCTCGCAAAATTATATGCATCGCGAGAAGAATTCATCCCTCGCAAAATTATATGCATCGCGAGAAGAATTCATCCCTCGCAAAATTATATGCATCGCGAGAAGAATTCATCCCTCGCAAAATTATATGCATCGCGAGAAGAATTCATCCCTCGCAAAATTATATGCATCGCGAGAAGAATTCATCCCTCGCAAAATTATATGCATCGCGAGAAGAATTCATCCCTCGCAAAATTATATGCATCGCGAGAAGAATTCATCCCTCGCAAAATTATATGCATCGCGAGAAGAATTCATCCCTCGCAAAATTATATGCATCGCGAGAAGAATTCATCCCTCGCAAAATTATATGCATCGCGAGAAGAATTCATCCCTCGCAAAATTATATGCATCGCGAGAAGAATTCATCCCTCGCAAAATTATATGCATCGCGAGAAGAATTCATCCCTCGCAAAATTATATGCATCGCGAGAAGAATTCATCCCTCGCAAAATTATATGCATCGCGAGAAGAATTCATCCCTCGCAAAATTATATGCATCGCGAGAAGAATTCATCCCTCGCAAAATTATATGCATCGCGAGAAGAATTCATCCCTCGCAAAATTATATGCATCGCGAGAAGAATTCATCCCTCGCAAAATTATATGCATCGCGAGAAGAATTCATCCCTCGCAAAATTATATGCATCGCGAGAAGAATTCATCCCTCGCAAAATTATATGCATCGCGAGAAGAATTCATCCCTCGCAAAATTATATGCATCGCGAGAAGAATTCATCCCTCGCAAAATTATATGCATCGCGAGAAGAATTCATCCCTCGCAAAATTATATGCATCGCGAGAAGAATTCATCCCTCGCAAAATTATATGCATCGCGAGAAGAATTCATCCCTCGCAAAATTATATGCATCGCGAGAAGAATTCATCCCTCGCAAAATTATATGCATCGCGAGAAGAATTCATCCCTCGCAAAAATTTTTGTGCATGGCGAGAAGATTCAATTCCTCGCAAAGTTTACATATCGTAAGAAGATTTCATACCTTGCGGAATTTATGCATCGCGAGAAGATTTCATCCCTCGCAAAATTATATGCATCGCGAGAAGATCCTATCCCTCGCAAAATTTTATGCATCGCGAGAAGATTCCATCCCTCGCAAATTTGAACATCACGGGAAGATATTCATGCCCTGCAAGCAATCATGCACTGCCAGAAAAAGAATCGTGCATCTCAAAGGAAATATTTATCCCTCAACGTCAACTGACGTTAAATATTGAGGAGAGAAATTAAGTGTCGACACGGTGGAAGACACTGTCTCCCATTTAAATTGCATTTTTAAGCTGACGAGTTTTATCTCAGACTTTGTCAAGAGCATTTGAAAGGATGAATTTCTTCAAAAAAAAAAATCAAAAAAAAAGGATCAAAAAAAAAAAAAAAATAGGTGCAAACTACTTCAACAAGGACGCAACACATCATGGAACCTTTTGGAGACAGGTCTGGGATTGTCTTCCATCACATGCAACCGCACTTCTCTACAAAAGTCATGTGCTCGGTCAAAATTGGGTTTGTCAATTTTCGTTGTCCACGATTTCTTTTATCAATCATACACAACGAAAGGGATAGCTGTTGACACCCAATTTTGGCCTAACATTTTAAAAATTCGTGATTTTGAAGCTTTATTTATTTAATAGCAAATTTTGGTCCGATGATTTCAAAATTCATACATTTTGAGTCAAATACAAAAAAAAAATCTGCCTTTCCCACATTGTCTCTCAAACAATTTTCAATTTTGCAATAGTCCCACATCGGTATTTCATCCTATTTGAGGATTTTTGGGTTTCTATATAATCCCACTTCATTCACTATTTTTAGGAGAGGATTTTGGATGGGAAGACCAAAGAGTACCCATAAAATTTGAGAATTCTTGGTTTCATAGTTCAAAATTTTAAAGCGTTTTTTTTGTGGTTTTTCGAGTTGAGGAGGTGGAGTCGTCTCCTTCAAACTCGTAGTTTTGGTTCGCTGCCCAGAACCAGGTAATTTTTTTTTTCATAGCCTTGTATTAGTTAATTCGCAGCTCTTTTATGGTTTCTGTTTATTATATGTAGCTTGTTTTGTTTTTTAGTTTAATGTAGTTCTAAAAGTCAATTAATATTTGTGTTTATTGTAGTTTTAATATTAGCATTATTTTACGATTTGATGTTTTTTATTTATTATTATTATTATTTTAAAATTATTAGTCAACTATTTGCTATCTTAACTTTTCAGGTTTTTGTTATTATTCTATTTTAATGTTATTTTTATTTTTATATATTACGTTATTGTTGTTTTCATTTCTAATTGTGTTGTTTTAGTTTGGCTGTTGTTTTCCATATTCTCTTGGGATAAGTTTGTTATGTTTTGTTGATGTTCAAGTTATATTAAATCTATTTGTTAAAGTGGCCAATGAGAAAACTCTCCGTCGGTTTTGGAGGCCTTCCCATTTTAAAAGACGGAAAATTAGTTCAGTCCATATTATTTGTTTTGTTAAAAGGGCCAATGAAAAATCTATCCGTCGGGTTTAGAGGCCTTCCCATTTTAAAAGACGGAAATTTTTAGTTTAAGTTCATATAAATTGTTTGTTAAAATTTTTAAAAGGGCCAATGAAAAATCTATCCGTCGGGTTTAGAGGCCTTCCCATTTTAAAAGACGGAAATTTTTAGTTTAAGTTCATATAAATTGTTTGTTAAAATTGTTAAAAGGGCCAATGAGAAAACTCTCCGTCGGTTTTGGAGGCCTCTCCATTTTTTAAAAGACGGAAATCTAATTCAAGTTTATATATAATTTTGGTTGTTGGAATTGGCCGATGAAGAAATTACCGTCGATTTCCAAGGCCTCCCATGTTAATAAGACGGATTTTTATTTTTTATTTATTGTTTGAGTTATTCATCTTAATTCATCTTTATTCTTTACTAACGTTTTTATTAAGTGTGTTTACAGGTACCAAAACTTGCTTCCTTGAAGCCATGCAAAAAAGCTCGAATTATATTTTATTTCATTATTATGTAAATATTGACGTTAGGCAAACCTTAGGCCGATGATTATTATTTTATTTTATTGTGTATATTGTGTGTTTATTATATTTGTACATTATTATATTCTTCCTCAATTTGAAAAAAATGAATTCAGTCGGGAACCACAATTGTGGATTCCGAAGGTTGCGTAACCCTTTCCCTTCGGAATAACTTGAACCCCTTACCTAGAATCAATTTGGTTTCGTAGATTAATAATTGGTTTCCTAGTTTTTCCTAAAATTAGGTGGCGACTCTTTTTTTTTAAACTCGTTTATTTTTAAAACTTTGTTAAAATTGAATGAATTAATTATCTTCGAGTTGCTGTGACGTTTCGCCCTATTTCGAAAGAGTAGGGATGTAAACAGCTGTTTTTACAAATTTTTGACTTCATATGACCCTCCGAAACGTTCACCAAACATAGGAACGTCAACTAGATAAATTTCGCTTGTTTCCGGACATTAAGACTTTTCTTTAATCCTATTGCTCCAATACTTCTCAAACAAGTTATTTATACTTATTTAGGTCAAAAACCATCATTACTCACATATAAGGCTCTAGCATAAGTCGTGGAAATTTACGGGTGTGTCATGCTAGTCATATAAGAATAGTTATTTAGACTTTTAAAGATAAGGAGTTATATTCTAAGTTCTCTAATATGAGTTTTGACTTGAGTTTTTGGTGTTCTTGGGCCACATAGTTTCTGGTGATGGAATTTGAGTTGATACTCAGAAAATAAAGGCAGTGCAGAATTGGCCTAAACCCACACCTCCAATTGATATTAGAAGTTTCTTGAGTTAAAATGGATATTATAGAAGGTTTTTAGGGGGTTTCTCATCGGTTTCATTCCCTTTAACCAAGTTGACTCATAAGAATGAAATTTCAATGGTTGAAGCTTGTGAGAAACACATTCAAGAATTAAAAATGAGGTTGACTACTACACCAGTTTTGAACTTACCAGAATGTATCGACCTGTTTAGTCGTTTTGAGCTGCAGATTTTATTTCTGGAAAAACTGGCTGAGACGACGGAATCCACGACGGACCGTCATGGGCACGACGGACCGTCGAGGGAGTCTCGTTCCAAAACACTTAGAATTCTGAAATTTGGGTACTGAAATCGACTCTCTGAACTT
>NC_028644.1:19453358-19455858 GCF_001406875.1 Solanum pennellii
TGTTAAGAATATTAGTTAAGAATATTAGTTGATTTTATGATGTTATCTGATATATACTGTTTTCTATTCTGAGTTGGCTGATGATATCTACTCAGTACTGACCCCTACTTGCATTTGTTTTCTTTGTTATTTGTGGAGTGCAGCAAACATACCGTCGTCTTCAACTCAATCGCAACTCTAGCCAGTCTTCATTACACCGGATTTCAGGGTGAGCTAATGCTTCTAGCTTGGACTGGATCTTCTTCCTCATGTCTTGATGCCTTGAAGTTTCCGGCATGGACTAGCTTTTGTTATTTTAGATTCTTAGAATACTCTTAGTTTAGTAATTTGATCATAGATGTTCTTGTGGTGATGACTTCCAGATTTTGGGGAATAATAGATGTTGAATTTTAGAAGTTATTGAATTGGTTTTTATTAATGAGTTTAAGTCTTCCGCATTACTTTCTGTTGATATTATATTGAAATGTTAGGGTTTAGATTGGTTGGTTCGCTCACATAGGAGGGTAAGTGTGGGTGCCAGTCGCGGCTCGGTTTTGGGTCGGGACACAGAAGGTACTCAAGGTCTTGTGGTGTTTTGTGATGCATCTATAGTTGTTTTAGGTTTTTGTCAATGTATAATGGAAAAGTTATAGCTTATGCCTCCGGGATGTTCAAAGTCCATGAGAAGAATAACCCAACCTATGACTGAGAGTTGGCTGATGTAGTATTTGCTTTGAAAATATGGTGTCATTATTTGTATGGTGTTCATGTTGATATATTCACTTATGACAAGAGTCTTTAATATGTGTTCACTTAGAAAGAACCTAATCTCAGACAAACGAGGTCATTAGAGTTACTCTAAGAGTGTAACATGAGTGTTCTAAATCATTCAAGTATAGTAATGTGGTTGTTGATGCTTTAAGCAGGTTGTCTATGGGCAGTTACACCCATATTGAGGAAGAGAAGGGAGCTAGCAAAAGATGTGGATAGAATTGCACGCTTAGGAGTCCGACTAATGGATTCCACAAAAGGAGGAATAATGGTGAATGTGGTGAATCTTTATTAGCGTCAGAAGTGAAAGCTAAGAAAGACCAAGATCTTATTTTGCATGAACTGAATACAAATGTACATAAGCAAAAAGTATTAGCTTTTGAACAAGGGGTAGATGGAGTATTGAGGTATCAAGGTAGATTATGTGTACCAATGGTGGATGGAATCCAAGAGAGGATCATGGAGGGAACTCAAAGCTCCAAATATTCCATTCATCCAGGTTCAACAAATATGCATCGTGACTTGAGAGAGGTGTGTTGGTGGAATAATATGAAGAAGGGTAAAATTTGTTGCAAAGTGTGCCAATTGCAAACAACTTAAAGTAGAGCACCAACGTCCCGGTGGTTTGGTTCAGAATATAGAACTCCAGAATGGAAGTGGGAGATAATTAATATGGATTTTATAACAGGTTTACCAAAGTATCACAGGAAACATGATTCTCTTTTGGTGATTTTCGACAGAATAACAAAATGAACCCACTTTTTATCGGTAAAGACTAGTCATACGACATAAGATTATGGTATTTTGTACCTTCAAAAAGTAGATATACTGCATGGAGTATCGGTTTCCATTATTTTAGACATAGGTGCGTAATTTGCTGCACAATTTTGGAAGTCATTCCAAAAAGGCTTAGGTTCGAAGATGAACTTAAGTACTACCTTTCATACTCTGATAGATGGGCAAGCAGTTCTATTAAGAACTTAGAGGATATGTTGAGGGTATCTGTGATTGATTTCAAGGGTAATTGGGATAATCACCTACCTCTACTGAGTTTTCTTACAACAATAGTTACCACTCGAGTATCCAGATGGCTTCTTATGAAAATCTTTATGGGAGAAGATGTAGATCTCGTATTGGATGGTTTGAAGTTTGTGAATCAGAGATGATTGAACCAAATTTAGTTCATCAATATATGGAGAAGGGGAAAGTGATTCAAGACACGTTGAAAACTGCATAGAGTCTTCAGAAATCCTACACAGATGTTAGGAGAAGGGAGTTAGAGTTTGATGTAGATGATTAGGCGTATCTAAAAGTTTCACCCATGAAGGGTGTTATGTGCTTTGGTAAGAAAGGGAAGACTAGTCCATGATATATTGGACCTTATCTAATAGCCAAAGGATTGACAAAGTAGCTAATGAATTGGAGCTACCACAAGAATTAAATGTGGTTCATTCGATGTTTCACAACTCTATGCTAAAGAAGTGCATCAGCGATCCTTCAGTTATCATACCAATTGAAAATATTGAGATCAAGGATAGCTTATATTATAAGGAGATTCCTCTTTAGATTCTAGATAGTCAAGTTTGCAAGTTGAGAACAAAAGAAGTAGCATCAGTCAAAGTCCTCTGGAGGAACCAATTTGTTGAAGATGCTACTTGAGAAGTTGATGAGGATATGAAGAAGAGATACCCCATCTCTTGGAATCCGGGGAAGTTCCGAACTAAGGTATTAATCCTTTCTTAGCATTTAT
>NC_028644.1:19458358-19472223 GCF_001406875.1 Solanum pennellii
GGCTACACATGCAATGCATGAACAACATCACATACTACCTCCAAAACATCATAGAACCTCTTGAGTAACCATAGCAAATAACTAGAATGACGGGAAGAAGCCCTAACCGACATATACCATATGAGCAAATCATGGAATCCGGTGTCTATCCCACACCGTAAAGGGGTGGTTTACTTGCCTAAGGTAGGAAAGGTAATTTAGCTTAGGTGGATCCACTAGATAATGTCCTGTGTGGGCTCATAGTTATGGGATAAGGAGGTTGTTATTAGGAACCCGACCTAACACGGGAAGAGGTTACACCTCACAATATCAACTCGGTGTTACGAATTAATTTCGATAGAGTAGTTAATTCTCTTTTAACATTATTACAAATGAGAGGGGTGTCAATGGCCTAATGACCCAATGTACATTATTACAAACATGAATGAGTGCCATTAGCCTACCGAGTCAAGGTACATTATTAAACACATGAAGGGGTAACATAAGCCTACCCATTAAAGGTACATTACGAGGATAGCTCATCAAATCCTCATGAAAGAGCAACCATTTGGTCTTCCAATTAAAGATTCATCATTATAGAACTTCATAGAATCTTCATGACAGAGCTACCATTGGTCTACCGATTCAAGACAACGTCTAAAATACTCTATTAGGCACTTATGAAAGGGATGCCATTGGCTTACCAATTCAAGATTCATTACATTAAAATACTTTCCCTAAGCCTACCAATTCAAGGTATATTATACATAGAGGAAACCTTTCACAACATGTCATCGTCATTCACAAATGCATAATTGAGAATAATCTTTAAACAAAACCATAGCTATATTATAGTCATGATCACATTACTTTCAAATTTTTCACAAGGCATGTACATAAGCATCATGATTGTACAATATTCTCATGATTTAACCTTTAAGAACCATGAGTCTTAATTTACCAACACACCTAGAATCACAAAAATTTGGAATGTATAAGAACATAATTCATGATTAAACTACTACAATAACAATTTTATAGTATTCGTCTTACCACAATTCACCCACATCATAAAGTCATAAATTAGGGTTATAGGGAATTCATGGAATATTTTTTTAAAAAAACAACATAACACACCAATTCAATCTTAATATATGATAATTAAATTATTGAAAATGTTTTTAGTAAGAATCTATGACTTGGAGTGAAAACCCTAGGTTTTTGGAGAATTTTCTTGTTTGAAATTGAAAGTTTGAAGGCTTCATGGAAGTAAGATTTCCATGAATAAAGAGTTACATACCTTATATGAATAAAGACAACCAAAATCATGTGAGAAAGCCCCCTTTTTAAAGACCTATCTTGATCTTCTCCATAATCAATGGAGTTTTAGAGAAAAGATTTTTTGAAAGGGTTAAATTGGTTATGATTTGGCTACTTGAGATTTATGAAGTATATGAGTTGGTTAATGGCTTAAAAGTACTAATATAGGTCTATTAAATCAATATAAAATTACCTTACTTCAAACTAACCTCAAAAGGAATTACCTAAAATGCTCCTCCTTTTGCTGAGTCTTGGCAAATTCTGCAGGAATGACCTACGCCTGGGACCTATGGTTCGTAGGTGGGACTAGTGTCCCTTTGCAGGTCCTTAGGTCATTATATGTAGATAAAATTTGAGGGCTTGACCCACTTCCCCCACATATGGGGCGTTGTTCCACCTAGTGGTCATAGGTGTCATCCGTAGGTGGCCTTTTTTGGGCAATCCTTGCACATTTGGGGCAGCTTTGGGGATAGGCTTTATGGTCCTCCTCAAAGACCCTTGGTTCATATTATGACCCAAGGGTATACCCAAAGAGTTATGGTATCCTTAAATCTCCACATGGAGTACTCGACCTCTCAGAGGTCTTATACAGACCCTTAGACATCATTCATTGCATAAAAATAAAAATAGCTGAAAATTTAAAACTTTTATTAGCACATGATATGTTAAAAAACACTTCTCATATACGTATAAAAATACTTCATAATGCATAGCTAGAATTCTAAGTCTCTTTTCCATCTTAAGACACAACTCAATAGAGTAGAATAGGGACACGACCCTCAACAACATAATACATAATATAAACTATTACATAATTTGAATAAGAACTTGAGATAGGAGATCCTTGAATCTTAAGGATCCGTTTCTTTAGCTTATGGAAACATCTATCCAAGCTCGTCCCTTTAATAAATATCCTCTAGCCATCACTACCTACACTTGTGTAAAAAGGATGAAGAAGAATGGTAGTAGTTCAAGAATGCACTAAGTATGACAATCATGCATTGAAAGAGGACATTAGTTAGAAATCATGCATCATGTATTTTAAATAAAACTTCATGAACATTGGCATAATAACATAATATAGTTCACATACTTAATACTGACATGTACACTATTCATAACAATACATAAGTCACTTATCACATTTGAGGCACGTTCATTACATACAATGCATTAATTCTCCTTTTACCTTAACATCTTTCCTTAAGAAACTCTCAAGTAATACTTAGTACAATGTATCACCTTGAGGTCACCCTAAATGTACTTCCACTTAACCTTCGTCAATAAAATCACATACATATTCATAGAGTCATAAACATATCATAAGACATACCTTTCACATTAGAACTATCACCTAAGACAACCCCCAAGTCACACTAGTGCAATGTGTAGGTAGCATCCCATAATATTACTTACACTAAGTGTTCCTAAGAAGTCACCCTAGACTTAGGCATAACATACTTCATAACATCATAGAGAGACTAATTAATTTACTACACTTTATTCATAACTCACTTAATTCATATTATAGGTAAACCACCCCTACAACCCCTTCATAAGTTTACTTATGCAATGTACATATGGAGTCCCATATCCCCATATACACTAAGTGAACTCATTTAGAATTCATAAGTGTAATTCACATATATAGTCATAATTCATGTCTTGACGTAACAAAGTCACTTAATCACGCATTCATACAAGTCATTCATAACATAAGTTTTAACTTTATAAGAGGCTTCAACCCTATCCTTTCTTGAAGTCATCTAGTGCAATGCATAGGTAGGGTCAATAGTCCTCCCTATACTAAGTACACTTCCAAATGAAAATTATTAGAATTTATATACTTATCTTAGTTCATTTATTAAATTTTGGGAGACATAACCATAAGCAACATAGACCATGTGAGCCACATGGTATCCAATGTTCTACTCCCAAACCGAAAAGAGAGGGTAATACTTGTCAAGGTACGACCTTTATACAAATTAGCTATTTAGTGGATCCACTAAGCTAATAGGGCATGTAGTTATGGAACAAGGAGATTGCTACTAGAAACCTTGACTTTCTAGACATGGAGGGTTCCATATAATGATACAACATCTAGGTTGAGAATGGACTTTCTAAACGTGAAGGTTATCTCGTGGGAAACCTGACTTACTAGACGTGAAACTCCCACTCTCATTTTTCATGTTCACTTGGTGCTAGGCTAAACTCACTCTTTAAACATATTTAATACTTTACTTGTTTAGTTCATAAAGATGGATTTAGGAGCTTGCTCCTTAATACATTATATAGCTCAAAGGTATCTAAGATGAGAATGTACTTTCATCGTAGAACCTACTTCATGTGACAATGTCCTTGCACATAATCATATCATATCCATAGTATAGTCTAGTTTATAGTGCAATTGAGTAATACCTATCAAGATACTCACTTATTCATTAGATTACCATTAACATACTTCATTCATATATCCATGTGTGTGTACATATATGTGAGATCTACCTTCACATAAACATCCTTAGGCACACATGTTCATGACTTCATTAATCATATACTTACATGCATTGAAATAGGTAATGATGCATAGGAGAACTATCCTTTCCTTATTTATCATGAATATATCCTAATCATAGATATGCATGAAGTGTGTGTTTGTACATTGACAACATGATCACATAATGGCTACAATATAACATTGAGGAATTCACCCTCTAAAGATCACAACACATGTACAACATTTCCCAACTCTCAAGTCATACACACATATAAGTATTAAGTACTATAGACTACACACACTCATCATAGGAGACAATAACATATTCATCCTTATGATAGAAGACTCCTAGCATACTTTGATCACATATTCATGTAGGGTTCATACTACAAGAGTATTCCTCATCATTAGACATAAAGACAACACCTAACCCTAACATGATCATTCACATATACACAACATCATGCACACACCTAGGTCATGCAACTAGTGTTGAAGACTATATACATAACTTCACATAACATTAATTCACTTAAACATGATACTAGTTTCAAGGATACATACTTCAACTTCCTAAACATGGAATCATAATATTAATTCATCTTGCATCTAGTGCCTTCAAGTAAATAGTCACAACACATAAACATGTACAAGAATGTAAACACTGCTACGATAAGTGGACCATAAAAATCAACACAATTCACTCTAAATTCTAAGCTAATTAAAATAATTAGGTCAACTTACAAAATCTCCAAGATAATGATCATCCTTTATACTTCCTCCACAATTCATATTCAATTGATATAGAAAGTAATAGCAATAAGCAATTCAATACAATCTAATCACAATTCTATAAACATGAAATCAAGATCACAAGACCAACATTGTAAGCTAACTTTGAGAAATTAGGAGGATCATGGGTTATTCATAAAATTGAATATAAATTAATCATAAATTTAGTAGCTAAACATGTATTCATCATTAGAATGCTTTTGAAATTAATTTGAGAATGAACTCATGTCTAGATTGAAAGATAGGATTTTTGACTTAAGATTCATATTGTAAAACCTTTGAAAGAACTCTGTAGATGAAAGGTTATCTAAAGATGAAGGATTACAATACCTTCTACATTAGAAACCCCATGAAAATCTTATAATAAAGCTCCAAGAATCCACCTCCATAGTTTGTTCTTGAGCTTCGTCTCCAATGGAGGTTTGAGAGAATTTGAACACAGAAGAGAGTTATTTTGGGATTTTGATTTTTTAATTGGTGTTGGGGTTTTCACTTGGGAAATGGGTTAAATAGGTCCTAAAAAAACTTTCTAACGGACTCCCAAAGTTACCAAAACACCTACATACTCATTAGGACTTTTAGATATGTCAAATTTACTATAATACGATGCAACCGAATCTTGGAAGTGGTTGCGCATCGCGGAGGCAACTCCTAATTTTTTCCTCACTAAATATTTTAGGTAGTGGACCTTGTTAATGGCGTGCAATGCAAAGGAACACTCAGTTCCAAGCACGCGACGCGTGACAACATCTACATCTTGCCTCTGCACGCTGCCTTGGGCAGCTTCCTTGTCCAACGTTTGGGTCCTCCTTAAGGACTCTTAGGGTGGTCCTCGGGGAGTATTACCCAAATATTTTGACCCTCAATATGTTTATTATGGTACTAAGGTAACCTCTACTGTTTTTAGACTGCATACAACACATAACACAAGGAAAACATACAAGGACACACTAGCACGTCAAGATTAATTTTCGAACGTCTTGGACGTTTGACATTCAAACTCCTCCAAACATAAAACACTGCCTTTAAAAACTATAATTAGTAATTTAAGGACTTAATAAACTCACAACTAACATGTCAGGCTCTAATTCAACCTAGCTCATTTTGAGGGTGTAACAGGTCCTTGGGGGGGGGGGGTACATTGACATTCAGGATTCCATTTTAAAATTCCAAACAACAAATTAAATTAAAAACTCTCACGTAAGACTCTACTTTCACCTACGAGTTTTCTGGGGTGTTACATATTCCTTCTTTATATACTCCTGATCGTCCCAAGTAGCTTCCTTAACAACTTTATTCCTCCATAATACCTTGATTGATGCTACCTCCTTCGTCCTCAACCTGCGAACCTGACAATCTATGATTTGGTAAGGTACCTCCTCATAAGATAGGATATCCTTAATATCATTATATTAGTAGGTATAATAATTGAAGTATCACCAATACACTTCTTCAACATAGAAATGTGAAACACCGGATGGATTGATGCTAACTATGGCGATAGCTTCAACTCAAAAGCCACATTGTCGATTCTCTTGAATATTCTGTAAGGACTAATATACCAGGGACTAAGATTACCCTTCTTTCAAAACTTAATAACACCCTTCATGGGTCAAACCTTCAAATATACCCAATCATCTATCTCAAACTCCAAGTCTCTTCTCATAACATCAAAAATGATATATATGCTGACTCTGTGTTGTTTTGAACCATTTTCGGATGATATTCACTTTCTTCATAGTTTGACCAAGTGTGGTCTTATTGACCCAAATTTATCAACTCAAACCATCCAATAGAAGATCTACATCTTCTCCTATACAAAGATTCATAAGGATTCATCTCGATGCTACAGTAATAACTATTATTGTAAGCAAACTCTATGAGAGATAAGTGATCATCCCAATTACCCTTGAAATCGATAACACACACCCTTAACTTATCCTCTAAAGTCTAATTTGTACTCTTTGCTTGAACATCAGTTTGAGGATGGAAAGTAGCATTCGAATTCATATTCAAACCCAAACCTTTTTAGAAAGACTTCCAAAATGGTACAGTAAATTGCGCACCTCTATATAAAATAATGGATACAGGAACTCCATAAAGTCTTACCATCTTTTAAATATATAACTTGACATCACTCTGATGAATATGTAGTCTTTACCGACAAAAATTGGGATGATATAGTTATTCGATATACAATCAACCAAATAGAATCATATTGCCAGCGAGACCACATCAACCCAGTTGTAAAACCCATATTGATCATCTCCCACTTCCATTCTAGAATATTTATATTCAGATCCATATCACGGAGACTTTGGTGCTCTACCCTTACTTGTTGATGATTCGTGCACTTAGCAACACACTTTTTCATATCACTCCTCCAATAGACTTCTCTCAAGTCACGATACATCTTTGTGAAACTAGGATTAATAGAGTATATCGAGCTATGAGATTCTTCCATCATCCTCTCTTTGAGTTCATCTACCCTTGGTATGCACAATCAACGTTGATACATGAGTACACCATCTCCCTCTTGTTCGAAAGCCATTACTTTCTGCTTATGAACATTTGCCTTCAAATAAGGTAAAATGTCTTGGCCTTGTTTCTCTTTCAATTCAGACACTTATGATGATTCAGCCCCAATCATCACCGATACTCCACCTTTCTTAGAATCCAACAAACAAACTCCCAAGCGTGCTAGTCTTTGCACATCTTTGGCTAAATCATTCTTGCCCTTGTCAACATGGGTAGCACTGCCCATAGAAAATTTGCTCAAAGCATCATCAACCACATTATCCTTCCATAGGTGGTATAAAATACTCACCATCATAATCTTTGACTAACTCCAACCAACTCCTCTTTCGGAGATTAAGCTCTTTCTAATTGAATACATATCGAAGACTTCTATTATTGGTGAACACATCTACATGAACTCCACAAATATAGTGACGCCATATCTTTGAAGCAAACACTACAAGAGACAACTCTAGATCATGGGTTTGATAATTCTTCAAGTGAATCTTAAGTTGTTTGGAGGCATAAGCTATAACTTTGACATTTTGCATCAATACACAATCCAGTCCAACTCTTGACGTATCACAATGCACCATAAAGCCTTGTGTTCCCTCTGGTATAGTCAACACTAGGGTAGTAATCAACCTAGTTTTCATTTCCAAAAAACTTTTCTCACAAGCTTCAGACCATTGAAACTTTCTGTCTTTAGAGTCAACTTAGTCAATGAGGATAAACTTGATTAAAACCCTTCGAAAAACCTCCTATAATAACCATCCAATTATAAGAAATTCCTAATATCAGTCAAAGACTTAGGTTTGGCGCAGTTCTATACTGCCTCAATCTATTAATTGTGAACTCAAATCCTATCACCACAAAAATATGGCCTAAGAATGCCACAATTTCAAGCTAAAACTCACACTTTAGAGATTTTGGCATACAACTCTCTATCCTTGAGAGTTTGGAGAATTACCTTTAGTTGACTAACATGATCCTCCTCATTCCTTGAATAGATTAGAATGTCATCAGTGAATACATAACAAACACATCATGATAAGGCTCAAACACTTTGTTCATAAGGCCCATGAATAATACAAAATCATTATTCAAATCAAATAACATGACCAAAAACTCATAATGACCATAACGGGCCCTGAATGCTTTCTTATGGATATTACTTTGTCTTACTCTTAGTAGTTGTTGATAGACTAATCTGAGGTCTATCTTAGAAAATAAGTGGCACCCTGAAGTTGATAGAAAAGATCGTCATTCTTCATAAGGGGATTCTTAATCTCTATGGTAACCTTGTTCAATTGGTGATAATAAATACATATCCTACATGAACCGTCTTTCTTCCTGACAAATAAGACCAAAGCTCCCCAATGTGAGACACTGAGTCAAATGAAAGCTTTTTCAAGAAGATCCTTTCACTGCACTTTTAACCGTTTCACTCGGCTGGATCCATTTTATATGGTGGAATAGAAATAGGTTGAGTATCAAGAAGAATATAAATACCAAAGTCTATCTCTCTCAGGACGGACTCCAAGAAGATAATCTGAAAGGAGAATGGAAACTTACTCACAACTGGAACTAACTGAACAGGTTGTGTCTCAACACTAAAGTCATTAACTTGGACTAAGTGATAGACACACCCCTTCGAAACTAGCTTTCTCGCCTTAAGGTAGGAAATAAAATGACCCTTAGGCACTCCTGAACTACTCATCCACTCAATAATTGGCTCATTAAGAAACTGGAACTTAACTACTCGAAATCTACAATCAAATGATGCATAACAAACATGAAGCTAGTTTATACCTAGAATAACATCAAAGTCCACCATATCTAGCTCGGCTTATTAAGACATGGTGTCCTTATGATTGAAAGAAATGAAACAATCACGAAAACTTTCTCAACAAGAATTGACTCACCAACAAGTTTAGAAACAGTAAAGGGCTCAAGAAGTTGGTGGAGAAGAATATAAAAATTCATAGGAATATATGGAGTCATAAAAGATAAACTCGCTCATGGATCTCAAAATTCATATACATAAAAAGTAAAAACTTGATCATACAAGTGACAAAATATGGAAAATTCTCTTTCTCTTTGCGACTGGTGATAGCATATGGAAGGTTTCCTCCTCTGATCATGTAGCTGCAACTTTGTATGGTGGAGATGCTGAAGAAGATTGTGCTATATTTCCCTATTACCACCACCTTATCTGTATTTAAAACACTCTCTTATGAAATGATCTGCCCTAACACACTTGAAACAAATAGTGGAGGCATCATGACACACTTTTGGGTGGTTTCTACCACACTTAGCACATGCAGGAGTCGAGTCACCTTCTTGTGCCACACTACTCTGAGATTGTGTAGGTTTAGCTATGATTTTTTTTGAATTTTTATTCTCACTCTCTTATTTTACTTGGTGCAGGTGCACTAGTAGATGAAGGAGCAGGTCCATTTTGCTTTTGCTGAGAAGATGATTGATTCACATTGCTCTCTTTTGTTGTCCAGACTCATTACCTGCAGTCTAAGATTTCTTGTTCTGATTTTATTATCTATCCCTCAGCTTATCCTCCTCAACCCGTTGCATGTGGATTATCTGCATAGCTATTTTCATATGTCATGTCATCATAGATGATTTTCCATCCTTACTTGATAGGCAATACAACCCAAATACAAAAAGACTCATCCTACTCCTAACATTAGCAACCTTATTTGGAGCATAGCGGGACAACTGAGTGAACGTGAGGTTGTCCTCATGAACACTCATGGATTTATTTTTAAGTGTGATGATTTAACTTACCGTTGCCTCTCCCAATTTATGTGGAAAGAATCACCCCATTAAGGCATCTTTGAACACAACCCAACTCACAATTGGTAAACCTTCAGCTCTACTCTACTTCCAGTTGTCATGCCATACTCTAGCAACACCCTTCACTTGGTATACAAATAGTTATACACGTTGAACATCTACCATATGCATCACCTCAAACAGTTTCTTCAACTGTTCCACAAAGTTCTACGGATCCATACTAACACTTGAACTGGTGAAGTTTGGAGAGTGCATCCTTAAAAACACACATATCCTTGGTGTATTAGCTACATTCTGTGGATTCCCTCTTCGTTGTCTGGATTGGTTGGTCACCACTTGAATCAACATCCGGATAACATCCCGGAACTCGACATTGGTGACCTCTCCTTGAGGTTGGACGTCATGTGCATTAGGTAACCCTTGATTTTGAGGATATACATTCCTCCTAATGGGATAACCTGAATAGCTCTTCGTGGAGGCATGATTTGAAACATACGCGAAAGAATGACTTACAAAGAAATTGTATAGAGTTAAACTCTATCACACGAAAAGAGTATGAAAGAAGTGATAAAGTCCCTAAATGTTATTGCCACCTAATTATAGATTTGGGGAACTTCACACCGATTAACTTGCAATTTACAAACATGACTCATAGACACTCTAGGACTCTTGAACTTTGTGCTCTAATACCAATTATGACACACCCCAAGCCTACACCCTAGACGCGACTTACACTCGTTAACCATTGCTTGCCCTAAACGAAACTCAAATCTTAGTGGATGACTTACTTATCAATAATTCAACTCAATGTCTCAAATAATTATATCGGAATATCTAGAAATAAACAATCAGCTGGCCAAAGAGGAAACTCAAGTCTTAATCATTAACTATAGAAATGAAAAGGCTCCTCAACTAATACTGTCTATGAATCCTCTACTAACTAAGATGAACTTCGGGACAATACCCATGACATTCTTATAAACAAATATGAAAAGTAAACTCAATGTGAAATCTTTTGGAAAGCAAGGAGGCTCATCAACTCTAGTTGGAACACGATACGATCAATGGAGTGCCAATTGATGATCCTGATTTCCTGTATCTGCATCATAAAATATGCAGGTCAAATGGTGTCAGTACGTGGAATGTATGAGCGTTCAAGGGGAAATCTAAAACATGGCATAAGCTTTAACTGGAACTGAAGGAACATACTTACCTCATCTTAACTCAACCTCAAGTCAACCTCAGCTCAGTTTAGTATAAAAGCAATGGTAAATATGAAATACATAGAAAATCTCGTAAAAGAATAGATAAAAACTCTATTTTCATGTAAAAATACAAAATAACTCTATCTGAAAGATTTTCTAACCGACAACTATTACTATGAGCTATGTCATGATACATCATCTCGCCCTCACTGCCAGAACCGTCCTATACCTTTCTAGAGTATTTGACATCCTCAACTAAGTGGATACACTAAACTATGACTAAAAGGCATAAATAAATCATCTAAAAAGTATGACCTTTCCACCCATGTTAGTTGTATGTTTGAAGAGGACTTTGAGTTTATAAAATCATCCCCATATCATTTCTCAATACTCTCAAAGTATAACTCAGGTCATATGTGTAAATAATTTCCTCAACATTTACTTTGAGATTATTACTCAAAAGATTTCTCTTAACAGAGATAGTACACAAACTTCCTATGGACTCATCTGGCAATCGACGATTTCCCTCATTTTAAATGTAAAAACATTTACTCTTTGGCAATACATAGTCTCATGTATTCATTTAAAAAAGTGAAACTCAATTATCCTCACACTCCACATACTCAAGTATTCAATTTTTAAAACAAGTTTTAAAAGATTGTAAAAGACTTCTCAAAATGACTCGAATGAACTGTTAAGACTTTACTCTTAACTCTACATTGAATTTGAATTATGAATTCAAGTGTTTTGATTCATATTACGAAGGATCTCTCAATGTTTAAATGTATTTTAGTGTAGTTGGAATCATCAGGGAGTACATGTACACTTTAAAAGAACTTAGACAGAGCAACGAAGGAAAAGGTGGGGGCAGAAAACCCTGATGCGCTGCCTCCGATGCCAACCCCTAAGATTCAAAAGCCTCATTCTGGTGCACTTCTCAGGTGCAGCCCCAACCCCTATTGTGCATCTGTAGCACGCTTCCCAGCTCCTCAGTCACATCTAGGGCGTGCTCCCCATATCTTTTGGCACATCTCTGTGCGCGCCGCCCATGTCCCAGATCACAACGACTAAATTTTCTTCTAATTTTTTTTATCCAAATTTGCCTATAATTCATGGATTTTCTCAAAAAGAAAATTATATTTAATTACCTAATACAAGTAAACGAGAATCTACTAAAACTAATCCTCAAACTCATAGGATTTATCTTAAGAAGTCATCAAATTCATCACAAACGTTTTATGAACGAAACATCCATAACACTCCAAGAAAACACAAATACTTTAATCTCAAGAAAAAAATTTACGAATAAAATCACATAATTGGCGTATGGGTGAACAAACCCAATCGTATGAGAACTTACATACCTCAATTTGCCAAGACAAATCATCGTTTCACAAGAAATCTTGATAGTTCTTCTTTTTCTCCCCTTTTTCTCTTCTAGCACTCTCTTCTAAAACCCTACACGTAATTAGGATTTTGAAAACTGACCCAAATCAGTTTAGACCACTTAAACATTTCTAATAACGTTTAAAGCTGAAGGGGTAGAGAAAAGACCAAAATACCCCTTACTAATTCAGGTGAAATTCTTTAACAGGACGGGCTGACTTTAAACAGACATATATCCCTCATCCGAATTCGAATTAAGCAAACTCTGTGGAGTTAGAAAACGGATTCAAATACCATTCATTTGATATCTTATAGGCCACCTAAATCATTATGGTCGTTTGAAGTTGACTCAAAACACACATCTTAAGCATAACTTGCAAAATTCTAAATTTTGCTCTTTCCATTTTAATTCTTTCAAATTTTAGCTCTTACAAAAGTGCAATGTTACATGTACATCTTCTAAAAATGATGGAATTTTTCACCCTCACACCATACATTTGAGTTTATCCATGTAATTTTTGTATTCAAAGAGTTCTTGAGTAGTTTCTTGAGTTTTGTTCAATTCTTTGACAGTGGAGGTTGTGAATTCATTCATGTTGTTGATCTTTGGTAGAATTTCTATTCCCAAGAGGTTTGTATGAAATTCCTTATGTATCCGTGTTGGGTTTGAGAATCAATAAGTTATCAGGAGGAATTACTCGATTCTAAATTAGGTCGGGCACTAAATTTAAGCTTGAAAATTCTTCTAATTTCATGAGAAAAGATGTGGGGCAGTGCACCACGAAGGCGCTAGATCTGGATTTTAGTATTTTGAGGCATGGCGCCCCATTCCAGCAATGCGACAGGGTTGCCTGGCCTTTCTATTTTTGTGTTTAATTTTAAACATATTCCTTCGAGTTGTTACTATGTTTCTCTCTTTTTATTAGCTTGTAAAGGCCCCATTCATCCTTGAGAGTTCCTACATGATCTTATCACATGTGTTAATATACAAATCAAAATCTAAATAAGTTTCATAGAAAAGTTCAAGGAGTTCTTTTGAGTTACATTAGAACCTTTTGTAATCAACAATGGTTTTGAACTAATGTTTGAGAGAGTAGATATGAGAAATGAGAAATGTTGTATTAATTTTGAGCAATCATAGAAGGGAACTAAGTATTCCCTAGAACAATACATTTACATTTAAAAGAGAGAAACTTTGATTTCTGATTAAGTTTATGAGTTCAGAGCTATTTTAGAGAATTAATTTTTGTAAGAGAATATTGTAAGTAATTAATTACCTCAAATTGACAAATATAATATATTAACATTGAGCCTTGAGCCAGAGTGTGTGTGTGTATATATATATATATATATAT
>NC_028644.1:19472723-19524407 GCF_001406875.1 Solanum pennellii
ACACTATATATATATATATATATATATATATATAAATAGTATTGAGTACCGATATGGGGATAAGTCTCGAATTTTAGCCTCCTAAATGTTCAAGGATTTTGGTTAATAACAATAAGTCTACCTTCAAGTGCAGAACTAGACGAAGTCCAATGCAACAACACAATTAAATGCATTAAGACTTAATCAAGCTAAAAAGGGATCACAAGGAAGGAAATGACGAATTCTGTAGATCATCAAATTTCCATTTATTGATAAATCTCCAAGAATCAAGTAGCATTTACGACGACAAAGTTGGATCATCATATCTCAAGCAAGACATAATGAACAAGGACGTGTTACTTAAGGAATCCATGAAGGAAGACACTTTACTATAGAAGGAAGGAAATCATGCACATATCTGATATGAGCATTACCATAATATTCTGAAAATCAGTCACAATTAATGAATCCCTACAAATCCTTTGGAAGAATCTACCTTGGGTTTTCTTAAAGAAGAGAAAAGAAACTTCACCTATATAAGCTATCCTCGGTATCATAGAAGATAAATAACTTCACTTGAACATGTATTATGATCTTCTATTGTCTTTCATAAATACCTTGTATTCTCTTGAGCATAAAACTGGAAAAGAAAATAAAAAGAAAGATTTGAGTGTTGGTATACAATTGGTGGTTGTGTCATTGTAGGAAACCTAATTTTCATATTAGACAGGGTTCTCAAACAAAAGCCTATGTACTATCAAAGTTCTTGACAATCTCTAAAGGAAACCCTTGAAACCCAAGGGGAATGGAAGTAGGCACCACATTGGTTTTCCAAAGCAGTATGAATCTCTTTGTGTCGTATTTCATACTATTATCATCTTTAGTCTATGCAGTTATACTAATCTGCAGGTGATTCGACCATCCCATACCGAAAGCCAACTTAAGGAAATTCTTAATTCACCCCCTCTTGACATTCAATTGTTATCAGAGCAGGTCTCACAAATAAAGTATTTAACCACACGTGAGAAAAAATCTAATAGAAAACTATCAAATTCTTGGTGCTCCTCTTCACGATGGACACTCGTCAAACCGTCCTCCTTACTTCAATGGTCAACGTTACTCTTACTGAAAAGACAAATTCAGAATCTGCGTTACCTAAAATGATATTCAAGAATGGAGAGTTATCAATAAGGGGAAAAAACCAATTAATGGACTCATTGGAAAGGATTTCATCGATAATCCATTTGATCCAGAATACTTTAACATCACAAAGGACCAACAAGAGGTAATCTAAACTAATACTAGAGCTATACACCTATTGTATTATGCAGTAATGGAGTTCAATATGAGAAGATTTCAACGTGTGAAATTGTTAAAGTGATGTGGGACAAACTCAAAGTTACTAGTGAAGGAACCAACAAAGTGACAGAAGCTCAAATTAGCTCGCTGGTAAATGAATATGAATAATTCAAAATTACAGATGATGAAAATGTTAAAAATATGTTTTCAAGGTTCTGTAAGAATTTATGTGAGGTCAAATAATTGGGAATAACATATTCAAATCGACTACAACTCATAAAACTCATTAGAAGTCTACCAAAGGCTTGGGAATGGTGGCTATTCTTGAAGATGGAGATCTGGAAAAAAATGACTTATGATAAACATAGAGGAAATCTAATGGCATATGAATAAAATCACATCTATAGATACCACAAATATGATAAGAAACAGATTGTAGTTAACGATGTTGCAGCTAGTGAAATTAGGGAAGAGATAGATGAAAGTTAAAGTGGAGAAATGTCTCTCATAAACCGTGGTGTAAGACAAATGCAGAGACAAAGACCCCAACTGGATTTCAAGAATGATGATTGATGTTATTATTGAGGAAAATTAGGTCACATTAAGCAAAATTGTCGATATCGAAAAAGAATGAACCACAAAAGGAATGGAGATTCAAAAATCATTGGGAGTGGAGCCAAGATGAAACATTTGAGGATGATCGTGAAGAAACCGTGAACATATGTTTCATGTCAATAGGAGAATCAAGTGAGGTAATATCTTTTGATTGTTCCAAGTATAATTACTTACAAAACTCGTCAAATATTATGCTGACAAACTGCATAATGTTATTGACGAATACAAAAAATTTGTTCAAGAAATGAAAGACTAGCATATTCTTCTCGAAGAAATTCAGATCAAAGTTTAATTATTATTAGAAAACCTCGAAGATGTATAAATGCAATTAAATAGTCAGGAAATCTCATAGTAATTTCTATATTGGATCAAACAAATTTGTTGTCAACTCGTCCCAACATTTCCCTTTTTACTCTATAAAATCGTCTTTCGAAATTACTTGTTTCACTTTTGGTGACATTGGACATAAATCCTTTAACAATAGAAAATATTCTTCTGGTAAATGGATTTTGAGACCAAAAGTTTCAAATTCTAATCATCAAGAACCCAAGAATAGTTGGTTATTAAAATAAAGTAATTTATTTTTCTTGCAGGAGCACACCAAGAAAACCTACAAAAGAGGAATTTGGGTAATTAACAGTGGTTGCTCTAGACACATTTGCGGCAATAGAGAGAAATTAAAAAAGATAAAAGAAGTTGATGGAGGATACATGATATTTGGTGATAAACAAAAGAGGAAGTGATCGGAGTTGGATTGATCACTTTTAGGTCATCATGTGAGCTAACTGAGTGTATGTTGTTGACAGTCTTAAACATTATCTTCTCAACCTAAGTCTACTATGTGACTCGAGATTTGAAGTTTCTTTGAATACAAAGAATTGCACTATTATATCTAAAAATAAGAATATCAAGAACATTGGTGAACGAATCGACTTTATATACTTCCTAAACAATGTAAATCTGCCCAATCTCACAGGTCTTACTGCCGTATCTTGCAACAAAGCTGCAGCATAGAAAGATTGGAAATGTCAGCATGCACACTCTCGAAAATTTATCAAAGCTCAAGATAGTAATTGTCTTACCAAAGATGAAATTTGGAAAAGAATATATATGTGATGCACATCAACTTGGTAAGCCAAGTCATACTTCCTTCAAAGACAAAGACATTGTAATTATTTCTTAACCTCTTCAACTCCTTCATATGGATCTTTTTGATCCCTCTCAAACATCTAGCATAAGAGGTAAAAGGTACACTTATGAGTAGGGGATTTTGACATATTTAGGGCTTAACGTTGACGGATGAATAGTGTCCTCAATGCCTATTTTACTCTTATAATTGATCTTAGATCTTAATATGCAACAATGAAGGAAAAAGAGTAAGGCAAGGACATTAAGAGGAATATAAGAGTGAAAAAGCTTAAAATGTTGAAGGAAAGCAAAGTTGGTACTCACAAAAGCTACTTGGCGTGTCACTAGGTGGACCTTCAGCTCACTTAAGGTTCAAGCAGGACAACTGATGGACGAAAAAAACTTGGCGAGGAGATGAGTGGTTCAACAATGGCGATTTAGTTCGCCATATTTACAAAAAGAGGTGGGAAAAACCTCTCTAAGATACCGAGAAGAGGAGAACCCGGTGCATCACTGACCAGCTGGGTGAACTTAAATCACTTCACTGAATGTGACAAATGATTTAGTAAAAAGACACGCCAAGAAAGTGAGAAGTGTAGCACTTGGCGCATCACCAACTAATTTGGAGAGATCAACTTACTTCACCAGGTTGGCTATATGTTAAAATTATGGGAATGAATAAATGTAATTTTCAAAAGAAGAGAAGGATTTCCTACATTGTTCACCTTTGGGGTTTTGAGATTTTACATTCTAGAAAATTATTGTTACATTTTTTAGTAGAGATTCAGGGTTTGCGAGACTTTTAACCTAATTTCCTACATTTGAAGACTTTCAGCTTGTTTTCAAATCTGGTGGAAACATTGTTGGCAAAGATTTCTTGTTATATACTATGTGTGGATAAAATCCCCCATTCTTAAGGGTGTGATTATATAGTTGAATGCATTAATTATCTAATGGGTGTTGTTAGTTACTGAATATATTTTAAATTTTGAAGTGTGTTCAATTATTTGCTCATGTTTTAATTAAGGAATTATAGTTGCAAATGCAACTCTAGATAATTACTCACTACTTTCTTGATGAAGAAGTGTGAGAGTCGAATTATTAATTGATGATTGTATTCTTGTGAATCTAGCTTGAGAAAGTGAGTTTGATTGAAATATAACAAATCTAACTTGAAAATGTGGATTGATTGTGGAATTGGGTTGTTCAATCGTGTGTTCCCTTTTAGGTTAAACATAAGTCACTTGATACGCATTAATGGAATGAAAAAATTGCTAACGCACTCAAAACCTAGCTACCCATAAAGATTCAACATCTTTGAGTAACTAGTAATCATTCATTACTCAAAATTAGTGTGCATCTTGCCACACTCCCAAGAAGCCTTCTCTACTTGTTATTCCGATTTTTAGTAATAAAAGAATTGGTTACTCGAATCCCCCATTTGATATTAATTGTCAAAATTTTATGCTTTACTTTAATATTATAAAACTTCTACCTCGACAAACGATTAGGGAAAACTTTAATTCATGATTGAATTCTCAACTGTATCCCTCCTTATGGGATAGACCCCAACTCTTACTCGGGTTTAGACTTGTTAGAGACCTCCTACACTTAGATTTGGATTAAGTGTCATTGAGCTATATAAAAAATGCTGCCGCTTTTGGGAAGTGGTATTTATAATTCTTTTATTGAAGTTTATCGGTGAATTGATTTTGTTGTACTCGAATCATCTTATCTGTTTTTTTTAGCTGCTATAAAGCAGGTGAAGAGTTGAGTGTTAATGGGAGAAATGCTATCAAACTTGGGAATAACAATGACATCGAGAATATACATAATGTCAATAATGAACATTAAGGAAGTGCGGGTGGTATTGGATTGCCTCCTATCATGGGCACTGTGGTGTTTCATGTGACTAGCACAATGTTGTAATTGTTACAAACGAAGGTTTCTTTGGAGGACTTCCTCATGAGGACCCTCATGAACACATATTAAACATTGTGGATGTGTGTGGGTCGTTTTCTCTCAAGTACATCATGGAAAAGTCAGTTCAAGTTCGTTTGTTTCCCTTCTCTCTATTGGGGGAGGCAACAAAGTGGTTGGCCGAACTACCGAGGAATTCAATCACTCTTTGGGGGGAGCTCATCAATAAGTACTACTAAAGGCTTTTCCCTCATTCAAAGATGGTTAAATGGATGGATACAATTCATAACTTCAAACTTCTTGATAGAGAACTCATTCATGAGACATAGTTAAGGTTCCAAAAGTTGTTGTTTCAATGTCCAAGTCAGGGGCGACTGGACAATGTGTTTTTGAAATATTTTTGTTGGAGCCGTGAAATGGTCAACAAATGTGTTGCAGACCAGCTCATTTGGAGTGGAATCATGAGACAACCACTTGACATAGCATCAATCCTCCTTGATGAGATGAGTAAAATAAATCATGCATGGTACATAAAAGAAGATCATGTGTCTCTTTTGAATTTTTTGCTGACTAAGCAACAATTAAAAAAGAACCAAGACCGAGATGAAAACATGGCTAAAACGATGACCCAAATGGACCTATTGACGAAACATGCCATGGGAAACACCATGTTGTTATAGCATTTCTCCCGGAGTCTAGGTTCAGTGAACAAGGGGGTTGCTGACCAGCTTGTTCAAAGAGGAATCATGCAAAAACTATTTGAAATAGCATATATTCTTCTTTAGGGGATGACAAAGATAAATCTATCTTGATACACTAAAATGATCAAGTGTTTCATTTGAGCTTCAGGATAACTAAAGAGAAAACTTAAAAAGATCAACAGCAGTATGGAAACATGACCAAGATGATGACCAAAATAGATTTATTGTAAAAGCATGTCATTGGAAGTGGGTCTAAAGATGTGAATGCGGTTTGATTTAGTGGAGTGAACCCTAAAGAGTCCACTCTGAGGCCTTGTACAATGGAAAAAGCCATTTCCTGGCAAATCAAAGAGGGGGTTTCTGTCTGAACTATCCAAGGTTGGGCTGGAACTAAGGTTGTAATAGAGAGTGTGATGAAGGTTGGAAAGACCATGACAGGGAATAGCATAATCATGGGTTCAATTGAACGAGTTGGATGGCGACTAGGATCTCTAAATACCCCCGGCATGAGTTTGAAAAGCTAGAAGAGAGAAGGTCGGACCCTAAAATTTCGGCCTAGAGAATACGCTTGCACGTATTCTTTACAAAGTTAAAGGGTTAGACAAAGTACTAAAATAAGTGAAAGACAATTTCTTTTCTGCGCCAAGCGGTTATATCTCACTCGGTATCTAGTAAGTAGTTAGATACACAAATGGGAAGAATCTCGTCTCATTTAAACCCAAGGTAAAAGGAGGTCTACCAAGTGATACCTTGGTTAACCCAAAGAGTAATTCTTGAATGAGTATCTTCATCATTTCATGACATTAAATAAGTTGCTTCTTGGGAGCTACCGAATTTTAATATTTTAAATATTGTTGTTTGAATAATGTGTATTTAAGTCGAGGATGAAAGTTTGAAATTTTGTGAAAAGAACCAATTAGGGAAGCCTAGGCACTATCCGGCGAGCCTTATTTGGATCTTCTTACGCACAAACTAAATGACTAGATGTTTTGTAAACTTCGGTGGACAAAATTACCATTCGCACATCATTGAAAAATCAGCAACATAAGTGAGCTTCACTGACTGGCACGCAAATTGAAGGGACATAAAGGGCTTAACCATTTTGAAATTCAAAAACGTCCCTCATTTCATATTTTCCAATCTTTTCACTTTCACAACTACATTTTAGGTCTTTATTTTCCTTAGTATGTGTGGGAATCAATTGCTTGGGGTGGATTTCGTACATTGTTTCCTAGATTTGCTAGCCTAGCCGTCATTTTTCTCTTCTTGAGGTTAGTTATCCCAACCCCACCGTAAAATTTTTGCAATTTCAAATGCATGATTGTTTCCATATTGATTTATTTGCATAATGTTGGTTGTTTGAATGAATTATTGTTCATGTGTCTTTGTTATCTCATTTTTATGCTTATATTGACCTATATTTGTGAAATCACGTGTCTGTAAATGATTAAAATAGTGGATTGTGTTGTTAATTTGTTGGGTCTAGTGTTGGTGAAGTCCGAGTAACCCCAATTGCACCGATCAATGGATTTTACCCAATGATATAGTGGATGATGTTATTATTAAGGGAAAATGACATTGATTGGTCAATTTTGGACATATCGGGGGAAATTTGAGTACCCCAAAGTCATTAATGTTATAGGTTTGAACTAAATTGCATAGAATAAGTGATTCTCTTGGGCTGTAGGTTAGAAAATGGAGATCGGGGAAAAATTTGGTATGCTAGACCTTTCATCGAGCTTTGTCGAGCTCACTGAATGGTTTTGCAATTCGCCCAATAACCCTTGGATCACGTTTTTATCCTTCAAGATGGGTAATATTGGGTGATATGTATGAGCTTGCAGAATATCCTTTTGACCGCCTTTCTAAACCCCTAAATTTTTAAAAATATTTTTTAACATTTGGTGATCTACTATAGTTTGCTGAAACATTTTGGTGATTTGCCTAAAGGCCCTAGAAATCATTGAGGTATGTTGATTTGTGAGAAATTTTAGTTTGAAATATTTTGCGAGATATAGTTGAATCGTAGAATGAGTTTGGCGATTCGGCATATGACTTAGCGAGCTTTTTTCTACATATTTCAAATCTGATGATTTTTAAAATTGTTCCTAACGTATACGTCTATTTGATATTGTTTTGTAGGTATGTCTAAACCTATGGTTGCCAATAGAAATCAACCAGCCCGCAAGCTGGCCCAAGATATCGTGATCAATGAGGTGATGCACCCATACGGGCTCCACAAGCCAAACTTCCTTCAACGGGGGGAAAGGAAAAGGCAAGGGGCATGTACAAATGAGTCGAGTTACAAAGAGTTAGAAACATGCATATAGTTATGACTGCTGAAAAAAGGCAAAGGATGAGGGACTTTCGGCATTAGAAGAAAATCATACACGGTATTTGATATCTAAACCGATTGAAGATCTTTTTATCAGGAGAAAATGGTTTTATTTTGTGATAATGGAGTGTAATGGCACATTGGAGAGGTACAAATCTCGACTAGTAGCTCAAGGATATACACAAGAATATGGCATGAAATATGAGGAGACTTCTGGTCATGTGGAAATATGATGAATATTCATGTGTTGCTAGTGTAACACCCCGTATCTAAAATATACCAAAAATGCAAATTTTCATTAGCTGCAAGTGACACTAACTGAGCCAAGTATGAACCATCAGTCGACTTACGATCCGTCAGTTAGCTCCAACGATGGGCCAGTAAACTTTTAGTCCTTACTCGTGAACAATAGTCGACCAGGACGGACCATCAGTCAACTTACGGTCCATTATTCGACTTCGTCGATGGGCCAATAAACTTTAGGTCCTCAATCATGAACGACGATTGACCAGTATAGACCGTAAGTCAACTTACGATCTATCAATCAACTCCGTCGATGGGTTAGCTGACTTTAAGTCGTCAGTCGCGAAGGAAGGTTGACCAATACAGACCTTGAGTTGACTTAAATTTTGTCAATATTCTGATAACTTTTAAGTCAGGGGTCTTTAGGTCTTTTCCTTATTTGTTTTGCCCCTAAGCTACGTCATTTAGACCCTTATTCATGAGGTTTAGTTAGTTTAATACTAGAAACATAACTAGAACTTACATAAGACAAGTCATTAATCAAAACATAGTAAATTAGCAATAAGAGAGGAGAAAAAGGTCAAGAACCCTCATTCAAGAAAGCAACAAGGCTCCATCAGTTCCAACCCCAAAATCTAAGGATTTCTCTATAGAATTCGTCACCAAGTATGTAGGATTTCACTTGTGGGTTCCTTTGCCCATTAGGCCTCAAGAATGCAGCAGTTTCTTGATTTCCTTATTATGAATATACCTTGAGTTTCTAGAATTACCGCAAATCATCACGAATTACTTATGTTTATGTTCCAAATCAGATTATAATGTTATTACTTGGATTATCATATGAATTTTAGAACACTAACTTTGTATTTCTTTTGTTCTTGAATTACACATGCTAGGTCAAACATATAAGTTATTCATTTATACAGGCCTCGGTCATTAATGCATCATTACAAGATTAATTGTTGCATTCTCAGTTTGCATGTTCAGTTTTGAGTTATCCATTATTACAGAAACTCAATCATAATGTTTTAAGAACTTAATTTATTAGGAGTAGCATAATACCGAGTTGGACTAGGGTTCACTCTACCTAATAGTCCTAGAACTATTAGCCACATAGGTTGCAACTCCCATCTTTGGGAATCAGTTTAAAGAACACGCCAACATGCCTCTATACCTTTGCCAGGATATATTGGGTCCTCTCGATAAGGGCGTACACATCGTACTCCTCATTTAGATCATGTGGTTTTATTGTCAATTATTAGTAGCTCCCATAGTTCATTCAACCTCTATTGCATTGGCCATATTTCCAGTTAAGTCAGTATTCAGTCTCATCATGTTATGAATTTGGTCAATGCAACTAGTTAGCTCATCATTCAGTATATCATGTTCAAAATATTATACTTGATTTTGTTCTTGTTCAATTATGTATTATATCATCTTTATTCTATCCTTCATGCTCAGTAATTTTCAATTACTAACGCATACGTGGTGCTACATCTACTCGTGATGTAGGTCCATGTTCTCAAGAACCAGATCACAGTTAGATTAGTTCTTGATCTCCAGATTAGTAGAGACATTGCTGAGTACTCATTCCCTAAGGACAACAATCATGAGTTTCTTCTTAGTTTTTGTCCTCCTTTAGTTTTAGTTTTGGTAGATCTAGTTGGGTTATGTCCCAACATTTCTAGTCAGTAAAAGGCTATTCTGAGACATACTTAGATTCATCTTAGTATTGAATTATATATCTTTGTATTAAACTCATCAGTATTTCATTTACCTTAGTTATAGTATATGGGTATTCCTCATCCTTTCATTTTATTTATGATATAAATTCCGCATCAGTTTATTATCTTTAGTATGATTATGATCATGCAGTACGGTTAGCTTGGGATAACTTGTGGTCCAAGGTCCCATTTGTGCAGCCTTAGGTTGTGAAAAACATGGTATCAGAGCACTAGGTTTAAGCGTCCTAGGATTCTTGAAACTCCGCACTAAGTAAAGTCCCTTTCATGCGCGTGAAATGCACCACATCTAATGAGAAGGAGGATACAAAGTCTTTTAGGAAAACTTCATTCTCTTTTTTACTCTTATAGTACATTTGGTATGATCTAATTTCCTTGTTCTAATTTGTCATTATGTGTTGAAGATCATGTGTCCTCGTAGAGCTTATGCAAGGAATGCTAATGCACACAATGCTTATGTAGTTCCTCTAGTCCCAGATCAAGAGTTCTGAATGCAATTTTTGGAATGCCAATTTAGTTTTTGTCTTAGAGAATGACCAATCAGAACAATCAGCATGTTCTAAACTCTACTAATAGAAACGGTAGGGTTTAGATGGCATCCTATTAACTTAAGTCATTGCTCACATATGGTACACTCAGAGGAAAGATCCAGAGGATACTCTCTCGTTTGTGAATCCTTTTATAGAAGTCAAGTTTAATGTCGTTCTAGAAACTCTCTCACAACATTCTCTACTCTAGTTGGTGACCCAGTTATAGATAGACGGGTATACAGAAATGCCTGTCACATTCTCTCAGGATGTCATTTCAGCAAATCATGTAGAGTTAGAAATGGTAGACTTCGTGTCGGCATGAATTGGTTACATTCATTAAATGCCTCTGTCGATTGTAGAACTAGAATTGTTCACTTTCAGTGACGAACCAATCTTAGAATGGAAGGGTAGTAGCTTAGCGCCTACGGGTTGATTAATTTCTCACCTTATGTCCAAAAGATGATCTCTAAGTATTATCTTTATCATCTAGTTCGGGTTAAGTATTCTAGCTTTAAAACCCTAACTCTTGAGTTAGTTCCTGTAGCCAATGAATTTCCAAAAGTGTTTCAAGGAGATTTTTTCGAAGTTCCTCTCGAGGGGAAATAAACCTTGGAATTGATATACTTCCAAATACCCAGCCTATTCTATTCCTCTTTAAAGAATGTCTCTAGTAGAGCTTAAGGAACGGAAAGAACAGTTGAAAGATCTTCTACATAAAGGCTTCATCACACGTAGTATTTCTCCATGGGGTGCTCCAGTGTTGTTCGTAAATAACAAAGAGTGTTCTCTTTGAATGTGCATTGACTATAGGCAGTTGAACAAAGCCACAATAAACAATAATTATACCATCCCCACGATTGATGACTTGTTTGACCAACTTCAAGGTGCTAGTCGTTTCTCAAAGAAAGACCTCTGTTCAAGGTATCGTTAGCTTAGTGTAAGAGATGTGACATTCTAAAGACAACCTTCAGAACTCAGTATTGTCATTATGAATTTGTAGTTATATTATTTAGAATAAACAATACTCCTACAACTTTCATAGATCTGATAAACTGAGTTTTAAAATAGTACTTAGACTTGTTTGTTATCATTTTTATTGTGATAACCTCATTCACTCTAGGAATGAGGAAGAGCATGCGAGTCATTTCAGAGTTGATCTACAAACTCTAAAAGATTGCCAATTATTTGCAAATTTTAGGAAGTGTGAATTTTTGTTAAAATCAGGTTCCTTCCTTTGGCATATTGCGTCTAGTGAAGGAATTCGAGTACATTCCAAGAAGATAGAAGCAGTGAAACCATGTCCTAAGCCTACCTCTACTATAGATTTCAGAAGTTTCTTGGGTTTAGCAGGTTATTATAGAAGGTTCGTGAAAAGATTTTCATCCATAGTATTGACTTAGAAGATGGTCAAGTTTCGATCGTCAGATGATTGTGAGAAAACCTTTGCAGAATTGGAACTAGGTTGACTATAACTCCTGTTTTGACTCTACCAGAGGGTTCAAATGGCTATGTTATATACTGTAATGCATTCAAAGTTGGTCTAGGTTGGGTGTTGATGAAGTGAGATAAGGTTATATCTTATGTTTCTAGACAGCTTAAGGTGCATTAGAAGAACTGTCTCACTCATGACCTTGAGCTTGCAGCACTGGTTTTTGCACTCAAGATTTGGAGGCACTACTTCTATGGTGTTCACTAACCATAAGATCCTTGAATATGTGTTCACCCAGAAAGAGTTGAATCTTAGCTAGAGGATATAGCTTGAGTTCCTCAAGGATTATGATATGAGTGTGATTTACTGTCTTGGTAAGGCGAATGTAGTAGCATATGCTCGTAGCAAACTATCCATGGTTAGTGTATCCTATGTTCATGAAGAAAGGAAGGAACTAATGAAGTATGTTCACAAGCTTGCTCGCTTGGGAGTTTGCCTTATGAGCATATCAAATAGTGGAGTAACAATTCAGAAGGGGTAAAATCTTCATTGGTAGTGGAGGTTAAGAAAAAGCAAGACAGTGATCCAATCTTTGTTGAACTGAAGGGTGCAGTCCACAATCAGAGAGTGGAGGTTTTCTCCAAAGGGGGATATAGTCTTCGCTGACATAGTAGATTGTGTGTTCCTGGTGTGGGTGAGTAGAGACAACCTAATCTTGCAAAAGCCCGTAACTATAGATATTCTATTCATCCAGGTTCTACTAAGATGTAGCTCAATCTTCGGGAAGTCTTTTGGTGGAATGGCATGAAGAGGGATATAGCATATTTTGTGCGCAAGTGAAGGTAGAACATCATAAACCAGGGGGTATGACTAAAGATATTTATTCCTACTTGGAAGTAAAAAGTGATCAATACAGATTTCATTATAGGGTTAGCTTGTACTCGCAGATAGCATGACTCCATTCGGGTGATAGCTGACAGAATGACTAAGTCTTCTCGCTTTTTTGCAGTCAAGACTAAAGATGCGACAGAGGACTACACTATGATTTACGTTAATGAGACAGTTAGATTGCATGGGGTTCCTTTGTCTTTCATATCATATAGAGGTCCTTAGTTTACCTCTCATTTTTTAATGTCATTTCAAAAGGGTCTTGTTACTCAGGTTAACCATAACATATCATTTCATCCGCATACGGATGGGCAGGTAGATGGTACGATTCATACGTTAAGAGTCAATGTTAAGAGCTTGTGTGACATACTTCAAGGTTAGTGGGCTGATCACTTTCCTCTTATAGAATTCACCTACAATAATAGCTACTATTCTAGCATTCAGATGGGCCCTTATGAGGCATTTTGTGGGTGTAGGTTCAGATTTCATGTAGTTTGGTTTAAATTAGGTGAAGCAACCATGATAGGACCAGATTCATTCAATGATGCTATGGAGAGAGTGCAACTCATTAGAGATAGACTTTAGACAACCCAGAGTCACCAGAAGTCTTATGCAGATGTAAGGAGAAGGGAACTAGAGTTCCAAGTTGATGACTGGGTTTTTTTTGAAAGTGTCACCTATGAAGGGGGTGATGAGATTTGGAAAGAAAGGGAAGCTCAGTCCCCATATATGTAGGCCCTTATAAGATTGTGAAAAGGATTGGCAAAGTAGCTTATGAGTTAGAGCTACCAGAAGAATCAGAAGATGTACATCCTAATTTTACATTTTATTTTTGGAGAAGTGTGTGTGTGATCTCACATTCTCGATCGTGAGGTTAGAAGGTTGAGAAACAAATAAGTCATTTCAGTCAAGGTTTTTTGGAGGAGTCAGTTATTCAGGAAGCTACTTGGGAAGCATAAGAAGCCATGAAGTCCAAGTATCCTCACATCTTTCCTTCCAAGTCTGTTCCAGCTTGAGGTAATAGTTCCTCTTCAGTTTTTCAATCATTCATACGCAATTCAGTCTTCGTATTATTTCCTTTAGTTTGTACTTTCATTTTCAGCATATTTGCATGTTTAGAATTCAGCTTAGTCAAAAATAAATTTCTAGTACTTAGTGGTAGGAATTGCAGCTCCTCCCCTCCATACTTATCTAATTTAGTCTTCATTCGTGGACGAATAATCCCGGGGAAAAGATAATGTAAAACCCGGTATCCAAAATAGACCAAAAATGCAGATTTTTAGAAGTTGTATGTACGAACATCCTGTTGACTTACGGTTCGTCAGTCAGCTCCCTCAATGGGCCAGTCAAATTTTAGTCCTCAGTCGTGAATGAAGGTCGATAGTACGGACCGTCAGTCAACTCCATTTTTGGGCTGGTCAACTTTTAGTCCTCAGTGGTGAACGACGGTTGACCAGTACGGACCGTTAGTTGACTAACGTTCTGTCAGTCGACTTATGGTCCATTAGTTAGATACATCGTTGGGCCAGCCGACTTTCAGTCCTCAGTCTTGAAAGATGGTTCACCAGTACGGACCGTCAGTCAACTTACAGTCCGTCAGTAAACTTAATCTGTGATACCGACAACTTTTATGTCAGGGTTCTTTTGGTCTCTTCCTTGTTTGTTTGACCCCTAAGTTACATCGTTTAGACCCTAAATCATGAGGTTTTAGTCAATTTAAGCCTAGAAACATAACTATAACTTAGCTAAGTTAAGTCATTAATCAAAATATTGAAAATTAGAAGCAAGAGAGGAGAGAAAAGGTCAAGAACCCTATTTCAAGAATACAACAAGGTTCCATTAGATCCAGCACCAAAGTCTACAGATTTCTATGTGGAATTCGTCACCATGCATATGGAATTTCATTAGTGGGTTTCTTTCACCCATTAGTTCTCTAGGATTCAGTCAGTTTGTTGATTCCTTTGTTATGAATAGACCTAGGGTATGTAAAATTGCAGTAGATCATCATGAATTACTTATGTTTATGTTCAAAATAAGATTATAATGTTATTACTCAGTTTATCTCATGAGGTTCAAAGCAATAGATTTGTATTTCATTAGATCTTGTATTACACATGCTAGGTCAGATATATGAGTTATTCAGTTATATATGCCTCAGTCATTAATGCATCGTTACCAGATTAATTATTGCATTCTAAGTTTGAATGTTTTGTTTTGAGTTATGCAGTATTACAGAAACTCATTCATAACATGTTAACCACTTATTTCATTGGGAGTAGCGTAATACCCAGTTGGACTAGGGTTCAGCATACCTGAATAGTCCTAGACCTACTACCCACGTAGGTTGTAAGTCCCCTTTGTGGGAATCAATTTAGTTATCACTCTAACATGTATCTATACCTTTGGCAGGGTATATTGGGTCCTCTCGAAGGGGCGTATACATCATACTTCACATTTATCTCATGTGGTTTAATTGTCGATTATTAGTAGCTTTCACAGTTCAGTCATCCTCTATTGCGTTGACCATATTTACAGTTCAGTCAGTATTCAGTCTTAGCATGTTATGAATTTGGTCAGTGTATCCAGTTAGCTTATCATTCATGTATCATGTTCAGAACATTATACTTGCTTTTGTTCTTGTTCAATTACGTATTGTTTCAACTTTATTATAGTATTCATGCTAAGTACCTTTCAAGTACTAATGCATACGTGAGCTACATCTTCTCGTGATGTAGGTCCTGGTTCTCAACATCCAGATTACGTACAGTTCAATTTTTGATCTCTAGTTCAGTAGAGACAGTATTGATTCCTCATTCCCCAAGAACACTAGTCATGAGTTTCTTATCAACATTTTTAGACATTTAGTTTCAATTTTGCTAGATCTAGTTGGGGCATGTACTAACATTTTTAGTTCGTTAGAGGCTTTTTTCAGACATAGTTAGATTCTTCTTAGCATTGAGTTTGTATCTTCTTTGTATTAAACTCATCAGTATTTCATTTATTTGAATTATAGTATATGGATATTCCCCATCCTTTCATTTTATTTATAATTTTGTTTTTGTATCAATTTATCATCTCTAGTATGTTCATGATCATGCCAGTAGGATTGGCTTGGGATCATTTGTGGTCCTAGGTCCCGTTTTTGCATCCAGGGGGTAGCCTCGGGGCGTGAAAGCTAACTATGACATCCATCAAATAGTAAAAACTTCAGAAAATGGATGTAAAAAATGCAATTTTGCACGGTGCACTACATGAGATGAAATACATGAAAACTCATCCCAGGTACAACCAAGATCAACTTTATATGGTTTTTCGTCATTGGATATTTCTTCATGGTATCAAGCAGGCACCACGTGCAAGGTTTGAAAAGTTTTGATCTATAACCATAAATGCTGAATTTACTCAATTTGATTCTTATTATTCATTATTCATCCGGCACTCCAATACTAGCATGACAATTTTACTATTGTGTGTGGATGAAATGATTATAACCGGAAATGATGAGAAAATAATTGTAATACTCAAGAGTCTTCTTAATGTAACTTTTAAAATGAAGGAACTTGGAAGGTTAACATATTTTTTTGGGTTGGAAGTTCAATATTTGCAGGATGGTATCATGCTAAGACAAGGAAGTACGCAGAGGATCTTGTCACACAGGTATGTCTAAGTGATCAGAATGTAGCTCACACATATATGAAGATCAATGTGAACTATAAAAATCATGATGGTGACCCTCTTGCAGAACTAACAATGTACCAGACGCTCATTGGTTGTCTAATTTATTTGACAGTAACAAGACCTGACATCTCCTATCCAGTTCAAGTCTTGAGACAATTTGTTACAAATCCTTGTCAGCATCATTTTTCCGCCCTCCTCTCAATCATTCACTATGTTCTGAGTACAATTAATCGAGGTCTATTATTTCATTCAACGTCATCTCTATGAGAGGATGGTGTATGTTAATCGAATACTCAATTGTCTAATACAAGTGCAAGAAACAACCAAGAATTTAAAAATCATCAACAAAGGCGGAATATAGTTCAGTGTCAGTTACATGCTTTGAAAATTGTGTGGATGCTTTCATTGATGGACGAACTTCATATCTATGTTGATTGATGCAATACATTACATGTTGACAATATTAGTGCACTACTTATAGGAAAAAATATGATATACCATGAGAATACAAGGCACATTGAAGTGGACTGCCATTATATTCAAGAAATTATTGTTGATCAAGTCATTAGTCTTCGACATATC
Source organism: Solanum pennellii (assembly GCF_001406875.1). Lineage (NCBI taxonomy): Eukaryota > Viridiplantae > Streptophyta > Magnoliopsida > Solanales > Solanaceae > Solanum > Solanum pennellii. The sequence continues at coordinate 19,489,793 of NC_028644.1, forward strand.
ACGTTGCATCATCAATTGGAAGGCTAGTTTACAAAAGCGATGACAAGGAGCAGACACCAACTCCTATTATCCGAATTAATGTTTCTTGATAAGTAGCATAAATTTTAGAGGGGATGTTGAGCATATTATCTAAGATACCATATAAAATCTCAAATTATTCCAAATTATTTGTGATATGATTCCAAATATCTGATATGATTCGAAAAGATCCAGGACATTTTTCTACTTTAACTAAGCACCATAACACCATTCATATTGTGCAAGATATGATATGATATTGTTCTAGAATCATTCTTGTACCTTTGTATATAAAGAGTGGATAGTTTATCAAATGTAAATCATAGAAATACTAAATAGTTCTCAACTCTTTTTGGTCTTTGATTTATCAATTCCTATCAGATAGTGTTGTTAGCGCTAAAACAGTGCTTCTTCAATCAGAATATTGCCTCTTAAAATCCCATATTATTGATAATATAAAAAGTTCATGCAAAATAATGATTGGTATTCACTTCACTTTCTCTCTGATCTCCTTTTCCTTTCCCTTTTTCAATTTAAGTTTCTCTTTAATGGACTTAATTTTTTGCAGATCTGATTTCTTAGATTTTGAAGGTAACATATAATGATTCGATTGGTCATTTTTTAAAATTTTTATAAACTTACAATTTTACCCCTCCTAATATCAATATCCAGTTATTTCTGATTGAGTTTTAAAATTTGAGAATTTTGTAAGTTTTGATTTTGAAAGGTTAAAGTTTCCTAAAAGTGGTTTTTGATGTATTTTAGAGTTTCGAGTGTGAAAATGGAATTATGTTGATTTCATCAGTCTATGAATTTGGAATATGATCTCAGAGAGTTTTCAGTTTTAGATTCAGAGTCTCCTTTAGGATTTGAAGTCCTAAGTTGAATAATAATGAAAATTTACCTTTAGGGTTGACTTTGGTTAATATTTGAAGTCTAGATGCTCTGATCGTACTTGTAAGAGATCTGTTGGATTCATGGGATGATTTTTCAGAGGTCCTAAGATTGATTTAGTCTTTTTACACATTATGTTATTTTCTTGTGACTTCTACAAGTTTCGAGTCAAGGATACCTCAGATTCTTTTTTCCACAATTCCATTAAGTTCGAAAAATCATTCAAAATTGATTTTCATATATGATTTGTGTGTACGGGGTTCCAAAACAATCTTGGGGGTCCTTCCGACGTTTTGAGTGTTGGCTGATTTTCTAAGTGAAGGCCAAACTTTAACTGGGCACACTTAGCCGAACTAAGGCTCGCTTTAGCGATGGTCGCTAAAGCGGAGCCTTGTTCGCAAAAGTGAAAGCCCTAATTTTTATGGGGTTCGCTTAAGGGATCCGAGTTCTCTTAACCAACATAAGGCAGGTGTTCATGCCTGCAAATTTTGGGGTTTTTGCACCGTTTTCCAGTTTGGGCTTGGTAAAACTCTTAGAGACGATTTTACAGAGATTTCTTGCCAAATGTTTTGTGTAAGCTTTGGTGACCCTAAACTTATTTTCCACTTAATTATTTCAAGATTTTAACATTAAAACTTGGGATTTTTATTGGAAAGGCATAGTTTTTCAAGAAGCAAGTTCTAAGCTAAAAAAGGAGGTTGTGAACAAATTTTCATTCCATATTTGAAATGCATTCACCAATGAGTTTCAAAGTTCTTGGGTACTATTTTGAATTAAAGTTTTTTGGAATTGGATTTTGGAGTTTATAGACCATTTTAAATACCATATGATATAGGTATTGTTGTTTCCGGAACGATGTGATATTTATTTGATTGAAATAGATTGTGTGGCTTTGGGTTTTTTTTAGAAGGGAAAGATCCAAGTCTTTTATTAACTAGTTGGTTAAATTAAGGCAAGTGTTCTCCTAAACCTTGTAAACCTAACAGAATTGTGTATTTCCCTTCATTGTGTGTGTTGGGGAGTAATGGGAATAAGGTGGTCATTTTATTGTTCCACTTGATTAATCTTATTTGGAATAAAGGGGGTTAATTAAAAAAAACATGTTGATCACGATGCTTTGTGAAATTCCTTATTGTGGTCCTCTTTGATTGTTTGAATAGATGAGTTGATTACATGAAAGATGACTTGAATTTCCTGAATTGTTGTCTCTTCCTTAAGGTGTGAAATTGCTTATTTAAATTGATTTTTTACACTGCGATGAGACATGTGAAATTATCAAAAAGGAAATTGATTTGGCTATTGACATGATATAAAGACAAAGAAAAGTGGTTCCGGCTAGTGAAATGATATATAGCCGAAAAGAAATGGTTACAACTAGTGATATGACATAAAGACGAAGGGAAAAGGTTCCACTAGTTAAATGATATAAAGCTGGTGGGAAATGATACCGTCTAGTAATATGGTTTCAAAGAAATATGGTTCATAAAAGAGTTGACTATTGTGATTTGATGCATATTGAAACTTGTGATTGATCTAGTTGTTGCTGGTGGTTCATCTACTTGTGTGTTGTGATTGACATACTTGTACATGTTGGCTTTTGAACCATGAATATTGAAATATATGACTAAGCCTTATTGTTTGTGTATTTTGAAATAGTTCTTTTGGGTTGATATTTATGTAGGTTGTAGTTTGAGGAGGTATGGTTAGGATGAAACGAGTGTTCGATTTCTAGCTGGTTTGCCTGTTACACCCTCAAAATGAACTAAGGTAACTGTAGCCTCACATGTGTCTAAAAAGGTTAATAACATGTTAATAAAGATTTTTACGACATGTACAATTTATTTGACGTGGTTTGGAGGTCAAACGTGCAAGAATGTCTAAGACGTTTGAAAGTTAGCCTTGAAAAGTGCTAGTGCATTCTATTGTGACTAGGTATGTTTTATGTGTTGTTTTGTGCTCAAATTGAAAGTAAAGGACCCTAAAATGTATACAAGTGTATTTAGGGTTGAAATGTCCGGTCACGACTCCTCAAGGACTGCTCAAGGGGTCCTTGAGGAGGAACTAACCTTGGGCCAGCAAGCTGCCCAAGGCAGCAGTTTTTTGTTCCTTCGTGAAATAGGTCTGTGTTGCGGACTAGTACCTCCATAGCAAAAAATTTTTGGTACGCGTCGTGGACACAACGCGGACTCTACTGACCCAAGAATTAATTCAAAAAATCATGTGGGAACAACTCCACGTCGCGGACTTGTTCCCCGACAAAGATCCGAAAATGAAAGTTAAGTTTGCCATGTCTAAAAGGCCAAATAAGTATGGGGGTGTTTTGGTAACGTTGGGTGACGGTTATAAACTTTTTTAATACCTATTTAACCCCTTTTCCAAGTCGAAAACCCAACACCCAATAAGAAAATAAAAACCCCAAGACTCTCTTCACTTCCAAATTCTCTTACACCTCCATTGAAGACCAAAACTCAAGTTCACGCTAGGGGCTGGATTCCTATGCTTTCTTCTCCAATTTTTCATGGGTCTTCAATCAATAAGGTATGGTAATCATTTATCCTTAGTTAATCTTCCATCTAAGGAGTTCAATCAATGATTTTCAAAAGTGATTCACATATCAAAATTCCCAATTTTCAATCTAGCCATGAGTTCATTATCAAATTGATTTCAAAGTCATTCTAACGATGGATTTATGTTTAATTGTTGTCTTAATTATGAATTTTAATCCAATTTTATGAAGAACCCATGATCCTCCTAATTTCTCAAATTAGTCTTTAATGTGGTTTTTGTGATCTTGAATTGATGATGATCCAATTATGATTTGATTATAGTATCTTGATCATTCCTAATGTTATAAATGCCAATTGATATTGGATTGTTGGGAATTGATCAATAATGATCATATCTTGGAGATTTGGTAAGTTGACCTATTTTTTCTAATTAGCATAGAATGTATATTGAATTGTGTTGATTAGTATGGTCCACTTATGGTGGCGGTGTTTACATTCTTGTAGTACTCCTATATATTTGATCATGGCCTTGAAGGCAATTGTTTTTATGTGAAAGGTTGTTATGAATATTACAAATATGAAGATTTTGTTTAGTCATCCACTCTAGTATCATGATCTAGGGGTGTTGATGATGTTATGTACATGTGATTAATATGTTGGGGTTAGGTAAGGTCTACATGGCTAGGTGTGATGAATACTCTTGTAGCATGAATTCTAACTATATGAACCCTATATGAATGTGTGATCATAGTATGCTAGGAGTATCCTATAATTCTAATGTTGAATATGTTCTTGTCTCCTATGATGTAATGTGAGTGTGTGTAGTCTATAGTCCTTAACACTCTATATGTGTATGCCTTGAGACTTGAGGGATGTTATACATGTGTTGTGATCTTTAGAGAATGGCCTCCTCAATACTATGTTATAGCCATTAGATCATGTTAACCAATGTACACACATACACTTCATGCATATCTATGAGTAGGATAGATTAATGATGACTAAGGAAAAGATAGTTCTCATATGAATTATTACCTATTTTTATGCATGTAAACTATATGATTAATGAAGTTATGAACATGTGTGCCTAAATGTGTTTATGTGGAGGAAGATCTCACATATATGTACACACACATGAATGTATGAATGAAGTATGTTAATGGCAGTCTAATGAATAAGTGAGTCTCTTGAAAGGTATTACTCAATTGTACTCTAGACTAGACTACAATATGATTATGATATGCTTATGTGAAAGGACATTCTCACAGAATGTAGGTTATACGATGAAAGGACATTCTCATCCTAGACACCCTTGAGCTATATGATGTATGAGGGAGCAAGTCCCTAAGGCCTAATGTTTAGGAAATAATGTAATCTAAAGGCTTAATGGTGTTTAAAAAGGGAGTTTAAGCTTAGCACTGAGTGAACATGCAAAATAGGAGTGAGAGCTTCACGTCTAGAAAGTCCGACTTTCCACAAAAAGAACCTTCACATTTAGTAAGTTCAGGTTCCTAACATAGATTTGTCTCATGAGATGGAAACCTCCACATCTAGTAAGTCAAGGTTTCTAGAAGCAATCTCCTTTTTCCATAACTACGTGCCCCATAGGTTTTAGCTTAGTGGATCTACTAGAATAGAGATTTTGTATGATGGTCCTACCTTGGCAAGTAATACCCTCTCTTTTTGGTGTGGGAGTCAAACATCGGATTCCATATAGCTCACATGGTCTGTGTCACATATGGCTATGTCTCAAAAAATTCAAGAAATGAACTAACATAAGAATATGAATTCTAATCAAATGCCTTGAGAAGTGTACTTAGTATAGGTGGAACACGGACCCTACCTATGACTTGAACTAGATGACTTCAAGAAAGGGTAGGATTTGAGCCTCCTATGTAGTAAAAGACATATGGTATGTATGACTTCTTTGAATGCATGTTAAGTGACTTTGTTATGTAAAGACATGAATTGTGACTATGCATGTGAATTACACTTGTGGCTTCTAAATGAGTTTTCTTACTATATGTGGGGGTATGGGACTCCATGGGTACATTACACAAGTAAGCTTGTGAAGGGGTTATGTGGGTGGTTTACCTATGGTATGAACTAAATGAGTTATGACTAAGGTTGTAGTAAAGGAATGAGTTCTTATATGATGCTATGAAGTATGTGTCCTTAATTCTTGTTATTTATTAAAATGTGATGACTTGTTAAGGATGTTATACCTAGTCTAGGGTGACTTCTTAGGTACACTTGGTGGAAGTAGTATTATTGTATGATGCCTACACACTGCACTAGTGTGACGTAGGAGTTGTCTTAAGACTTATGAATTTATGTGGTTTTATTATGAATCATATTATGAAAGGCTATTGTAAGGCGACCTCAAGGTTATAAATTGTACTAAGTACACTTCAAGTTACTTAAGGAAAGAAGTAAGAAAGAAAGAGAAGTAATGTATTATATGTGTTGAATATGCCACAAAGTATGATAAATTACTTTAGGTGTTATTATGAATAGTATCCATGTCTACTTTATGTATTTGAACTATGTTGTGGTTATTGTGCCAACGTTCATGAAGTTTACTAAAAAGACATGATGCCTGATTTATAACTAAATGTCCTCTTTAAATGCATGTTTTTGCGTGGTTGTCATACTTAGTGCATTCTTGTACTAATACCATTATTCTTCATATTTTTACACAAAGTATAGGTTGTGATGGCTAGATGATATCTCATAAGTGAACTGTTTGCACAGATCTCCCAAGTTCAAGGAAATGGGATCCTTATGACTCAAGGATTTTCCTACGTCAAGTTCTTACTCAAAATATGTAATAACTTAGATATTATACTATGTTGATCAAGGTTGTGTCCCTGTTCTATTCTATTGATGTTCAGTTCTAAGATGGCAAAAGAGACTTAGAGTCTAACTATGTTTTATGATATTTTATATAGATATGAAGTGATGTTCTAGCATATGATATTCTATGAGAAGTCTTAAATTTCCCGCTATTTTTATGTTTATGAGATGAATAATGTCTAAGGTCTTGTATAAGACCTCCAATAGTTCGAACACGCCGTGTGACGATTTGAGAATGTCATAACTTCTAAGGCATACCCTTGGATTGTCACATTGCCTCGTTTAATAGGTAGCCTTATGAGCATTATGTTTGTTGGTACTCACTCCTTGATAATACACTTATCTATATTCCAAGCTCGGTGCCGTGTGTTTGCTCTTCTTCAACTATTTCTAAGGCATGTCAAAGGACTGTCTAAAGTTAGTTGCTTGTCATCCCGGTGGACCCTTGGTTCTATTTAAGAAACAAAGAAAATGAGACATGTAGTTATCTTTAAATTGTGCACTTAATGTATTAGTAGCTTGTACACGTGACAACAAGATTTTGGGATCATAATAGAATAAATAAATTTTTGGCATTTCTTTTATTTCATTAGGCTGAGGTAGACTTATCTTGGTCGTAATAGGAAAGTGTCATCACGTCTCTTTTTGGTTAGGCGGGGCTTCTGGTAAGGGTACTATATCTCCATAGAGTAGAGGCTGGGGCACTACTCAAAGTGTAGGTGGACGAGAGGGATAATATTGTGTAATTTAAGCGAGCCCTGAGTCTGAGGTTCTAATGTTGTGATCATAGGTATCGTCCTAATTTACCATTGATCACCTTTTATATTGTTAGATTTAGTGTCTTATTTTTGTATTGTCTACTCATTTTGCTGCTGGATTTGATATGATTATAGTGTGCATATGCCTATTCATGTTTCTACACTAGTGGGTGAGTTCTTTGTGGTGGATCGAGTGTATCGATCTTGTCTTGATTATTTTTTAGATATGATACTTGGGTAGACTTGATTATTCATTATATGGTAGAATTTTATATTACTTTAGGTATTGATTGACTCTCTCCAATCATTTTGTTCTTGATTTTTTTGTTAAGACTATGATTTTAGCTATGTCGGATGTCCCAAGAGTTGAGTAGACACGTGGTAGTGATTCTTACCCTAGAAAATTTATCTCCTCAATTTGAGCTCAGAGATGGTTGATAAAGGGTGTTTGTCCTATTTGTCTTTCATTCGAGATACTAGTGTTGAGCCACCTTCCATGGATTCTGTGCCTTGGTTTGAGAGTTTTCAAATGTGTTGCCTACTAACTTTCATGTGTTCCTCGATATAGGGATATTGATTTGTTATTTACTAGGATCTGAGCACCAAGACCATCTATATCTTACCTTATTACATGGATCTAGAAGAATTGTGGGAAATTAAGGACTAAGACTTGTTCAGTAAGGGGTTCTTGTTGTACTGTTTGTTTATGGGGTGCTCTTGTTCTTTTTGTTTGAAATAAGGATGGTGCCATGAGGATCTGTATCAACTACAAGTAGTTGAAAAATGTTATAGTGAAAAGTAGGTATCCTCTTCCTCGTATTGATGATTTATTTGATCAACTTCAGGAAGCATCTTTGTTTTTTAACATTGAATGGATGTCCAGTTATTATTATTTGAAGATTAGGGCAGTAGATATCTTTATGACAACTTTCATGGATCGTTATGGGCACTATAACTTTATTGTGATGTCTCTTAGTTTGACTAACGCCCATACATCGTTCATGGAGTTGATGAACGGGTTGTTACGACCTTTTCAAGATTCATTTGTGATAGTTTTCATTGATGACATATTTTTATACTCTAAGAGAAAAAAGGATTATCATTGAGATTTGAGAATTGTGCTTCGGATATTGAAGGAATAGATGCATATGCCAAGCTCTCGAGTGTGATTTTTGGCTTGATTTTGTAGCTTTTTGGGGACATGTGATGTTGGAAGAGGGTATTCAAGTGGATTCAACCAAGATTGAGGCATGTAAAGGTTGGACCAGGCCTACATTGGTTATAGAGATTTGAAGTTTTTTGGGACCTGCAGGTTACTACAGGAGATTTGTTCAGACCTTCTCCATTATTGCATCTCCATTTACCAAATTGACTCGACATTGTAAGAACTTTCAGTGGTCTGAAAAGCATGAAGGGAGATTTCAAGAGCTCAATACCTTGTGGACTTTGGCTCTTATTTTGACTTTACCTGAGGAGGGTGTAGAGTCCATTGTTTTTTATGATGCTTATCTTCTAGAATCGGGTTGGGTGGTACTCTAATGCAAAATGGGAAGGTGATCTCCTATGCTTCTAGACAGCTAAAGACCAATGAAAAGAATTATGTTACTCATAATTTAGAGTTAGAAGCTATAGTATTTGTGCTTAAGCTATGGTAAAATTATCTATGTGGGGTAAATTGTGAGGTCTTTACTAACAATCAGAGTCTTCATTATATCTTCAGTGAGAGGGATCTAAAATTGAGGCAGCTTAAATAGCTTAAGCAACTAAAGTACTATGATATCGCCATGTTATAAATCTCGGAAACCCCAATGTGGTGGTCAATGCTTTGAGTAAGAAGACTTCTAGCATTGGTAGTCTTGCCACTATCACTTTTGAGGAATTCCCGTTGGCTAGATATCTTCAAATATTAGCGTACAATTTTTTTCAGTTACATATGTCTATGAAGATTGGTGGTTTGATTGCTTTTCTAGAGGCCCGTTCTTCCTTAGTTGAGCAGATTTATGAGCGCCAATTTTATGATGAGAAGTTGTATATCGTTCAAGGAAACATGACGAGAAGGGAAGTAAACGAGGTTGTTCTTAATTCTTATGGTGTCTTGATGATTGGAGGCACGAGTTTTGTTCCCAAGAGACGGAGCAGCAAAGATGTATCATGATCTGAGACATCATTACTGGAAGTGTGGCTTGAAGAAGGACATTGCAAATTTTGTTTCTAGGTGTTTGTATTGCGAATCAATCATGTGTTAGCACCAACATCCTAGAGGTATATCTTAGAGGATGCCTATGCCTACTTGGAAGTGGGAACGAATCGCTATGGATTTCGTTATGGGTTTTCCTACAACAATGGGTAGTTATAACTCCATTCGGGTGGTTATGTACATGGTAACCAAGTCCACCTATTTCATCCCAATTTTGAAGAGATATACAATGAAGAAGCTAGTTGAGCGTTATATTAGTCAAATTGTGCAACAATATGAAGTCTAAATTTCTATTTTCTCTAATTGAGGTTCTTTGTTCACTTTTAATTTATGGAAGGCATTAAAACATGGTTTGGGTAGTACATTAGATATGAGTACATCTTTTCACCCTTTTAGATTCAGTGTCAGTTTGAGTATTTGAAGTACAAAGTTGGAAAAATATGTAAATTTTAGACTTTGAGTATACTTTGGTTACTATTTGGACTTTGAATGCTTGGATCGAAATTTCTTGACGGGGGATGATTTTAGACGTATGTGACGTCCAATTTGATTTCTCATCGGTCCCAAGCTTTGTTTAAATTTCGTTGAGTTATTTTCCTTTCTTATGACTTCCACGGGTTTCAAGTCAAGAAGTCCTTAGATTTATGTTTTGATGATTGCATAGAGTTTGAAGTGTCGAGTATAGTTGATCTTTATATATGATTTGTGTGTCAGAATTCCGAATGAATCCAGAGGATCCTTTCAATATTTTCAGTGTTAACTAATTTTCTGGTGCCTATATTATATGTACCTATTACTTTTCCTATAGGAGTTCCACTTTAGTGACCCTCGGTTTAGCAAAGGTATGATCACTAAAGCGAAGGCTGAACTTTCGCGGGGTTCGCATTTGCGTAAGTGACCTCTGAGGTAGTTTTATGATTGCAAATTTTGGGTTTTCATCCCGTTTTCAATTTTGATCTTAGTAAAACCCTTGGAGGTGATTTTTAAGAATTTCATAAGCTAAATCTTTTGGGTAATCTTTGGTGTCTTAACACTTCATTTCTCCTCGATTATTGATGCATTTTAACATAAAAACTTGGGATTTTGATTGGCAAATGACAAGGGTTTTTCAAGAACTCAACTTCTAAACTAAACTAGAGATTGCGAATAGATTTCATTTTTTGGAATGGTTTTCACCAGTGAGTTCCAAATACCTTGGGTTTTTCAGATTCAAACCTCATTCTCACAATTGGGTTTCTGAGTTTATTGACCCATTGTTCAAAGTATATGACATAGGTATTGTTGTTTTCAGAATTTTATTGTGATTACTTGTTTTAAATAGATTGTGTAGATTTGGACATTATTCGGAAGGGGAAGATTCAACACTTTGATAGACTAGTTGATTGAATTAAGACAAGTGATCTACTAAACCTTATCAATCTAGTAAAATTATGTATTTTCCTCCATTGTGTGTGTTGGGAAGTAATGAGAATGGGGTGATTAGTTCATTGTTCCACTTGATTGATTTTATGAATAAAAAGGGATTAAAGAAAAGGCAACGGGTTGATAAGGATGCTTTGTGAAATACCTTGTTGTGGCTCTAGTTGATTCATTGATGAGATACTTCGATGGCATGAAAGTGGACTTGAATTGCTTGAATTGTTATATCTTTCTTAGGTTGTGAAATTGCTTACTTACATTTATTATTGTACATCATGATGAGACATGTGAAATAATGCCAAAGGGAAATTTGTTTGGCTATTGACATGATATAAAGACGAAGGGAAATGATTGTTGTTAGTGAAATGATATAAAGTTGAAGGGAAATGGTTTCGGCTAGCGAGATGATATAAAGTCGAAGGGAAATTATTCTGGCTAGTGAATTGATATAAAGCCAATAGAGAATGATTCCATCTAGTGATATTATGTCGAAGGAAAATGGTTTTGGCAGGAATTGACTATTGTGATTCATTTTGATACTTTTAATTGATCTACTTGTCATTTTTTTATTGATCTACTGTCACTTGTGATTTACATACTTGATATGTGTATGTTGTTGAATCGTGACTATTGAACAGTGTGGTTAATCCTTGTGAGTTGTGTATGGTGAAATTGTTAGGTTGAATTGATTTTTATGGAGATTGTAGTTTGAGAATGTGCGGTTGGGATGAAAGTAGTATTTGTTTTCTAGCAAACTGTCCTTGTTTATTAGGTTGCTTTTTTTGTACCATGTTTGTTGATACTTACTCCTTGTTTGTACACTTGTATACCTTTTGAGCCCAGTACCATCTGATTGCTCTTCTTCTCCTCTTTCTGAGGTTTGTCAAATGATTGTTGAGAGGTAGCCGCTTATTATCCGGCGGACCCTCTTGTTTCTTATTTTATGATTTGTTTTATTTGAGAAAAAAAGACATTGAGACTAGTAATTATCTTTAAATTCTGCAATTTATGTATTAACGACTTATACTCGCAACAACGAGGTTCTGGGTTACAATAGAAAAAATAAGTTTTTCACTTTCATCTTATTTTATATTCCCGCATTTTTTGTTTTATTGAGTTGAGACTGACTTGTCTTGGTGAGAATAAACAAGTGTCATCATGTCCATTTTTGGGTCTTGACATGACATCACTTGCTTTCTATGGATAGTTTTGGGGGCTTTGTTTTTTGAAAATCATACCCAATTAAGCAAACATATACTACTTAATTATTTACTATAACAATAGTTGTTTAGAATTACCAGTCGTCACTAACCTTTCATTCGATTTATGTGGGACCACTTTTGGATTTGTATACCGAATATATGCTACCATATTTTTTTCTTTTTCCCATTTTAACAAAGTAAACTTTATCTCCTCCTAATCTTTTTTACTGATTTTTCTCCTTAATTCATGTGAACCAGATTGGAGAATGTGTCAGTGTACCTTATTACTCAACACTAACTAATAAATTGAAGTAGATAGTGGTAGTTGAAGATTAAGCTAATTATCATGTTAAGTCAGTAATCAGGATTATTAGAATCAGTTTGTTAGAAAGTTAGTTCGGAAACGTCAGTTGTAATGTACTATCAGCTATGTATATATGCAACACATTGTATTTAATTATTAATCAATGAAAAATATATTCTTTTCTTCTAATTTTTTGTGGATTTCTATACATAATTGGTACATATATTCATACAATTCGAGTAACTTGACATGGTATCACAGCAAAACAGGTGCAAATCGAGGGAATCATTCACATGTTGTGATGAATTCGTGTGATTTTATACATGTTCTTGCTTCATTTTAGCTTTATTCTACCATTTTTAGCTTGTAATCATGCCTGATTCAGGATCCATTGGTGACAATATTTCCGTGAATAATGCAAGCACTAGCGAGTATCATCATTCTCTCTTTTTGTATCCATCAAATGCTCCTGGCTCACTTATGATTCCCATTATGGTGACTGAATTGGACAATTATACACTATGGAGCAGAGATGTCAAGCTTACAATACTGGGAAGGAACAATATGCGTTTCATTGATGGTTCGGTGAAGCACAGTCAGTTCACATGTGATTTGTCCAACCTTTGCAATTATAGTTTCCTGGCTTATGTGCAATATAAGTTAGAATCTCCTCAGTGGTGTTTTTTTTGTTCAAATAGAAATTTGATTTGCAAGGATTTGCTAGAAAGATTTGATAAGATCAATAGCTTTTGGACTTTTCAATTAAAAACATAATTTTCACTTCTATTTAAGGTACTTCTTTAGTCTCTGTTATTACTCTAGACTCAAGGATCTAGCAGATGAATATGACTAGATCATGCCCCCTCCTTCATGTGATTTTCCTAATTCTAGAGAGTTCATTGAAATCTTCAATATACTTTTAGAGTGAGTGATAGTTATAATCAAGCTAGAAGTTAAATACTAATAATGCCACAAGTACCTTTTGTTAATAAAGTATATGCAATGGTAAATAAAGTATGGATACCAAAGGATAGTTGTGGGTTCCAGTAGAATGGTGTCCCCTAATACTACGGCTATGTACACTTCTAGACAGGCATGAGAGGAGTTTAACAGGATATTCATTCTGTGATTTATGTCGCAGGAAAGAACATATAAATGCTGATTGCACCAAGCTGAAGAAATGTGATCATTTCCATCTTAATGGTCATGTGAAGGGAAACTGTTTAGGATAATTGCAAAGGAAACAGGAAAGCTTATGTAGTAACAGTTTCCATTACTGGTCGTACACCAATGTACGATACTAACACAAGAAGAATTGGCATTGTGGACACAAATAAAACTTAATTCACTCTATAGACACTTCATTTATTTTTACTTTATTTTCTAGGGTAGAGCTTTTAAAAAAGGAAAGAGTGTGGGGTCATGGGTTTGTTTGGCATTTTAAAACTTGGGGTATATTTGTGAATGTGGTATCAAGGACTAACTTAGTGTTTATAAAACTTCGAAAAATATATATGTTTACCAAATATATCATAATCTCAATATATTTTGTTTTATATTATATTCTGATTTTACATGTTAGAATATATATATATTCAAAAAGACACCTTTCTGGGACTGTTCCAACGTTCTTCTTCTCAACTTTTCTTCTTCCCCATACATCGATTCTATCGGTAATCATATCACTACCTCCTGCGTCTCTTCCCTATACACTTCTCCAAACATTTCAAGAGAAAGCAGAGAAATCATCTCACCTATTTCTTCTTCCCATATTAACGGTTCTCTTCCACATACATTTCAACCATTTTATCGTCCATTAAACAAACGTTCAATCATTTCATCGTCCTCAACGAAAAATCTTCATCTGTTTCTTCTTCTCCGAGTTATAAACCATCAGTTTTAGTAAGTTCATTTGAGTTTAATGGTGGTTTTTGTTTATTTTAGGAGTATTTAGTTGTTTATTTTGTTATAGTTGTACAATAAACCATTTTTCTGGATGATTTCTCGGCATGTTCTTGTTTTGGATGCCGTATTAGGTTGTTTATTTTGTTATAGTAGTGTAATAAACTCTTTTTCTAGATTAGTTTTCTTTATGTTCTTATTTGATTTTTTTTATTTTTTTTATGTTACTTTTATAAACCCTTTTTCTGAATGATTTTATTTCATGTTGTTGTTTAGGATGTCGTATTTGGTTTTTCCTTTTTTTATTAGTGTAATAAACCCTTTTTCTGAATGATTTTATTTCACATTCTTGTTTAGGATGTTGTATTTGGTTTTTTCTTTTTTTTATTAGTGTAATAAACCCTTTTTGTGGATGATTTTATTTCATGCTCTTTTTTAGGATGTCGTATTTGATTTTCATTTTGTTATAGTAGTTTAATAAACCCTATTTCTTGATAATTGTCTTCATGTTGTTGTTTAGGATGAATATTTGTGGTCTCTAATGACGTTTTTGTGTGGGATGTCATATGTTGGTTGCTTTAAAAAAATTGTGTCTTTCGTCTGTTGATTTTCTAATTTTGGTTTTTGTTGTGGAGTGTTGTTTTCTCCGTTGTGCAGTGTTTTTCATTGCACTCTTTTGTTAGACTTTTATCTACTTTAGTATGGTAGTTTTACTGTCGTTATGGCTAAAACTAGAGGTGGTTTGGTTAAAAAAATTGTTTCTAAGCCTTGTAAAAACAAGAAAAGGAAGGTTGGACCTCAAGTTTCAAGGTGTTCAAAAAAGAAAAAAGTTTTTGATTCAAATTTTGATACAATGGATGATTTATACAACTATGAGAAGAGTCTTGATGAGGTTGAGTCCAGTGAGGAGATCCGTGGAGATAGTTGAGATATCAAAGATGAGGATGAGGATCCTCTATCCTTGCCAACTTGTGCAAGAGAAATCTCTGGTAAGTCCTATAATCTCACTACATGTATGGACGAGTTAGAATCTTTTCCATCCAAGATTTATGTGAGAGCAAGAATGACTATGTATGATGATTTTAGAAATGTTTTACTTGAAAAAATTGATAGTGACTTTAGAGGTAGTTGTTTGGTAATTTAAGGCATATTTAAGAATTTTACAAGTTTAATAGACAGATGGTCCATTACATGTTGTTGCGTCGTGTCAATCATGAAAAAAA
This sequence comes from Solanum pennellii, assembly GCF_001406875.1. Taxonomy (NCBI): domain Eukaryota; kingdom Viridiplantae; phylum Streptophyta; class Magnoliopsida; order Solanales; family Solanaceae; genus Solanum; species Solanum pennellii. Next base: position 19,505,073 of record NC_028644.1, read on the forward strand.
ATTTACATGAGATGTGGTTTTGTGTGAATGATAAGCCTGCATTTTTTAGCTTAAAAGAGTTTGCATTGATTACGGGTTTGAATTGTGGAGTATAAACCCGCAATATAAAAATGAAAAAAGTGCTTGACAAAGATGAGAAATTTAATTATAAAGTAACCAAGAATAGGAATATTAATGGTTCGAAGTTATTGAGTTTGATTAAGGATGCTAGATTGAATAAGAAGCAGAAGTTCAAGTGCTCTTTAGTTTGGTTCTTCCACTCAATATTACTTGCCCACGATCGATCTAAGGTTGTGGAATAAAACCACATTAAGATGGACGATAATTTAGAGTTTTAAGATTTATCCGTGGGGCAAAGAGTGTTTTGACTTAACACTGAAGTATTTGAAGATCAAAGTAATTTGAAGAAACAATGTGACGTGTACAAGGAAACAGGGAGTGCATCATATGCTTTATATGGCTTTCCCTAGGTGTTTCTGGTAATTTTTATCATTTCTGCAATTGATTAATACTAAACTCTTATATATTTCTGTTCATTTATTTGTTATTTTATTGCTTTTAGGTTTGGATATATGAGGTTTTTCCTCATCTTGGTATATATGCAAAGAAGTCATTGGATTATCCATTGTCAATTCCCCGGTTACATAGATGGCACACGGCAAAGAGCGATAACATTATCGAAGGTGATCCATTTAAGTGTACAAAGGTACAAACTTATTTTTCTATATAAAAATATTTTTTTAATTAGTGAAGGTCTTGTACTAATAAATCTTTTTGTAGGTTGTGCATCCATACCTAGTACCTACTATCCATGAGAAGAACAAAATTATATGGCAACATTAAATCCACACACGGACGAAGTGAAGGACACAATTATTGATGTCTTTAAGGCTAGTTTGAAAGGAGTTATTGTCCTCACTTCTGCAATAGGTCATGTGGAGTAGGAGTGTTCAAACGAACACATTCCGAATCAACCTGGGGAGAATTCTATATCAAGTACTTCTAAAGATGGAAGTCATCCCTCAAGCAATCAATGGTGGAAATCATTGCTTTTGTACGAGAGGAAATGAAAAGAAAAAGAAAATCAAAGGTACATAAATTTATATACTTATTAATCATGTAATATAATGTATTCGTATTTATGCTTAACCACTGATCTTGCAGTAGATGATAACAACTTTTCATCACCAATAGTGGATGATAACATCATTCCATTAGCCGTAGTGGATGATGATCTTGCAGAAGTTAATGCATATTTTGTTGTAGAAGTTGATACAGAGGAGAGGAAAGAAGAAGAGAAATAACAAGAGGAGACGATCGAAGAGAACAATAAAGAAAAAGAAGAGGAGAAACAAGAAGAAAATTAAGCAAATGAAGAAGAAGAGAAAAAACAACAAGAGAAGCTAACAGAGAATGGAGAAGAGGAAAAGTGTGAAGAAGACGAATTGGTCACTGAAGTGAAAATAGACGTGATGGGTATTGTGTTGGAGATTAGTGCTCAGGTTGGTGGTGACTAAGGGCAGTTGTGATTTTTGAGATGGTTATTCCTTGGTCTTTCAAGACAATTTGTGAAGTTGTTCGATTTTTAAGACAATTGATTTTTGTGATAGTTGGTGTACGTTTTGTGATAGTTAGGTTTTTCCCTGGTTTGAAGACATGTTTTTTGACAAGGTAAAAGTAGTCTAGTGTTTTGCTGTTTTTGAAGACAAAAGATGCACATCTCACTGTACATATTATGTTATGAAGGGCTTTTAGATTTCTTATAAATCTATGTCTTAATAAACTTGTATGTCTAAATGACAACATTATAAATGACAAATAAAAGATATAATAGCGCAACAAATAGAGATAAATAATTTATTTATTCAGCACTACATTTTTGTTATTCATTTGTTACAAATTTTCAAAATGCAAGTACAAAAAATAAACTACACAGTATAGCTATTAGGCGTTTTTCTTTTTCTTCTGTCAAAGTCAACTTTTTTTTAGTTAATCTCGAGCTATTTCAGAATCATTTACCAACACTTTCAGGTGATTCCCCAGTTCTTCTTCTTCTTTTGAGAAAGTCATTAGCATATCCCTATTTTCTACGTATTTTCGTAGCTCTATTAATATTCAAATTTGACAACGCCTTGAAAATTTGATGGGCTACTCGTTGCTGATTCATTTTCATGCCATCTAAAAATGGGCATATGCCAGAAGCACCATTAAAGAATTGTCAACTTGGATTTGTATCGCTGTGTGATGTCCTCAACGTAGTTGGTTTACCACAATGACAATTGTAAGACTTTTTTACTTTGGATGTTTGAGACATTGTAAAAATGGAGGTTTTTGAGTTGTTTATGAGGAATTGTCTTCCTTGTATACTAAAAATAAGCAGATGTTACCATTGAAAAATGGAATTTGAACTATTATTACCGTTGTAAAATGTGTATATGAAAATATATACTGGTTGTCAAAATATATAAACCTCTCAAACTGTCGATGCATATCTATGTGTGTGGTGTTTGTAAGATCAATCAGATTTACATTCTGACATTAGTAAAGTATATTCGGATTTATGTCTATGTTAAAACATTATCCATACCGCAGGTAGTAGAATATCACAATTGTATATAGACCAAAAGCAATAGGATTTCTAAAAGACAGAAATTAATTAATAATAAATTATATTTTTAAAATTTATCCAATTAAATAAGTTTAAACAAGTCATATGATCATGTAAGAGTCCACATAAATTTGTATAGTGATTAGAGATGTATGAGAAAGAGTTGTGGTTATACAATCAACATATACTCACAACATACTTATGTGTTCTTAAACATTGTTTTAAGGATGTTGTTCGTAGGTGGAAATGTTAATGTTAGTGGCAATGCTCACATGGAAGGTAACTACTTCCATCATTAGAAGGACTTTTTTTAAGTGGGCAGTAGACACAGTGGTCTCTGATCACATGATAGAAGATCAAACGCACTTACTGGATAAAGAATTGCTAGAAAATGTAGGCAAAATGCAGTTGCCAGTAGGAGAATCATCAAAAGTTTCACTTTTGGGAAAATATCATCTAGGAGGAGGTGATATTTTAACAAATGTTTTGTGTGACCCAGATTCCAAGTTTAATCTTATGTCACTCCCACAAATGACAATAGACTTGAATTGTTATGCTATTTGTCCCCCAATAGTTGTGTTTTTTAGGATCTCTCATCGGGGAAGGTGAGAGAGATTGTTAAGGAGGAGGAAGGACTCAACAAGTTATATTTGCTCGCTGGAAACAAGAAGGATGTTTTTGACAAGTGCACTGTAATAACAGACGAGGAAGATAATGTCACTTGGCATCTGAAAATGCGTCATGTAATAATGAAAGTCCTTAAAAATATACTTATGTTTCAAGATATTAGTAAGAATAATTACTTTAGTTTGAACAATTATGAGATAAATCCACTTGCTAGGCAAACCAGGTTGCCTTCCCACGTAGTTTAAGAAGGCATACTTCGAGTTTTCAGTATAAATCTGAAACACTTGATGGTATGAGATATTTTCTAACAATTGTTGCTTCCGATTGCATACGCAACTGTATGTGGTCACACAGCTAATATAGTGTTCCTAAAAGAGTAGGAATATCAAATCCAAAAGACTTGTCAATTAATTATTTACTAAGTTATACTAATCCTGATTATTTTTTCAAGCGTACCAAAAGAACTTACCTTACTAGAATTCAAGAATAAAAGATGTATACTGATGATTGGGAAAATTCCAAGTTCCACCCTACTTAAAATTCATGCATAGTATCTTCTTATGTGTACTTCAATTGGTTATGAAATTACTTATTTACAATGTTGAATATATTATCATTGTTTCCCGACCTCTAATTGTGTATCACAATTGGGAGTCTAACTAAATTGTTGAGCTGTGATAGACTAAAACAATTAAAGAGCACTACTTATAATCCCACATTTTATCCTCTTATTTGTCTCCCGGGTGTTTGGACAATGAATTTATTTTCAATGGTAGTCAATCATGAAATACTGTCACGCCCCGAGCTACACCCGAGATGCGGACACGGAACCTAGGACCAGAAGTGATCCCAAGCTAACCCTGCTGGCATATTCAGGAGCATACTAAAGATAATAAACTGTAGCGGAAGCTAAATCATACTTAAATTGAAAAGATGGGGAATACCCATATTCTATAACTGAGATATTTGAAAACAATGAGTTTAATACAAAAGTGATATTAACGCAATACTAAGTTGAATCTAACTATGTCTGAAAATAGCCTATAAACTAGACTAGAAATACAGGGACAAGCCCCAGCTAAATCTAGCAAAAACATAAACTAAATGACTAAAGACTGAAATGAAACTCATGATTGTTCTCCTTGGAGAATGAGGACTCACCACTCAATTTGCTGAACTGGAGATCGGAAAATTGATATATGCGTGATCTGGATGCTGAGAAACGGAACCTACATCACGAGAAGATGTAGTGCACGTATGCGTCAGTACTTGAAAGGTACTGAGCATGTAGGATAGAGTAAAGCTGACTTAAAACATAAATGAACAAGAACAAAAACAAGTATAATAATCTGAACGTGATGTGCTGATTTCTGAGCTCACTTGATGCAATGACCAATCAATTTATAACATGCTGAAACTGAATATTGAATATACTGATAAATGGTCAATGCAGAGAGTCCGAGTGAACTGTGGGAGCTACTAATAACCGATAATAAAACCACATGAGCTAAATTTGGAGTCCGATGTATACGCCCCATCGAGAGGACCCAATATACCCTGCCAAAGGTATAAAGGCATGCTGGCGTGATCACTAAATTGATTGCCCAGAAAGGGGACTTACAACCTACTTGGCTAGTAGTTCTGGGACTGTTGGGTACGCTAAACCCTAGCCCAACTCAGTATTATGCTACTCCCAATGAATTTTGTAAATTAACTGATTATATCTGAATTTCTGCAAATATTGGATAGCTTGAAACTGAACATGCAAACTGAGAATGCAACAATTAATCTGGTAATTATGCATTTATAACTGAGGCGTGTATATCTGAAGTGTCTAAAATATATGACCTAGCATGTGTTATTCAAGAACTAAAAAAATACAAAGCTAGGGTTCTAAAATTCATGCGATAATCTGATTAATAAGATGATAATCTGATTCGGAACATATATTTAATAAATTCATGAAGTTATATCAAAGTTCTAGAAACCCTAGGTTTTATCATGATAAGAGAATCAAGAACTGACTGAAACAAAGGACCTAATGGGTGCAAGAAACCCACTAGTGAAATCGCACATACCTGGTGATGAAATCCACGGAAAAATACTTAAGTTTCGGGGCTGGAACTGTTGGAGCTTGTGGAGTTCTTGAACTAGGGTTCTTGAGATTTTTTTCTCCTCTCTTGCTTCTAATTTTCTAAGTTTTGATTTAATGATTTGACTTGGATATGTTTTAATTATGTTTCAAGGCTTAAACTGACTAAAATATGATGATTTAGGGTCAAAACGACGTAAATTAGGGTTTAAATGGAGTGGGTAAGGTCAAAAAGATCCCTGGGAGAAGGTTGTTGTCGGGCCCCATGATGGTCAGGATTGACGGTCCGTCGTGCGCTCGACGCCCCGTCGTTGGGTCCGTCGTGAGGGCCTGTTCGACAGGCCTTTCTAAAATGGACATAACTTTTTACTCGGAGGTCTGATTTTAGCAAGGTTGGTGGCTATGGAAAGATATTAAATTATCTATCTGTGGGTAGGTCATGGAAGACCTAATTCATTTTGTGCTAAGAGTTATGATCATTTTAAGTTGACCCAACTGCATTTCCCCTTAACTGACTGCAAAGTTTCAACCTCCGGACCGTAGGTCCACCTACGAACCATGTTGGTCATCCATTGCTCCTGTCAGAGAGTGGTTGAAGGGAGTCTTGATCGACGGTCACAGACAACGGACCGTCGTTTGACCTACGGACCATAAGTCCGTCCGTCGTCCAAGACTTAACCAATTTTTCTAGGCTGAAATTTTTGGGAGTTTTTGATCCCATCGACGGTTGTGCAGGACGGACCGTGGTTCAGGCTACGGTCCGTCTATGCCACCGTTGGTAGCACCTGAAGATTTTTCTGAAAAGCTAATTTTTGGCCTGTTTTGGCTACGAGGTGTTAAATTATCTCCCCCTTGGGAACATGTGTCCTCGAATGAAGACTAAACTAGCTGAAATAGAGTGAGGGAGATGCAAACCCCACTACTAAAGACTAACAACTGAATTCTGACTGAATTGAGTTCTGAGTAGATGCAATTACACTAAAAATGAATGTACAAACTGAGGGAACATGATTCTAAAACTGAATTTATGCATGAATGACTGTAAAACTGAAGAGGAACTATTACCTCAAGCTGGAGTGGAATCGGAAGGAAAAAGGTAAGGATACTTGCTTTCATGGTTGATTCTGCTTCCTAAGTAGCTCCCTCTACAGACTGAGTCCTCCACAAACCCTGACTGAAGTGACTTCTTTGTTTCTTAACCTTCTAACCTGACGGTCAAGAATCTCAACTGGTACATCCTCATAATAAAGACTATCTTTCACCGCCACACTCTCTAATGGCACTATAGAGGCTGGGTCACCCACACACTTCTTTAAGAGTGAGATGTGGAAGACCAGATGCACTGCTGCTAATTTTGCTGGCAACTCTAACTCATATGCCGCCTTGCTAATCCTTTTCAAGATCTTCTAAGGGCCTACATATCTAGGACTGAGCTTCCCTTTCTTTCCAAATCTCATCAACCCTTTCATAGGTGAGACTTTAAGAAAAACCCAATCATCAACATGGAACTCTAGTTCCTTCTCCTTACATCTGCATAAGATTTCTGACGACTTTGGGCTGTCTTATGTCTATATCTAATGAGTTGCACTTTCTCCATAGCATAAAGGACTGAATCTGACCCTATCAAAGATGCTTCACCTACTTCAAACCAACAACCAGGAGATCTACATCTACGCCCATATAAAGCCTTATAAGGGGCTATCTGAATGATGGAATGGTAGCTATTATTCTAGGCAAACTCAATAATAGGAAGGTGATCATCCCAACTACCTTAGAAATCGATCACACAAGCTCTCAACATATCCTCTAAGGTCTGAATGGTACGCTCTGCCTGCCCATCCGTCCATGGATGGAACGATGTACTAAGGTTAACTTGAGTACCAAGACCTTTTTGAAATGACTTCCAGAAATGAGAGGTAAACTGAGGACCTCTATTTGAGATGATATACAAAGGAACCCCATGCAACCTCACAATTTCAGTAAGGTAAAGCTTGGCATAGTCCTCTGCTGAATATGTAGTCTTGACCGCCAAAAAGCAAGAAGACTTAGTCATCCTATCAACTATCACCCAAATTGAGTCATGTTGCCTGCGAGTACGAGGTAACCCTGTGATGAAATCCATATTGATCACATCCAACTTCCAAGTAGGAATATCGATCTCTTGAGTCATACCTCCTGGTTTCTAATGTTCTACCTTGACTTTCTGTCAATTGGGGCACTTACTCACAAAGTCTGCTATATCCCTCTTCATGCCATTCCACCAATAGACTTCCCGCAGATCGCGGTTCATCTTTGTGGCACCTGGATGAATAGAATGCCTGGAGTTATGAGCTTCTGCAAAAATATGCTGCCTTAACTCTCCCACATCAGGAACACACAATCTACCTTGGTAGCGAAGTACACCATCTCCCCATTGGGAGAAAACCTCCACTCTCTGATTGTTGACTGCACCCTTTAGTTCAAGCAAGATCGGATCACTCTTTTGCTTTTCCTTAACCTCCACTACCAAAGACGATTCTGCCCCATTCTGAAGTGTTACACCGTTGTCTGATATGCTCATAAGGCGATCTCCAAAGCGAGCAAGCCTATGAACATCCTTCACTAGCTCCTTTTGTTTTTCCTCAACATGGGCTACACTACCCATAGATAATATACTAAGATCATCGGCCACTACATTCTCCTTTCCAGGATGATAATGCACACTCATATCATAATCCTTAAGGAACTCAAGCCATCTCCCCTGGCGAAGATTCAAATTTTTCTGGGTGAACAAATACTGAAGGCTTTTATGATCGGTAAACACATCTACATGAACACCATAAAAGTAGTGTCTCCATATCTTGAGTGAAAACATCATTGCTGCGAGCTAGAGGTCATGAGTTGGATAGTTCTTCTCATGCACCTTAAGCTTTCTAGAGGAATAAGATATAACATTATCTCTTTGCATCAACACACAACCAAGGCCAACTCTGGATGCATCGCAATAGATCACATAACCATCTGAACCCTCTGGTAGATTCAAGACAGGAGTTGTAGTCAATCTAGTTTTCAATTTTGTGAAGCTTTTCTCACAATCATCTGACTATTGGAACTTGACCATCTTCTGAGTCAACCTAGTCAATGGTGAGGCTATGGATGAAAATCCTTCCACGAACCTATTGTAATAACCTGCTAGACCTAAGAAACTTCTGATATCTGTAGCAGAGGTAGGTCCAGGCCATTGTTTCACTACTTCTATCTTTTGTGAATCTACGCGGATCCCTTCGCTAGATATAATGTGACCAAGGAAAGCAACTAATTTCAACCAAAACTCACATTTACTAAACTTAGCGAATAATTGGCGATCTTTGAGAGTATGCAGAACAACTCTCAAATTACTTGCATGTTCTTCCTCACTCCTAGAGTAAATGAGGATATCATCAATGAAGACGATAATGAACAAGTCTAAGTACTGTTTGAACACTCTATTCACCAAATCCATGAAAGCTGCAGGATCATTGGTTAGTCCAAACGACATAACTACAAATTCATAATGCCCATACCGAGTTCTGAAGGCTATTTTTGAAATGTCACTATCTCTGACTATGAGCTGATGATAACCCGATATGAGGTCTCTCTTTTAGAAATGACTAGCACCCTGAAGTTGGTCAAACAAGTCATCAATCCTGAGGATGGGATACTTATTCTTGATTGTGACCTTGTTCGACTCTCTATAGTCAATGAACATTCTGAGAGAACCATCTTTCTTCTTTAAGAACAATACTGGTGCACCCCATGGTGAGATACTAGGTCTGATGAAACCCTTATCTAGAAGGTATTTCAACTTCTCTTTCAATTCCTTAGGCTTTGCAAGAGCCATTCTGTAAGGAGGAATAGAAATAGGCTGGATATCTAGAAGGAGATCAATTCCAAAGTTGATTTCCCTTTCGGGGGGAACCCCGGGAAGATCTTTTGGAAATACTTCTGGAAATTCACAAACTACTGGAACAGACTCAAGAGATGGTAGAGATAACCCCTAGATATCATCTTTATGGCCTTTTGCTAAGAAATAAATCAACCCATAGGCGCTAGTCTACTACCCTTCCATTCTAAGATTTGTTCGTCTGGAAACTGAAAACGAACAATCCTAGTTCTACAATCGACTGAGGCATAACATGAGTGTAACCAATCTATGCCTAGAATGACATCAAAGTCTACCATTTCTCACTCTACTAGATCTGCTGACGTGACTTTCTGAGATACTATGACAGGGCAATTTCTGTATACCCATCTAGCTATAACTGGGTCACCGACTGGAGTAGAGACTGAGAAGAGTTCTGAGAGAGTTTCTGGATTGACACTGAATTGGGCTGCTATATAAGGAGTTATAAAAGAAAGAGTATCCCCTGGATCTAACAATGTATAAACATCAAGGTCAAAGACTCGTAACGTACCAGTGACTACATCAGGAGAACCATCCTGATCCTGGAGAGCCTGAAGAGCATAAAATCTGTTCTGGCGCTGACCGCCACCTGTACCAGATGAGTTAGCCTGCTGAGTTGGGCAACTTGCTGGTGCTGCTGAATTTGTAGACTGAGCTCTACCATTACCAGCTCCTTGACCCTATCTAGAAGGACAGTCCCTCAACCTGTGACTAGACTGACCACATCCAAAACATCCTTCTTTTCCTGCAAGACACACGCCCAGATGGTTCTTACCACACTTAGGGCAAGTGGGGTAAGTAATGGTGCCGGAAACACTTCCCTGAGACTTAGATCCTGGTGCTCTGCCCTTCTAGTCATACCTATTCTTGGAGGATGGAACACTAGCTGATGAAGGGGCTGGAGCTGAAAACTTCTGCTGACCCTGTGAGCAATTTTCACCACCCGATTTCTGCTGAGAATAGTCATAGTTCCCAGTCCTAGCCTTCTTATTTTCCTTAGCCTGTTCCCTAAGCTTATCACCCTCAACATGGTGAGCATGAGTCATAAGCCTAGAGATGTTCATATCTCCCAGCAACATAGCATTTCTGCAGTCTGTCTTCACCAAATCTGATACTTCATACAAGAACTTATTCATCTGAGTCGTGGAGTCAGCAACCATGTGAGGAGCATACCTGGAGAGTTGGTTAAACTTCAGCCCATACTCTTGGACTGTCATGTTTCCCTGCCTAAAATTCATGAATTCTTGGGCCTTTGCTTCTCTCAACTCTATTGGGAAAAACCTGTCGAGAAAAGTCTCACTGAAGCACTCCCAAGTAATAGGAGCTGCATTTGCACCCTTATTCTCCTTCCACTGAGTGTACCAGATATGAGCCACGTCTTTCAACTGGTATGACGCCAACTCAACCCGATAATTCCCAGTAACCTGCATCACCTCAAAGATCTTATTGATTTTGTCCAAGAAATTCTGAGGATCTTTATTAGTCTGCGATCCTAAGAACTCAGGCAGATTCATAATAACAAAGTCACGGACCCTTGCTGCTGCTGATCCACTATTTTCATTCATAGGATCAGGAACTCGATTGTTCTGGTGGGTGATACTCTGAGCCAATATCTGTATAGCATTCCTGAACTCAGCATTGGAGACTTCTTGATCTGGGATTGAAGGAGCTGTGTTTGCATTCCTGGCATTCGCATTCCTAACGTTAGCTCTATGAGGAGGCATGATCTGAAAAGTAGAACGTCAAGTTAGAATGGAATAAGATCATACCTTATGCACGATAAGAGTAACAAGAAATCGAAGTTTTTCCTAAAACACTTTATAGCCTCCCTAACATTAGATGTGGTGCACTTCACACCTATTAAAAGGACTCTACTTAGTGTGGCTTTTTCAGACATCTTAGGACTCTTGAACCTAGTGCTCTGATACCAAGTTTTGTCACGCCCCGAGCTACCCCCGAGACGCGGACACGAAACCTAGGATCAAGTGATCCCAAGCTAATCCTACTGGCATGATCAGGATCATACTAAAGATAATAAATTATTGTGAAAGCTAAATCATTCTTAAAATGAAAAGATGAGGAATACCTATATTCTATAACTGAGATATTTGAAAACAATGAGTTAAATACAAAAGAGATATTAACTCAATACTAAGCTGAATCTAACTAAGTTTGACAATAGCCTCTAAACTAGACTAGAACTACTGGGACAAGCCCCATCTAAATCTAGCAAAAACTGAAACTAAATGACTAAAGACTGAAATGAAACTCATGATTGTTGTCCTCGGAGAATGAGGATTCACCACTGAATCTGCTGAACTGTAGATCGGGTAATCCATATATGCGTGATGCGGATGTTGAGAACCTGAACCTATATCATGAGAAGATGTAGCGCACGTATGAATCAGTACTTGAAAGGTACTGAGCATGTAGGATAGAGTAAAGCTGAAATAAAACATAACTTAACAAGCACAGAAACAAGTATAATAATCTGAACGTGATGTGCTGATTTTTGAGCTAACTTGACGCAATGACCAATTTATAACATGCTGAAACTGAATATTGAATATACTGATAAATGGTCAATGCAGAGAGTCTGACTGAACTCTAGGAGCTACTAATAACCGATAACAAAACCACATGAGCTAAATATGGATTCCGATGTATACGCCCCATCGAGAGGACCCAATAAACCCCCCAAAGGTATAAAGGCATGCTGGCGTGATCACTAAATTGATTGCCCACAAAGGGGACTTACAACCTACTTGGCTAGTAGTTCTAGGCTATTGGGTACGCTAAACCCTAGTCCAACTCGGTATTATGCTACTCCCAATGAATTTTGTAAATTAACTGATTATATCTGAATTTCTGTAAATACAGGATAGCTCAAAACTGAACATGCAAACTGAGAATGCAACAATTAATCTGGTAATTATACATTTATAACTGAGGCATGTATATCTGAAGTGTCTGAAATATATGACCTAGCATGTGTAATTCAAGAACTAAAGAAATACAAAGCTAGGGTTCTGAAATACATGCGATAATCTAAGTAATAACATGATAATCTGATTTGGAACATATAATTAATAAATTCATGAAGTTGTTCTAGAAACCCTAGGTTTAATCATGATAAGAGAATCAAGAACTGACTGAAACAAACAACCCAATGGGTGAAAGAAATCCACTAGTGAAATCCCACATACCTGGTGATGAAATCCATGGAAAAATACTTAAGTTTTGGGGCTGGAACTGCTGGAGCTTGTGGAGTTCTTGAACTAGGGTTCGTGAGATTTTTTTCTCCTCTTTTGCTTCTAATTTTCTATGTTTTGATTTAATGATTTGAGTTGGATATGTTTTAATTATGTTTCTAGTCTTAAACTGAAAAAAATTTGATGATTTAGGGTTAAAACAACGTAACTTAGGGTTTAAACGGAGTGGGAAAGGTCAAAAAGACCCCTAGGAAGGTTGCTGTCGGGCCTCACGACGGCCAGGACTGACGGTGCGTCGTGCGCCCGACGCCCCGTCGTTGGGTCCGTCGTGAGGGCCTGTTCGACAGGACTTTACTAAAATGGGCATAACTTTTTACTCGTAGGTCATATTTTATCAAGGTCAGTGACTATGGAAATATAATTCAATTATCTATCTGTGGGTAGGTCATGGGAGACCTAATTCATTTTATGCTAAGATTTATGATCATATAAAGTTTACCCAACTGCATTTCCATTTAACTGGCTGCAAATTTTCCACCCGCGGACCGTAGGTCCACCTACGAACCATGTTGGTCATCCATAGCTCTTGTCAAAGAGTGGTTGAAGAGAGTCTTGATCGACGGTCATGGACTACGGACCATCGTTTGACCTACGGACCGTAAGTCCGTCCGTCGTTCAAGACTTAACCAATTTTTCTAGGCTGAAATTTTTGGGAGTTTCTGATCCCATCGACGGTTGTGCAGGACGGACCGTGGTTCAGGCTACGGTGCGTCGATGCCACCGTTGGTAGCACCTGCAGATTTTTCAGAAAAAACTAATTTTTGGTCTGTTTTGCTTACGGGGTGTTACAAATACTAAATAAAGAACCTAAGAAAATTTTATACGATAATCAACTTCAATCCATAAAATGCAATACCAAACAATCATTCATAGGCACAACCCCAATATAAGGGTCTTTAAGTACTAATGTCTAAGAATAAGAAGAAAAGAACCCTAAAAAGTATAATGACTTTTCCTATAAAAATATTTCCCAAAAATAATTATTCTTATGGACTATTTATGAATGAAGAAATACCTAAACAAAATTATTGTTCAAAACAAATTAAGAACCCAAGACCCAAACGAATCGAATTCCACGTGAACAGTGGTTGTCGCCCACAAAATTGAAGTGCTTCATATTTGCCACGTGTCACAGCCTCAAAAGACTGCTTTCTTTACTTCTCTAGTGCAGTGATCAAATATATATAAATAAATAGAATATAATATTTAATTTAATCCTTTGAGTTGTCTACTTGATTTACTTGTATAATCTTTCATTTTAATTTAATTTAGCTTTAAACTTCTTCATCTTCACAGTAATTTAATCATACAAATAAAGTATATTATTTAGCAAAATTCATAAAATTCATGCTCAAAAATGAAAAATAAAAATATTAAATGTAAGATAATAATGATTATATATACATATCTTTGACCTCACATCAACATCGCAAACCTAAACTTTTGCTCGTCCTCGAGCAAACATTAAAGTTCATCAATTAGGGATGCCACCAGTTTGATTGATACAAAAAATATTTGGGGATATGAAGGGTTGAATAATATGACGTCATGCGAAAGCTTAAAAACTGCAAATCATATGGTTGATAAATCAGATAAGAAAACTTATACTAAAAACATAATATTATTATATAAAAACTAATATAAAAGAAAAATATTATAAATTGTTGAGACAATAAATCTTCCCAAAAACTAATTTCTTAAACGTCTACATTGTGGAAGTTCTTGTTATTGTGCTATAAGAATAGGGATCTTCATTTTCAATTTATAAATTCTAAAATTTTCTTCTATGGAAAGAATAACTAAAATATGGAAGAAAATTATATTTTCCTTTCAGAAAAGTTAAAACATTTAAGGTAATGTTTTGTCTTTTCTTTTAGGAAAAAGTAAAATTCAAATAAGGTAAGAAAATAAGGGTAAAACCCCAACAAATCTATCCTTTTGGCTGAATTTTCTTGACAAAATTTGATCCACCTTCTTCTATGCTTGATAAATCTTGTTCATCACAAAATATTCATTGTTGTTGCTTACCATGGTTAAAAATAAGGTTTAAAATATATGGGTTAAAATTTATTTAAAATACTTTGTTTTATTTTTACAAATTTTAGGAACATGAATATTGAAAATGTGGTTGAAACTTCTTCTCCACATGTACCTTGAGAAAATCTTCATTATCATCAAATTTGTTGCAAATTGGTTTGAGACCACTTGAGTCTGTCTCCAACTTCATTGAAACATTAGATCATTGAACCATCAAATCTTTGAATTGTGCGCTCTGATACCACTTATTGGGGTTATGAAGGGCTGAATATGACGTCATGCGGAAGCATACAAATTGCAAATCATATGGTTGATAAATTAGATAAGAAAAACTTATACGAAAAACATACTATTATTATATGAAAACTAATATAAAAGAAAAATATTATAAATTGTTGAGAAAATAAATCTCCCCATAAACTAAACTCTTAAATGTCTACATTGTGGAAGTTTTTGTTATTCTGCTATAAGAATAGGGATCTTCAATTTAAAGATGTCCAAACTTTTCTTCAAAGGAAAAAATAACTCAAAATAAGGAAGAACATTATACTTTCACTTTAGAAAAGTTAAAACATTTATGGTAATGTTTTGTCTTTTCTTTAAAGAAAAAATAAACTTCAATTAAGGTAAGAAAAACAGTGCAAAAACCCAACAAAATTTAGGTCATACACCAATGTCAAGACATCAAGTACACTGCAAAATCATTATGCAAGATATACGAATAAAAATCAAACCTCCTAACCTCAAAGAAGGACTATGACCTCATCAAATTTAAGTTTGATCACCTACTCTCATTAAAGAAAGTTAATAACATCACTTATCTATCATGAAAGGTTCCCTCAAAAAAAGAAATAGTACACACACTCAATTCAAAAGATTGAATACAAATTGAGGACTTGGCATCAAGAACAACTATCACATTCACAAAAAAAAAATTCACATGTACGCAAAAAGAACCGTAGGCTTGCCAATTATGTATATCTCCACTAAATAAGTGTGCTCGAATAGAATTAAATAGTACTTTAACGAGTTGTAATGTAGGTTAGGGGATGGTAGGAAAACTATATAATAGTGATCGACTTAAACTTCTGTAAGCACTTTGCACTTTTAGACTTCATCACCCATTATTTTTTCTCTTTATTTTCGGCACTCTCGGATTATTTCACGAATAATTATCTTCATCTCAAGAATATTTCAACCATTTTTTCTACAAGAGTTTTTTTTATTTTTCTATTCTTCTTATGTCATGTCACATTCATTCAAAGAGGACCTTTTAATCACCTTGTAGCTATAATTAATTACCTTCTTTACTAAAACATCCTTTAATCTTTGGATGTAACAATTATAATACATTTATGTTACAATGCTCAAGGAAGCACGATGTAACAAATATGGATTCAACAAAAGAGTCAAGTTAAAAATATAGCTACCAACAAAAGCCTACAAGCTCAAAGGGGCTACTAGTGATATAATATTTCAAAAGGCTAAATTAACAAGACGAATTAAACAAACCTAATATCATCTCCAATATAAAGCAATACTTTTTATTTTGCTTCAATAACATGTAAGGAAAATTCTTGACTAAGATGCAAACATGGAATAAACAAATTCTCACCACACGTGGTACAAGTATCAATCAAGATGAATCAATTTCATTTCTAATAAATATATATTCATAAAAAATTACAAAATAAAATAAGTTGTATACAAAGTCACAACCATCAACCTCAGTGTCAAAGAGTTTGCAATTTCATTAGTAACCAAACATTCACAAGATAGTACTTCTTAAAATTAGACTTGAATAGAAAATATCAAACAAGCCAAAAGGTTCTTTTCTTTTCTATCCAAAACAAGAAAATTACTACCTAAAAGGAAAAAAGATAATCTATCAAAATTGTGACTATCCTATGGAAAAGAACCGAAAACAAAATCCAAGACACCCATCCTAAAAAAATGACTAAATACAACTGTAAAATTAGGAATTTATTCCCCAAACCCACACTTAAAACAAAGAATAATTTTCTAAACTGATGCCAAGCGAAACTAAGTCATAAATAAAGATAACTTGACTCGTATGGACAAAAATGATTGAGCATCATATTTTAGGGTAAAATTATAGATTACCTCAAATAAAGCTATTTGTGCAAAAACTTCAAGAAGAAAAGTAGTTTATTTCTCAAAGGTTGACACAGAGATTATTTGAATTGACTGAAAAGATGGTCAAACTTACGTTTAAGTCATTTTGAGATTTTGGGAGTATTTGATAAAGTTAAAAATAAGTTTTAAATTACTTTAAAAAGTAAAAATCAATACTAGATCTCTCCCTACCTTTTATTTTTTTTTACTTCAAAATCACTTGAAGTTTGAATTTTCAATTTGCTTACTTATAACTACTTTTAAGGGAAATTCAAACAGGCTCTAAATTTCCATCAAAATAGTTTTCTTTTGAAAAACAGATTATGTTATCAAAATTCTTGATTAAGTAGATTTAGTAGCACATGCGTAAATATAAGAGCAACTTAAGGAGTGTTTGAATTGGTTTAAAAGTCATAAATTGAGAACATCTAACTTTTGACTTTCGGTCATTTTTACTTATCATAATTTGACTTGACATACCCATTATGAAAATAATTATTGATATAAGTATTTTATTAAACTACAGTAAAACCATACTAAATTAATATAGGTGGGACCATAAAAATTATTTTGTAGAGATATTATATTATCGATAAGCAAATATTTATTAAGTAAAAGAGTGATTAATGATAAAATCACTCATGAACTTCAAGTCATGATTAATTATTCCAGTTACCGCAAAAATATTGACATCAATAACCTTTTCGATTGCTCGGATAAAAGTGATGCATGTTCATAGGTCCATTATTTAGAAGAAATTGTAGATATCATTGGGAAAAACAATGCTGATGATGAAGTTGAAGATGACACAATATCTTTGCAACCAATTACACGTAAGAAAACACTTATCACATCTAGAATTCTTCATAATTTTCTGATGAGTTAAAGAAGACAACATCATAACTTTTTGATGCAATAAGAAAAGTTAGTGATGAACTTCAAAAATATTTATATTTTAACAAAAAAAATAGAATCATATTTCACTAAATTATCTTAGATATAGGTGTACTTTTGAAGAATTATTAATTTATAATAATGATGGACTATATATTTATATAGGGGTTCTCTGAAAACATTTTATCTTATTATGTCATCGAAATTGGTGATTTTTTTCATTAGTTCAAGTTTGGATTGAAAGAAAATATTATTTTTGAGAGATTATTAATTTACCGAGTATTAATTTAGTGAGGTTTTACTTTATCTCATATTAAATGATGTCTTGAAAAATAATTTGGAAAATAAGTATTGAATGTTGAGGGTAAACATGGAAAAAAATTATTGTCGTTTATGGATATGTCAAAAGTGATAAGTAAAAATAAAAATCTATTTTAGAAATAAGTGACAAGTAAATGTAAACGGAGAGAGTACTTTCAACTATAAAAATTGTTTAAAATTACTTTTTCTAGTATCTCAACACTTCCATAATAATAATAAAATAACTTGAAAGTCCAAAACCACTAAAAGTAAGTCAATTTAAACACTCACTTAAACTCGTGGTGCCAAAAGTGGGTACTCGAAGGTCTTGGTGCCAAAGTTACTAAGCTTTTGTTACAATAGACAAAAAAAAAGGAAGAAATAACAAAATTTTATCGAATAGAAAACTGAAATGGGTGTATGGAATATAAAAAGGAAAAAAAAACACTTATACTCAAAAAAGGAAAACTATTTATAAACGGTTAATGTCAAGACAATCATTATAAGATAAATATCAAACAATTGAATCAAAACAATTAGAATGCATGACGAATTGAATGAACACCTGAAAAGGAACTTTTCTGAATTGACAAACCTTGGGGCTCAATGCTGAATAGAACCCATTGATGAAACCCTACATACCTTGATATTAAAGCCCTAATAATGGAGAAAGAAAACCTTGAAGACTCGAAGAACTCTAGAACTCTATAAATCCCTTGTGAGCCTAGGAGAGAAAATCTTGAAATCATTTGGAGGGCATATTTGGGATGAAAGGGAAAAAGTATTTTTCTAGGAGTAAAATCAGTTATAGGGTCTATTTACAAGCCAGAACAACGTAGTGCAGGAGTTAGAAACTAAGAAAAGACTCAAATAAACCTGACTTAAAACTGCCGGAGTGACTAACGAGTTGGACCTACGGACTGTAGAAATTTCTATGGTTAGTACTAAGTGTGGCAGTGGTACCGGAACCGGCAAAACCGGACCGGTAATTACCGGAACCGGTACGGAACCGGTACTGCGTGTACCGATTCAGTTCCGGAACCGGAACCGGACCGGTCCGGGAAACCGGTAAAAGAACTATTATTCCGTCCCGGTCCGGTAGTAAACCGGTACTAGACCGGACCGGACCGGTATCCGGGACGAACCAAATTTAAAAAAAAAAATTTAATTGAATCTAATTTTTATTATAATTTAAATTTCAAACTTTAAAGTTATAAATTTAAATTCAAACTAGTTTGAAAATTTTAAATTCAAATTTTAAAGTTAAATTTAAATTTCAAACTTTAAAGTTATATAAAATTTAAAGTTATAACTTTAAAGTTATAAACTTTAAAGTTTTAATTTAAAATTTTCAAAATTTTAAAGTTTCAAATTTAAATTTTCAAACTTTAAATTCAAACTTTTAAAGTTTGAAAATTTTAAATTCAAATTTTAAAGTTATAAAATT
>NC_028644.1:19526002-19583606 GCF_001406875.1 Solanum pennellii
AAAAGTTAGGGGTGGGGTAAGGGCTTTATTGGATGAATTTTTCTTCAACTAGCCGTTGGGGGGGCCCACTAGCCGTTACCCAACGGCTAGTAACGGCTCTATTTAAAAGAAAAAAAAATAAATCGGACCAGACCGGACCGGTAATTACCGGAACCGGTAAAAACCGGATATTCCGTAATTCCGTCCCGGTTCCTGTCCCGGAACCGGAAAAACCGGACCCTTACAGGTACTAACCGGTACCGAACCGGTACCGAACCGGACTGGGACGGACCGGACCGGGAACCGGTAGGTACCGGTTCCGCTGCCACCCTTAGTTAGTACTGGTCAACCATTGGTCGAGTTACTGGGGCTTTAAAGTTTGACAACTTCCTATGGGGCCCCGTTTGGACTGTCTATATTCCTACGGTCTATAGACCTTATCCTAGACCTCAATTTTAACCCCAAAATTTTACTAAATGTTGAACCTTTCCGCGGAACCCATTCACGACTCGTCAAAGGTCCTACGAATCATCAAAAGTCCTGTGATTCGTCTTTTTCATTCGTAGGTTAATCATCAGAAACTTGAATTTCCCAAATCTCAAGGTCATTCCTACGATGTCATCTATGACCAGTAGATCTTCTAAAAATCATAAATTGGCCTTGTAGGACACGACCAGTAGCCAAAATGAGACTTTTCCTTTCCAAATTTGACATTCCAAATTGCAAGGTGTTACATAAGTGGTTTGAGATTTTTTTTCTTAACGGATTACCCGATAACCTGATAGTAATTAAATTTAATAATTATATTTATATTATTTTATCTAAAAAGTCATTTGAATTAGAGTTCAGTTTTATACTTTTATATTTGGTTATCTCAAAATTTCGAATATTCTACAATGTGACACTGTTTACTTTTGAGGAAGATGCAATTTGTCAACTCATATGCATGATTCATTTAGTTTGTCACCTTGTTTCTAAGTAATTTTGAATAATTTTTTTCTGTCAAATCATAATATTTAAATTGAGAAATGAACCAATAATGATCAATAACCAATAAGTGAATAATCAATACGATATTATCTTAATCGTTCAATAACGTTTTAACATATATACAGATCGTTAACCAATAAGTCGAACTAAAAACTTCAAAACTGAATCGCACTAACTGATACATAGCCTACAATAGTATGACTTAGTAATGTAAGTTAACGATCATGAAATGATTTGTATATCCCGGCTTAATTTGAAATTCAATCGAATTTTTTTAACTGCAGTATTTTTTGAATATACATGTCGATAACTATTCAAAATTGATGGCTTTATGGTAACTGTAAACAAACTATTTTTCATAGTAAAAATTTATAAAGTTACAGTATAATAAAAGGATTATTACAAATTATAATTTCTTCTTAATAAATTTACGTATTTTTTGTAAAACATAAGTTTATAATTTTTGTTAAATGAGTTAAATAAGTATTATAAAGATGAAGTTGAATGATATAACATGTCAGCTAGAAGAGAAAGAGACTTTTGAGGTGTCTAATATTGTTTTAGAAAAATAATGATAATTGAGAGATATTTTTATCCTAAATCAAACAAAAAGTGATGTTTGAAGACAATTGACAAAAAATGGGCGACTATTTAAAGAATTACCTCTCATGTTTTCTCAAGTGTTTGTTCCTATCTAATTTTATATCAAATCCTATAACTTCATATTTTAACAAACAAGGAAGTAATTTGAAGTAGAAAAAAAAAAAGTTAAAACAAAAATAGATGACAACAAAGTTTTACTAGACAAAATCTTAAAGAGGGAAAGTAGTGTAGTGTTAAGGGACAATGCATAAGTTCTTCTAAATTATGATCCAAATTTCAACGATACACCTTAATTTAACTAGTGTCCTATTACCCTCTGAATTTGATTTTCTTTACTTATTAATATTTAGCCCCAAAGTAATTTATATTAAATACATGAAATTTAGAATTAAATTTGATTACAAATCAAAAGGAAATGAAAAGAGAAAACAAATAATAAATAAAACCAATAGAAGAATAAATTATGAAGGTTCAAAATGAAGAAAAAAAGTTTAAAATACAAGGCTTAAAAAAATATTTTTTTACATGTATTAACTTAATTAAAATAAAATATAAAGAAATTAAGAATTTTTTTTTTTAAAAAAAAATTACACACGTGGCGTGCAAATAAGTCATACAAACACATAAACTTACTTGGTTAAATGTGTATCACATAAGCACAACTGTATGCACGAAAATTAAAAAAAAAAAAGAATTCGAGGAGGTTAGAGGACCCTAATTAAGTTATGATATAGCGCTGTGACTTCGATCATAGTTTAACTAAATAGTATGTGTTATCAACTAAATCTTAGGAGACGTAAGTATACTTTTTTCTAATAAAGATTCCTCTGTGGAAAAATTGTTTATTTGGTATAAACAAAGTGGAAAATATTGTGTTGAATGTTCAAAAGCCATCAAATTAGGATTTAGAATCATTTTCTGCATCAACAATAATAAATTACTACTAGTTGATAGATAAAACAACACACTCCATCTATATAATTCTCTTCCTTTGTTGTCATTAGTCAAGAGTGAACCCTATATTTACACTTTCAATTTGAGCGTGGACATTGACCTGCACATAGTTTATTGGATCAACTCAACTTTTTTATTTTTGATGCAATAGAAAAAAGTTGTCCATGGAAATAATTGTCTATTATCCCTTATTGGCCTATTGTTTCGAGCAAGTGTAGTGCTAATATAAAAAAATAGAGACGGCCATCTCCAAATACCCTCTAATTTATTCTAAAAACTGTCGCATCCTTAGTTTTCTAGCAAGCACACGTGCGACACTTGATAATTTGCTCACATTCTTGCACCACTTGCTTAGATCTTGCTATGCAAGGTCAGCCTAAACTCTATGATATTGGTGAATATTCATCTTGTAGCTATGATAATTTACATATTTTTCAACAAAAAGAAGATAAATATGCATTAAGTTTTAAAAAATACAAAAAGAATCACTAGGAAATTTTACAATTACAAATTGGTAATGCAAATTTTACAAATGATATAGACTAACCTAATGTATAATTCAAGATAATCACAAATTTGAATTCAAGGACATATAAATAATGTTGCATTGTTGTGTGAATGTCTTTGATAGACTCTTCATTACCCACATTTAGTACATGAATATATGATTACAATAAAATCTTGTTTGATGCATGAATTTAAGTATAATTATTACTTAATATTTAATTTATTTTAGGGATACGATAAAAGGGCAAAATGGTGGGAGTTTCCACTTATATATATTGAAAAATAAGGAGACCCCAAAAATGTTTGGATTTCAAAAGTATTGCTTTAGTGTTCTTATGATCGAGCCTACCCTGATCTAAAGCATCGTGAATAGTATCATTTAAACAAGTCTACAATTTTGTGCAAGACTTTTCCAAGGATGGCTCAATCCAATAAGTACAGAAATATCAGCAACTATAAAATTATCCAATTCTATTTGTAATAAAGTATCTACTAGAGGAAAATGGATATGCAGAAGAGACTGTATGAAGCTTCAGTTAAAGGAGATGTTAGAGTTTTACAAGAATTACTTGAAGAAGATTCTTTAATTCTTGATAGACTTACCTTAACTAGCTTCAATGAAACACCTTTGCACATAGCAGAACTGTGTGGGCATATTGACTTTGTGAGGTTAATTCTGGTTCAAAATCCTCAACTTGCTTCTGAATTGGATTCACGAAATTCACCTGCATATCATGCATATGTTGTTGTTGGTAAATGCTGAACTGTGTCTGGCTCGTGATTGCGATGGTGGAAATCCTCTCCATCTTGCAGCCATCAAAGGCCGTGTTGAAGTCTTCAAAGAACTGATACATGTCAGGCCTCGTGCAGCTCTAGGAACGATGATCAATGGAGAAAACATTTTGCACTTGTGTGTGAAGCATAATCAGCTGGAGGTTCTGAACGTGCTAATGGAGATTGGATGGGACCACGTGTTCTTGAATGCAAAGGATGGTGATCGACACAACATTCTGCATTTGGCTGTTGCTCATAAGCAAATTGAGGTATGCATGACTATGTTCAATTTCTTATAAGCAGTATCATGCATACTTCCTAGTACTTTCGTAAGACGCATCATATTGATGTCACTACAACAAAAACAACTTTTAGCGGCATTAAATATTGACATAAATAAAGAGTACTAAAGTCTTTAGCGGTATTAGTTAAGTGTCATTAGAACCAATATCGCTATAGGCTTTAAGGACATATACAAAGAGTGACAATTGCCGCTAAAAATACATATTTAGCGGCAATTAAAAGTTTATTGCCGCTAATGATCATTTTTGTTGTTGTGTGTGAATGCAATGGATGCAAATGAGAATACAACATTAGATATTTTAGAACAGAGTGGGAGGGGGCGTGAATGATCTATCAATTGGAGAGTGTCTTCGAGAAGCTGGAGGTTTAAGGGCAAAAGATATTCAGAATGGTACAAAAGTTTCCAACGGCTCTGCTGGATATAACCATTCTGAAGTATCTGCACCACCGGTGTATTTAGGGGGAAATGAGGCTCAAAAGATCCCATCAAAAGGTGATTGGCTTTCCAAGAAACGCGAGATAATAATGGTGGTGGCCTCAATTATTCCAACCATAGCATTCCAAGCTTGAGTGAACCCTCCAGGAGGAGTTTTGCAAGAAAATGGAAAATTAACTAATCAGGGAATACCCTCACATAAAACTGGGCAATCAGTAATGGCTTATATTCATCCCAAATCGTATCGATTTTTCCTTCGTGCCAACACCATTGCCTTTGTTTCTTCTCTCAGCAAAATAATGCTGCTGATAAGTGGATTGCCCTTCAGGCGCAGGCTTTTCATGTAGGGTTTGATGGTAATCATGTGGTCGACAGTTTCCTAATAGCACTCACTTATGGCATATCAATTTACATCCTCACGCCTGGCAAGGACAGTCAAGCACTTGGTCAGATCATTGAAATTGGAATTTTAGTATGGTGTGGCTTAATGGCACTCCTTCTACTCAGTAACACAGTATGCTTGTTGCGTGTATGGCAGAAAAAGAAGCATGAAATAAGATCAGCAGCAGCACAAAAATTTGTAAATTCAACATGTCAATGTTTGATCTGTTGCATGACAAATATGACTCAACCATTCCAAGAAATATTCGTAACTGTTTCGAGAATCTAATTTCAAAGTCATATTTGAGAGTTCAAAAGCATAGACAAGTCTTAGCAAATAAATTTGTGTCCTTTCGAATTAGGAAAATGTATAGACAAGTCCAAGCTAATAAACAGAACTTCTTAAATGGCTTGCTTCACTGTGTTTGTGCTTTATACATTTACTTTGATACAATTACTCAACATTTATCTATTCAATCACAACAATGCAACCAGACAATTTTAACACAACAGAGAAATTTCTCTGCATTAAACCTTCTCCTCTTCATAATCAACAAGGGAAAAATTTTCTATTGAAAAGAATAGAGAAAAAGGTAGAATTCAAAGTGATATACAAATATAATTCATTCCAATATTTTAGGAGTCCAATATCCAGGTTAAATATCCTTTAGTTTAAGAATATATCATGTGATAAAATACTGAATCTTTTTTTTTTTTTGGCAAATTTATACCTCTAGACAGAGTATCTAGCGGAATTTATTAATAAAATAAAAATCCTCAACAACCCCAAGTGCAAGGAAGGTGGGGCTAGACCTTATTTTTAAATTCCTAATGAGGTAATAATCTTTACTAATTACAATGATGAAGAAAATAAGTTCTATAGAAAACTGCTAAATTCAAGGTCATGACTGTAGCTACTCTTTTCCATGGATATGTAAGTCAATTTTTCATCATAATCGAATATATCTCAAAACACGAAAATAAAAATAAAGGAAATAACAAAAGTAAAGTCTTGAAGTCAAGCTTATACAAATAAAAATGTGAAAATATGGACTACAATTGTAATGCCCTATTGTTGAAAATATAATCGAATAATAAAAGTGTGCTCTCTCTAATAGCTTAAACTTTTAGAGAAGATGGTCACACACTTCAACATATCAGAGCAGGCAAAGGTCCAGTGATCGAATTTGACCGCTACCAAAATCAAAAAGAATTTTCACGTGCTTAGCCCTTGAAAGTAAATCAAGCCCTTACTTTTGGAGGCGGGTTGAAAATATAATCAACTAAAAAATGTGTTTTAGATTAGATGGTCGCACACTTCAACGTCTATGTCTTTTAAAAATATCTGAACCATCTGTCATATGATACAGGTCGAACGAGATGATTTCTAATTTGTATATATGTGTCTTAAGGTTCATTCCTAAGTGAGGGAAATGTATTGGATATGGTTTACGGTCATAGGGACCTATAAGACTAGGGTGAGTGAAAGAACTTTCTACCTGCTAAGTTTTTCGCATGAGTTCATATAAGGATCAACTTCAATCTATCATATCTCCTAGAATATGAAGAATTAGGTAACCCATGATCTATCAAAATTCTAGGTATCTGATTCTAGTTTTCAAGGCATCAACCTGTTTAGAGGCAATGACTACTGCCTTGTTGCATGTCTGCTGCATGCCCAAGAAATTATATGCATGATAGGACACATCAGAAATACTAATAAAAGATCAAAAAGTCGTGTGTCACCTCCTTAGTTCAAAATTTTACTCTACAAAGAGAAAATCTCAAGAAACTAATTTCCTCCAAGGTTCATCCATCAACCAAGGTAAGATTTGACCATAGAATTTCATAGTTTCTTTATTTTAACACCAGTTAATATCTCCTACTCATTAAATTAGTAGAGTTAAAAAACAACACTTCATGAATTCATCACCAATGTTCAAGAAAAGTTTTGTGGTTCTTCATCCATGATCATACATTTTCTTGGGTAATTGGATCAATTAAGTTATGTAGGACTTCAATGTAGAATTCCTTTCTTCCTCATATCGAAACTCCTAAATTTTATGAATTTAATTCCATATTTAGGGTTTATAAATCTTCTTCCAATTTCACCATTTTATGACCCAGATTGTATGATTTTTTGAACTATTTATTTATCATAATGAATTCATTACTATTATAATCCTTATTAGTTCTTGACATGACATTATTTATGACTCATGAAGCTTATATGTTCAAAGCATGATTTTAGAACTGGTTATGATTTTAATAAAGATATTTTGAGAAATCACAACATATGTATGTTATCGAAAGTTTCTCATTATTTAAGCGATGAACTTGATTTGAGAGATATGTTTTAAAAATAATTTTTTTACATATGATTTAGAGAGAAAGATTTAGCTCTCTCACACTTTGTTAAGATATACATATAATCTACATAAATATGACTATATCATATAAGAATTATTGTGGGAGGGTTATTTGCATCGAGAGAACATTAGCTTATAAAGTCTGAGTCCTGTAACTGTGTGCCGATGTAGGATTGATTATGCACTTTGACAGTCAACTCCTTTAGACCTTTGAGGCCAAGTTAGTGGATGCACATCAGATAAATATGATTTATACCCCGGTAAGTTATAGGGCAACCCTTCCAACTAGATTATAAGATAGACAACATGAACCTACATGGTGTATGTTGGTTGTAAGAATTTTCTTAGGAAAAAACATTATTATTACTTCTATACACTAGTAAGTGTTTAGAACTTCGAGTCCACATTGGTGAGTTCTCCTCATTAGGGTATTTAGTAGCAGTTTCTGTTTTAAAAAGTTATTAATCTTGCATTAGTTGGGGTCCATGTCCGGGAAAACTATACATGCTTAGTATATGAAGGTTGACTCTTGACTTTGTAGCATTAAGTACCTATGTCGTATATGTGTATGTGTATGAATAAATGTTTAATGAAAGTCTAGGATCGGTAGTCCTAAGATGGTACCATTCTAAGTATGACTAGTAAATGACCTTAAACCTGTAAAGAAGGTCAATAACTTGGAACCTTCAATATAGAAAGAATATTATGATATCCTTGAAATCGAAAGTCGTAATAGTATCCTTCTTTTGTGAATGAATGAATTAGGGATAGGTTTGTTGGAACAACATGAAATCCCTAAGGAAGTTATTGAGCTATCCATATAACCATTAAGTGGCAGCCCTAAAGGATCCATCCTTGGTAGAGGTATTATGCTTTGGTAATACTATAAAGTGTTTCCTTTTCATATGCCTTATTGTGATTGAACTTACTCAATGAGAACTAAGGCAAAGCACCCAGAGAATATGCTTGTGGTAGTGACTCTACTTATTATGAGACTAGAATACAAAGAAACTCTTGATATTCCTTAGTCATATGCCTACATGGGATGTGGCCTAGTTCTACCCTTGGCAAGTAAAACACACTCCATTGGAGTAGGTAGACTCCACATTCCATGTCTAGCTAGTATAGTCTATGTATGTTAATGCATATTTACATCATGTAGGATGCATTCTAGTGTTGGAAAAGTTCAACAACATTTAGGTAGTCGACTGGGACACTATCTAGACATTGAACGTGTAGGATTTGAAGATGCTAGGATGTGGTTTCCCTAAGTCTTCTCAAAAACCATTATGTGATGTCCTAGAAATGCTTAATTGTATATTAATTGACTTAATGAATGATTATGATTTAAGTTAATGTAGGTTGAATAAAAGGATCCCTATCAAGGGTAGCTTTGAGGATTTCTTAGGTAGGCTTAAAGAGGGTGTATGGGTGGTGTTTTCATGTCTTACTAAAGTGAGTCTTAGAGTAACCTTTGGTAGAGAGTCTATGTAGTGCAAAGGGAATGATCTTATCTTATGTAGTCTTAAGGATTATTAGGTGTGCTTGAAGAGGGTGTATGGACAGTCTCTTCTTGTTTTACTTAAGTAAGTCTTAGGATAACCTTTGGTAAGAGGTTTATTGAAAGAGGGTCGGTTTATTTTTACCGAACACCGCCCTAGGCAGTCTTGTAAACGTCTACAACACTCAACCTATCTTACTCACACAGATTTGACTAAGTATAGAAATACTTAAGCAGCAAAGTTAAACAGCGAACAAAATGTACAGGAACTCGTCCCAACCTTTATTAATCTTATAATTAATACAAAGGGAAGGCTTCATGAATTTGTCTAAGGCCAGAAAATCACTCTCCTTAGACTTAAACAAAATATCCACCTAAATAAAATTTCTGCACATGGCAGTTACATGGGGCAGTTACAAATGACACCTGTCCGACACTTGTCATCACAGGATTCAAACTAGAGTTTCCAACAACTATATTTCTAACAGATGAAATCTAATTCAAATTACATCCTTATCCACAGGAAATATTTCTAATACTTAGAATATTTCAGGCTACATTCCAACACTTAGAATATTTCAGTCAGCTTCCAATACTTAGAATATTTTAGCTGCCCTCCAACACTTAGTTTTATTTCAGCAATTCACGTGAAATGCCTTTGTTTTTGCCATCGTCTAGTCTTCACAACTTTGCCTTGTCAAGCCAACACGCTGCCTTGCCGATGACTCCAGCCCGCACGTAAGCCTTGCATGTTCAAGTTGCTTTGCCAACACCCAAGCACCTTGAACCTGTGTTGCACTGTTTTGCCCCCATTCATGTCAAGACCAATGCCTAAGTCCCTGACATGTCTGCAAATACTTAGATGAAGTAGTTTACGGGTCTAACAGACCACCCGCACCACTTGAACTCGATGTACTCATCGAGACTATTTTAAGATAGTCCTCGATTTGAGCATCAAACTGCTATAAGTCTTTCTCCTTCTCCCAAACTGCATCAACTGCACTCTTGCCTTTCGAATGAACCACGAATTCTGTCTCAGTGTTCTTCTTACTTGTGCCCAAAACTCAGTGATCAAGGATCTTATCAATTTTAGCATCATACTGTGTAGGCACTGATGGAGGAGCCCTCTTTGACCTGTTTTTGTCCGGATCATCTGCATCTGCAAAGTAAGGTTTCAAGAAACTCACATGGAAAGTGGGATGAATTTTCAACCTTTCTGGCAGCTTTAATCTATAAGCAACTTCACTCACTCATTTCACCACTTCGAATGGACCATCATATTTAGGAATCAAACCCCGATGTCTATTATTACTTACAACCTGTTTCCATATTTGTGGGGTAAGTTTCAGTAACACTTTCTCACCCACGTTGAACTCAACTGAGCAACGATGTTGATCAGCATACTTCTTCATGCGCTGCTGAGCCTTGCGCAAGCTATCCTGTGCTTTAGATAACATTTCAAGTCTGTCCCTTGCAACCCTGTATGCTGCTGGACACCTTCCCTGATTTTTAGATTTGGCAACATCTAGTGGTGCCATAGGCTGTTTGCCTAAAACAATTTCAAAAGGGCTCATTTCTGTTGCAGACGACTTGTGCAGATTATAGTAGAACTGCGCAGTGTTCAACAATGCCACCCGATTACGTTGACTTGCTGTCACATAGTGCCTCAAGTATTCTTCCAACAAGTGATTAATTCTTCCGTCTGCCCATCTATTTGTGGATGATTCACAGTAGAAAATTTTAACTCAGTTCCCATCATATTGAACAAAGCTGTCCAAAACCTACCAGTGAACTTTATATTTCTATCACTCACGATGTCATCCAGAACACCAAAATACGTAACCACATATTTGTAGAACAAATCAGCGACAACTTCAGATGAACATAGTTCAAGTGTAGCAATAAAAACAAAATATTTTGAAAACCTGTCAACTACCACCATGATAGATGCTTTTCCATCTACCTTAGGAAATCCAGAAATGGAATCCATGCTTATCGATAGCCACGACCTTTCAGGAACAGGCAAAGGTTGAATCAAACCTGCTTCCTTCTTACGTTCAGTCTTGTCAACTTGACAAACATGACAAGTCCGGACGTATGACTCTATATTGCCTTCTATTTTTGGCCAAAAATAAACACGAGACAATAAAGCTAACATCCTTTCAACACCTGGATGTCCATCCCAAATTGAATCATGTGCCTCTTTCATTATGTCTTTGCACAATCCACCCTTATTTGGTACAACAATCCTCCCCCCTTTAGAATAGAGAAGATCGTCCTCGATCCAATACCGTCTCATTGTGCCATCTTGCACTTGACCCATCTATTTAACATCCAATGAATCATTTGCAGCACACATCCTGATTCTATCATAGAAATCAGTTTCGAGTTTTGAAATTGAATATACGGCAACAAATACTTTTTTCTACTCAGCGAATCAGCAACCTAGTTGTGTTTTCCTGGCTTATGTTCCCACACGAAATCGTTCTCTGCCAGAAACTCTTGCCACCGTGCTTGTTTAGGACTCAACTTTTCCTGTGTCTTGAAAAATGTATTTGCTACATTATCGGTTCTTACTACAAATCGAGTACCTAGGAGATAAACTCTCCAAACTTGCATACAGTGTACCACAGCAACCATCTCTTTTTCATGTGTTGAGTATCTCTGTTTAGCATCATTCAATTTCCTACTTTCAAAGGCCACGGGATGACCTTCCTACACTAATACACCACCAATTGCTTTGTTTGACGCATCAATGTGCACTTCAAATGGTAACAAAATCAGGCAATTTGAGTATTGGTTCAGATGCAATAACTTCCTCTAAATTCTGAAATGCTTCATCACATCGTTCTAACCAAACCCATTTCGTATCTTTCTTCAACAAGTCTGTCGAAGCCGTCGCCCTTTTTGAGTAACCAGCAACGAATTTTCTGTAATAATTAGCCAATCCAAGAAACGACCTCAAACCTTTCACATGGAGAGGTGCCTGCCAATCAACAATGGCTTGCACTTTCTTAGGATCCATTCGAACTTTGTTTTTACTAACAAGATGCCCCAAAAATTTTATCTCCTGTTGAGCAAACTCACACTTCTCTTAACATAAAGTGTGTATTTTCTCAACTGAGACACAACAAAACTTATGTGATTAACATGTTCTTCCAATGTTCGACTATAAATGACAATATCATCTAGATAGACAAAAACAAAGTCATCAAGATAGTCAAACAGTATATTATTCATTAAGTTGCAAAATGTTGCTGGAGCATTAGTTAGCCCAAATGGTATTAAAAGGAATTCGTATGAACCATATCTAGTTACACATGTTGTTTTTGGTTAATCACCTTTAGCTATACTAACCTGCCAGTATCCTGCCTTATGATCAAGTTTTTTGACCAGCATGCTTTACTCAACCTATCCATCAAATCCTGCACCAATGGAACCGAATACTTATTCTTTACAGTTGCCTTGTTCATCTCCCGGTAGTCTACACACATTCGCATCGTCCCGTCTTGTTTCTTTTGAAATAAAATAGGGGCACCATATGGATCCTAAGATGGCTGAACCAATCCAGCATCCAACAACTCATTCAATTGTTTATGCAATTCAGCCAATTCCTTAGGAGCCATATGATAAAGAGCCTGTGCAGGAGCAACCGTACCAGGAAGCAACTCAATTTTATGATCGATATCCCTCCTTGGTAGTAATTCTTTGGTAATTCAGGTGGCATAACATCAGCATACTGTTTAATCAATTCGGCAACACAATCAGGCACTTCTATCTTAACATCTGGTTTCACTTCAACCAAGGCAGCAAGTATAGTGTCATCACCTCTCTTCAGCCCTTTGTCGATTGACATAGCAAACAAGAACATTCCCTTGTCTTTCTTCTTTGAAACTTTATTAACATTCCCAAATGGATGAACTCCTTTAAGAAATCCAGCATTGCTTTCATTCGTGACCATCACTCCATCTAAGTGAGGCAACGGAACAAACTGGAATTTCCTTAGAAAATCAATCCCAAGTATGATCTAAAATTCACCAAGCGGCATCACCTTCAAATTATGTTTTCCCACGCAACCTTCAGTCGACATAGACACACAATAAGTCATACCCACAATGGTCCGTGCCTTAGCATTGACTGTTTTGATGTAGGAAGGGCTTTTAGACAACTTGAGCCCCAATTTTGTAGCAATTTTCACATCTACAAACGTATGAGTGGCTCCTGTGTCAACCATTGCCATCACACATTGTTCTTTAACTTTCATTTCTATATGAATTAGGGAAGCATGAGGATTCAAAGTACTAGACGTTTCTCCAACATTATTAACCCACTTAATATGGTTGAAGGACAATCCCAATAGATTTACCATTGCAGCCACAATTTCCTCATCTTCCTCCCTTTGATTCATATTTCTAGCAAGCAAAGCATTTACTTTTTCCCGGTTTGGACAAGACTTGGCCAAATGAGGACCACCACAAGTCCAACAGCCCTTATAATAACCATCTTTGTTCTTTGTTCTGTCTTTACCGTCCTTCATTTGTGCTTTCCTTTGTCATTTGTACAGTCCTTACGACTATCCTTTTTCCATTCCCCTTTCTTATTACTCTTTTTCTTAGTTTGTGAAGTAGAGGGAACATCCGTCGAAGGACGAGTTGTCCGGAAATCAACCAACGAATCTGCAACAGCAATTGCCCCAGGAAGATCTTTAACATCTACCTCCGAAGTTCGTTTTGAGCCCAGCCTTGCATACCCAAAATCAAGTTGTGTAATTTATCCTCATCAGACATGTTTTGAATGTCTAACATCACAGAGGTGAATTCTTTAATGTATTCCCTCACCGGACCTGTTTGCCTTAGACTTTTTCCACTTATCCCTTGAAAGCCAACGGGCGTTGCTAGGAAGAAATTGATCGTGCATTTCCTTCATTAACTTGTACCACGTATCAATTCTAGGACGACCAGCACTTACATCATCTGCATTTCGAGTTCTCCACCAAAGTTTAACATCACCCGTCAAGTACATTGTGGTAATATTTAACTTGTCAGCGTCAGGCACCCTTGCAGCAGTAAAATACTGTTCCATGTCCCAAATGAAGTTTTCTAGTTCTTTAGCACTTCTTTCACCACTAAAGGCTTTTGGTTCTGGAAGTTTAACCTTAGATGATTCAACACGATTTCAACTCAGCGTTGCCACAGCCCGACACAATACAACGATCTCTGCACGAAGGTTTTCATTTTCCTTCTGCAGTCCCTCAAGTTTTTGTATAGTTGTGTTACAAAAATTCAATATTTCAGTGATGTGTTTATCAACATTATGTCGATATGCACCAATCTCCCCCTAAACTTTCTCAGTGTTAAGTCTCAAATCAATTATTTTTATCAACAGATCCACAAACGAAGGATCTCCCAGAGTATCATCCGTAATCCCAACGAATGCTTCGATTTTTCGTTCTAGTTCCCACTGCTCTGCGTTTTTCACCATCGTTCAATTGTACTCTGGTACCAATTGAAAGAGGGTCGGTTTATTTTTATCGAACACCACCCTAGGCAGTCTTGCAAACGTCTGCAACACTCAGCCTATCTTACTCACACATATTTGACTAAGTATAGAAATACTTAAGCAGCAAAGTTAAACAACAAACAGAATGTACAGGAACTCGTCCCAGCCTTTATTAATCTTATAATTAATACAAAGGGAAGGCTTCACGAATTTGTCTAAGGCCAAAAATCGCTCTTCTTAGCCTTAAACAATATTTACACCTTTATAAAATTTCTGCACATGGCAGTTACATGCGGTAGTTACAAATGACACATGTCCACCACTTTTCATCATAGGATTCAAACTAAAGTTTCCAACAGCTATATTTCTAACAGGTAGAATCTAATTCAAATTACATCCTTATCCACACGAAATATTATTATTCTAATACTTAAAATATTTCAGGCTACATTCCAATACTTAGAATATTTCAGCCAGCTTCCAATAATTAGAATATTTTAGCTACCTTCCCACACGTAGTTTTATTTCAGCAATCACGTGAAATGCCTTTGTTTTTGCCATCGTCAAGTCTTTACAGCTTTGCCTTGTCAAGCCAACACGCTGCCTTGTCGATGACTCCAGCCCGCACGTAAGCCTTGCATGTGCATGTTGCTTTGCCAACACCCAAGCACCTTGAACCTGTGTTGCACTGTTTTGCCCCCATTCATGTCAAGACCAATGCCCATGTCCTTGACATGTCTGCACGTAGTTAGATCAAGTAGTTTACAGGTCTAACAGTTATGTGCTTATATGATTTGAAGTGATGTTAATGCTATATTGTGGATTACTTGGAATATGTCTTATATGTGTATTTTGTGTTAAAAGTTGTTCTTATACTTATTTTATGAAGTTTTCTTCAAAAGAGCATAAAGAGAAGTTATTAAAATATGTCCGTTTTAGCATGGTTTTATTGCGTGTCACCATACATAGTGTATTCAATTTACTAATTTCATATGTTGTTTTATCTCCAATGGTGTAGGTGGAAATTTGGAGGAGTCTCTTGATAGCTTGGGAATAGCATTCTCCTAAGCAAGTCTTAGTATGTCCTCACATGATTCGAGGACATGGTTATGTTTAGGTTTCCTTTTCAAAAGATGTCGTAATTGACTTTAGTATTTCCATTTCATTTATGTATGGGTTGTGACCCTAAGATGTTCATGTGTATAATATGGATACAAAGAGACTTAGTCTTTCCTATGTTTTCTATAAAGGAGATTTGAACTATTGTTGTGAAAAGTTTTAATTCCACACTACTTTTCTTACACATATATGCTATGAATGATGTATAAAGGCTTTTATAAGACCTCGGAGAGGTCGAATATGTTGTGCCACGACTTGAGGATACATTTCTTCTATGGGGTGCTCCCGGGTCGTGACGAAAGAGTATCACAAGGGAATCAAGAAATGGTTTGAACACCCAATTCATCAAGATCATAAAGGTTGCAGATGCATTAGTTAACTCAAATGACATCACCAACATATCATAATGCCCATAACGAGTCCTAAATGCCATTTTCGGTATATCTTACGGCCTAATTTTAATTGATGATACTCGGATCTTAAATCAATCTTAGAGAAGATCCCTACACCTTGTAATTGATCAAAGTGATCATCCAATTTGGGTGAGGAATACATATTCTGAATAGTGACTCTGTTCAATAGATGATAATCCTTCTTCTTGACAAATAAAACCGGAGCACCCCATTGGGAAGCACTAGGACGAATAAATCCCTTATCAATGATCTCTTGGATTTGAGATTTAAGCTGTGTCAATTATTTCGGATGCATGCGATATAGAGGAATAGAATTGGTACGAGTACTAGGCTCTAAGTCAATACAAAAATCTATGTCTTTATCCGGAGATATGCTAGGGAAGTCATTGAGAAATACTTCACTAAACTCAGACACCACAAGAATAGACCCAATGGATGGAATATCAATCTCCACATCCCTAACATGAGCCAAATAAGCTAAACAACCTTGCTCTACTAGTTTACTAGCCCAGATAGAGGGTATTGTCTTAGCTTTCTTAGGCTTGCACACCCCTTCTTACTCTAATCTTTCCCTTCCTGAAATTTTGAGATTCACAAACTTAGCATTACAATTGAGCACAACATGATAAGGGGACAACTAATTCATTCCTAAGATAATATCAAAATCATCCATATCAAAAATCACCAAATCAACCCAAGTCTGAAATTGCATAAATAAAATAAGGCAAGCACAATAGACGTGGATGACTATGACTGACTTTCCAACAGGTGTAGAAACATGAATAAGGACATCAAGGACATCACACGACAACTCAAATTCAGAGGAAAATATCACATACACATAATAATAAGTTGAACCCGAATCAAATACCACATAGCCATCTAGTCACAGAGAGGAATAGTACCCGTGATCACCGTGTCAAATGCCTCCACCTCATTTTTTCCCGGGAAAGCATAACAGTAAACTTTATCATCAAATCGAGCTAACTCCCTTCCTGGTTGCACATTACCTTTACCTCTGTCACCCATTCCTCTACCTCCATGGCCTCGTTAGTAAACTCGTTGCCCACCTTGTGGACATCCTCTACCATTATTACCATTTCCCCTGGGTACCATTGCTTGAGAAGGCTACTTTTCGTACTCGAACACACACGGGTGTAGACATTCTCTCCTCATGTGTCCAAGTTCCCCACATTTAAAACAAGTGTGTAGGCAGATGGTTTACTGCCCGTCGCATGAACAATACTCTGACTATCCTGAAAATTATCATATAGAGTCCCCGAATAATTACCTGTAGAGTTGGGCATGACGGACTGAATTGGTTTGTCCATGAGCTTTGGACGACTGGATCCTCTAGCATAGGATCCCTGAAAATTTCCAAAATTCTTGTCCCTCTTAGCCAATGTGTTGGCTTCACCATCTACCCTCACCCCCTCCACTTTTTCAACATAATTTGTCACCTCATTGAAACTATTCCCTGTAGAAGTCATCTGGACTGACAAAACATTCAACTCAAAGTTCAAACCTCTAATAAATAAGTGGATCCTCTCCTCTTCAGTAATAACCAATTATGTATCATATCTCGGTAAATTATGAAACTTGGCCTCATAAGCAGCCATAGACATACCACCTTGCTCTATGGCCATAGACTCATCCTTCTTGCAACCTCTCAAGGTCCTAGGTACATACTTCTTCAAAAACAAGGCATGGAATTGGGTCCAAGTAAGTGCATGTAATATAGAAGATCTTCATTCCATGTAAGTTCTCCACTATTTCTTGGACTCACCTTGAAGTTGAAACGACACGTACTCAACTCCATGTTGATAAACAATACCCTACTTATGCAATATCTCATAACAATCGAAGATGAACTCATATACATCTTAATCCTTTCCTTTACGGATTTGTTCCTCTTCTTCTTGGTAAACAAAAAATTGAGAATATATGGGAATCAATAGAAAATCACTAATCAGCCAGATTACTAACAATTCTATGAACCTTGGATCGTACCCTTAATCTCAACTAGTCAAATTAGGGTTAATTGTACCATAAAATCTATCAAGATTCTTACCCATCAATATTGACCCATTCTATTATATTCTACTAATCAAAAAGTGAATTTGGAGAGTGAAAAACTTACCTTAATCTTTAAGAATGGTGAATTACAAGTTGGAATAGACAAGGCGTCGTTCTTTAGCTCTAAAAGTTGAAAATTTTCAAATAAGATCATTAAGGGGTTTTAATTATGATTTGGTTCCCGACTGTACTGCTACAGAGCCACCAATTCCGTTATAGAGGTGTCCCTACAGGGGCATAAAAACCCGCTGCAATGACATTTCAAAACCAGTGTACTCTCTAATAATTCTACAATTTTAAATCATGTCTCGTCCACTACAGTGGCAGCGCTGCAGAAACATCATGTCGTTTAAGCGGTAATTTGAGAGAGAGGGAGAGAGAGAGAGATCTCGTAGGGGAATTTCAATTTCCCTCTTTTGAAACATACCCTCAATCCGCTACGCTCAGAAAATACCCTTAACATTAAGATCACTTCGTGGAGATCAACATATCCAAATACAATTTCGCAAAGTCGTCCTTAACGTGTTATCTAAACGATTATGTAATCAAATTCATATTCACACCACCCGATTGATACAAAATTTTCCTACATCTTGATGACTCCGATTACCTCCAAAACTGGAAAAGGTTAGAAAAATCCTAACAATAAGAAAATGTTTTTCCGGTCAATTTTTCCTCGTTGACATTTCTATAAAGATGGAATTCAGTCGTTATAAATATGAACTTTATTATATATTTGGAGATAAATATTATTTTTGAACTCTGATTGATTGGAAATTTTGTAGGTTCATCATAAATGATCAAAAAAATACTCATTGTTTGAAGTGATTTTGCAATTTGAGGTCATTTAGATAATGATTTAAGATATTTCTTTGTTTTTTTAAAATTAATTTTAATGAAAAATTACTCGACTAAGATATACTGGTTGTAGAGATTATTCTCTATGGTCTTTATGACTAACTTTTAGTGAAGTATTAAGTTCATGTGTCAGCTTAGACCTTCCTCACTTTTGGATAAAATCCATACAAGTCATTAAATTTTAATCTCTAGTTTTGGTTATCTTTATTGACTCTCCTAAAGTGAGTTATATATTATTTTATTAATGCATATAGAGATAATGATATTCACTTGGCTTAAATTAACATAGACTCTCCATCAGAGTTAGCTTTTGTTCTAAATTTTTGGAGTGAATATCTAGCATCACATATCTATGTTGCATGAGTAGTCATTTTTTCATCAATATTTATTGTTCAGGAAGCATGGATATATATGAGGATTATTTGAATTTATAAAAATGCATCTATAAACATCTTTATTTTTGGAAAATAATATTTAGATAAATTAAATAGTTTTTAGAATTTTGTTCTTTGTTCTTGATTTGTGAATCTATTTCACAAATGATGATATGTATCATGCAATAAAAAATTTTGAACGGAAAGATTGTAAATTTTATTTTGACTATATAACGTTTTCAACCAAATTGATCATAGTTTTGAAACTCGAAAAAAAAACTCTGATTGATCTTAAATTTCGTAGATTCATATGAATGGACTAGTAAGAAATTAATGTTTTTTTGGCCTTTATATGAATTTTTGGCCATATTTGATTAAATAGTAGTGAAGTATTAGTTTTATGTGTTATCTTAGACTTTTCTCCTTATCGGATGAAATGGATACAAGTCACTGTTTATTTAATCGTCTAGTTTGAAAATCTGTATTAACTCTCCCAAACTGAGTAATATATGATTGATCAATGTAACTAGATGATTTTCACTTGACTTAAACTAACACTAGACTCTCTATCCGAGTTAGGTCTGTATAAGTTTATGAAGTGAATAATCGATCATTATATATTTGTATTGCATGGGTAGTTCTCCAATTCCATCGATTGACTATTCGAGATGTGTGGATATATGTATAAATGATCCCTGAATTTTTCTATTTAGGATTATTTAAGATATTATGATCTATTTAAGGTATTATATCTCATATTTTCAATATACTTTATGCACCCATTTAGTACTACTTAAGCTTTTCTTTTGATAGATATAAGATATTAATTCAAAGAATGCACTGTACATGTACCTTATTTAGATAGAATTATTTTCAGTTTCTAACTAGATAAGAGATGAATATTTGATATATTGGTTTGTAACTCTCCTATCATTGAGTTTAATGAATATTTTATTTCTTGTGGTACAATGATGCGTGATTTTCTTTATTAGTATTATCTCCCATAATTTGAATTTTGTTTATCTATCTCATAAGAAAATGTATCTTTTAAATGAAATGAAACTTATTGTACACTAGCGTTTAAATTATTTATTTTGAATAAAAGTCCGACGTTGGTTAATGGATGAGCATAACGGTTCATTGAAAGTGATATAACTACCAATATGTAAGTTTTGCTTAGAAACAAAAATAACTAAGATATCTTTCCTCTTAAAAAGGAAAAGTAGTAGCGTTAAGTTAGAATTACTTTATTTTGATTTGTGAGATAAATGAACATGACTTTCAGTATTCTGATATTTCCACAAACGGTTACTCATGATATGAATATGTATTTTTGTTGCTTTGTTAGTATGATTGTTTTGATAAACTGATCAAAATATTTAAAAAAAACATGAAAATAGCATCATTAAAGCATTTAAAGTCACTGCAATCTGATTGTAGTGATGTAAAACTCTCTGCAGAGCTCATGAGTCACTTATCTTATAGAATAGTTGCATTTCAATTGTCTACCCCAGACACTAATCTTATAGAATAGTTGCATTTCAATTGTCTACACCAGACACTCTATAATAGATTGGTGTAGAAAAGAAAAGAAGTAGACTTGTATGAAGATGATAAGATTAAGTATTGACTTATTATTAATTATTTTGCTTCTTTTAGGATAGATCCTAACAAGTACAAATCACATTCTAAATTCAATTTCTTTCACATCAGTACCTTGAACAACTAGGAACGACATGAATATCTTACTTTGAGGAAAATTGCTCCTGGATGAAAATGGTTAACTAATGTTGCTTCCAGTCCAAAGGGAAGAATCTGGATAATGTGGGATCTGCAAGTAATAAGTTGCAGTCTAATAGAGGAAACTACTCAGTATATACATAAGAGGTGGAGTGTGGGGGTATAAATGTGAAGTTCAGTTCCACTGCTAGTTATGGACTTCACATGCTAGCAGGCAAAAGAGGGTTGTGGGAGAAATTAGTGACTATACACAGCAACCAACAGACCCCTTGGCTGGCTATGGGAGACTAATTTCTTCCATAGAGGAGAAGATAGATTGGTGGGAGCCACTGTTCAAGAGGCAGAGATAAGAGACTTTGCTGATTTTTTGAGGAAGCAAGTATGACAATACTGAAGCACAAAGGTCGTGATTATACTTGGACAAATGGGACAAATATAATAGAATTGATTGTGCTCTAGTAAACACAAAATGGATGCTGGATAGGCCAAACTTGGAGGTACAGATTCTTGATCCGGGCTGTTCTGATCATTCACCACTAAGTATCAATTTTAGCCAACTGGAAGAGCTGAGACCTAGGCCTTTCAAATTCCTAAATCATCTAATAAAGCATTTACAATTCCAGGAGAATGTGAAGAATGCATCGCAGGATAGTCAAAGAAGACATGGAATGGGAAAAGTGTGGCAGAAGTTAAAGAGGGTGAAACAAGTGCTGAAGGTGTTCAATAAAACTGAATTTACGGGAGTAGAAACTAGAATCATGTTATGCAGACAACAACTTCAGGAGGTGCAAACCTCTATGAGGCAGCCTGTCCAACCTGCAAACTTAATTGATTTAGAAAGGGAGCTGAAACTGAAACTAGAGATGGATAAATGTCGAAGAAAGCATCATGAAACAAAAGTCGAGGGTACAATTGCTGAAACTTGGAGATGGTAATACAGCTTATTTTCATGCTTGTGTGAAAAATAGGATAGCCCAGAACAGAATTAACAGCCTGACCAGTGAAGATGGAAACATTTTGACGAGTAGCAGTGATATAGAGGAGAAGATAATTGGGTTTTACAATAAACTTTTGGGAATTTGTGCAGCACAACTGCCAGCAGTAAATCAACAAGTAATGAGACATGGACCTAGATTGGATAGAGAACAACAAGCATACTTGATAGCCCCTGTCTCAGGTGATGAAATAATGCAGGCTCTACAAGGAATAAACGACTATAAAGCACCTGGGTGTGATGGATTCAATTCTTTGTTTTTTAAGGAACTGTGGAAAACTGTAGGGAAAGAGATCACTGTTGCCATTCAGGATTTTATTGTGTAAGGAAAGTTGTTTAAAGCCATAAATTGAACTACTGTGACACTAATTCCTAAAATAGACCATCCATCTAGGATTTCACAGCATAGACCTATCTCTTGTTGTACTGTGCTGTACAAAATTACATAAGAAGTGCTCACCAATAAAATGCAGAGTGTGATGGATAGCCTAATCGATAAAGGGCAGTCTGCTTTTATTCCAGGAAGGCTGATAAATGATAACATCATTTTGAGCAATGAACTGGTAAAGGGCTATGGGAGGAAAGGGGTATCTCCTACACAGTCTTGATAAATGGGGCTACCCTAGTACTCCTTTTGAGGCAAAAAAAGGGTTAAGACAAGGAGATCCATTGTCCCCTTATCTCTTTGTCTTAGCCATGGAATATTTTACCAGATTGCTGAAACAACTGGGACTGTCCTCAACTTACAAGTCCCATCCAAGGTGTGCAAAGATGCATCTGGTCCAATTAAGCTCTGCTGGTGATTTACTATTATTTAGTAAAGGTGAGCTCACATATGTTAGACAAGTGTATGACTTATTCAAAGTTTTTTCATCAGCCTCGGGGCTTGCAGCTAATGTAGATAAAAGTTCCATTTATTTTGGAGGAGTGTCACTTGAAATGCAGCACGTCACGACTGGAATCTAGACCCCAGACGAGACCGGCGTCGTTGACCTCTCAGAGGTCGCAAACAAGCCTACTTACGTCATCCTTACTTTACATAGGTTAATTTAGCGGAAAATTTGAAACTTTTGATTCTTTAAACATACTTGCTAAACATTCTTAAAATTTCATAATCGTTCATCATCAACCATCTAACATTAAAGAGATAAGCAACTGAAAGAAATAATTCATTAAGTATTAATTGTATAATGGCCAAAATAGCACCAATACAAAGTCTGAACCAAAACAAGAAAGAAATGCTAGTGGAACATGCTCCACTAGCTCAACTCTAAAACTACGCTAGAATGTAAAAACAGTAGCATCCTCGATAGCATGAGGACCTACCATACTCTTGATGAATGCTGAAGTCCGAATAGCTGCAACAATGAACCTGTATCTCTATCGCCCACCTGTGCCTGCACCTAACATAGTATAGATATATAGGGTTAGTACACACTTGTACTAAGTATGGGTATATGCAAGCACACCAAGGACATGCATGAGAAAGAACAGCTCTTCCCTAACGACATGATTTTTGGAAGTCAAGTTAGTAGACTTGCCAAATTGAGATTAGGAAAGTTAGTGAACTTTCCAAATTGAGTTAGGAAGGTCATGCCATGAGAGTAACATAGATCATTATAAATATTGTATTGCACACAACACATAACATCTTCATATAGCACATAACATATAATAAATAGTTTCTTTCATATCTTTCATTCATATGCCATGAGACCTTGGAATCATGGATTCGACATTAAGACTTTCCAAAATGAGGGCTCAACACATGGGACCTCAACTAGGGAGTCTTCATTAGCAAACACAGAGTCTGCTTCATTCATTGGTACATACTTCATTTCATTTCATTGATAGGCCAGTGTGAACACCAGCTATACCTAGGATGTAGTTTAAGACTTTCATCGGGTTTGCTGTGCAATGATCAGAAATAACCTAATGTCATTACCTGAGTCTAGCTCACCTTTTGATTATCCTATCCTAACACCTTTGGTATCATTTATTTATTTATATGCTTCATTTGAGGCTGATCTCATTTATTCATTGGGAACTTTAACTTTAACCGACATAGATCATGTGAGCATCATGAAATCCAGTGTCTCCCCGACACCAAAAAAGGTGGAATCGCCGGCCAAAGTGACTCAATATCATGCTAGCGAATATGGGAATTTAAACCCCGCCAGATCCCTATATTGGCAGTATAGGTTCAAAGACTAGGAGATGTATGGAGACTTATACCCAGCAAGCCTGACAGTCTCTCATCTCATGAGAGTTACGTGAACCTTCGCCCTTTCAGAAAGAAGGCATCACCGCTCATATCTAGCCTATCAGTGCTCAGTATAAAGTTCCATTACATTCAACTCATACATAATGGAAGTTGGCTTCTAGTATGAGGAAAGCATAGCTCATTAGATGATTTCTCATCTCATCATAGTATTAAGTTTGTTAAACTCAATACTTTCATTAGAGTGTTCATAGAGACTGGTCTCTTCATTATCTTACACTCTCATTGGTGAGTACGTGTTGATAACATTT
This sequence comes from Solanum pennellii, assembly GCF_001406875.1. Taxonomy (NCBI): domain Eukaryota; kingdom Viridiplantae; phylum Streptophyta; class Magnoliopsida; order Solanales; family Solanaceae; genus Solanum; species Solanum pennellii. Next base: position 19,550,405 of record NC_028644.1, read on the forward strand.
ACTTAGGCTCATTTAAGATTGCTCTCATCATATACATTAGCCTCATATCATGTTGTCACCACATTCTTCATTATCAGCACCTTTGCTTTTTCAGAGTTACTCACCTCTTATTACGTGAATGTTCATTTCTTCATTTCATAGTTCATCTCATCATATGCCAATGCACTTGGACATTTACTGTATCTTACACTCATACATAGCCCTCTTAGGGTTCATCATTTCATTACGTACATCTTAGGTTTACTTACTTTTGAACGTATGTTAGACTTATGTGTCTATACATACAAGCCATGGGGATTCATTCATTGTTCGCTAAGTGATTCTTACTTTTCTAAGATTATGTATTACAAGACTTATGTATCTTCTATATATGCCAAGATCTTGATGTTTGATTTAAGTAGATGACATTACTCTTGGATATTTTACTCAAGTATGACTTATGTATCAATATGGAAGTTTGGGCAAGGAAACCCAAATCTTTAATCACTTGGATATCATTTATATTTTTCATTGATTTCATTTCTAATATTCATAACATTAGAACTCTAAATTAAATATCAACATTTACATGGAAGATATTATTTTCTATTTTAATTTTATTCTTAGTTAACCGAAGGGTTGGGGGTTCAAGCCTCCACAACCCTTTGTTTTTTGTTTTTGTAGAGTTAAATTCGCTACAATAGGGAGGTTGTGGGTTCGAACCCCCACAACCCCCCTTATTTCTTTTTAAATTTCGTTGAGGAGGCTGTGAGGTGGTGGGTTCGAACCCCCACAACCCCTCTATCTTTATTAATATTTTTTTTAAATGGGCGAGTGGCAGTGAGGTTGTGGGATCGAATCCCCACAGCCTCACTTTATTTACTTGTTATTTTGCCTCTTCCTTCAGCGTTGAGATCGTGGGTTCGATCCCCACGCCTCGCATTTTTTTTTTATTATTTTCTCTCCCTTCGCGCGTACTGGGAGGTCGTGGGTTCGAATCCCACGCCTCCTATTTATTTGCTTAATTAATTTTTCCCTCTTCCTTCCCCAGCTCGCGAGTTCAATTTCCCCCAGCCCCATTTTCTTTTCCCCTTTCTCGCGAAAATAGTGGCCAGGGGTCCGATTCCCCCCTGCCTATTTTTTTTCTTATCATTCTTCACTTATTTTTAGTCACCTCTTTCATGAGTTTACTTAGCTAAAAGAGTGTTATTCAACCCAACATTTTTCATTAGAATGAACACAACATTACACACATAAAATACACCAAAAACACATGAATATTCGACCCCAAAACAGTGGCTAAAGCCACTGCCCACAATGCACACACAACACCAATTTTTGGTTACACTTCGAATATCGTTTTCATAATTTTCGTCACATAAAACATGTTCACACTTAATATAAATACGTCAATCATGCCTATGTCTAGCAGCACAACATACCCATCCTACAAATTCGTTTGGGAGCTAAGGACAAGGACATACAAATGGGAACAACCTTAGTTTTCAAGATCTTGAGAAACGTTCGCAGGAAAATACTCTTGGAGAAAGAATTCCAGGATAGAAACCCATACCTTTTGATGTTGTTCAAGTGTGAAGATGCTGCCCGGAAACTCCTCCAAACTACGCCCAATTCACTTCAACGTACACCCCACTCGACAAACCTCTCTTAGCCTTGACGTTTTGATTACTTTGTATTTTACTTAAAAATTCTTGTGAGTTCTTCAAGTGTGAAGAACTCTTGAGGTATTTTCTGGTTTTTGTTGTGTTTGGCAGAATAACGTGAGAGAGAGATTGAGAACGTGAGAGAGAGAGATTGAGAAACGTGAAGGAGAGAGAGTTATTAGGATTATGAGACTAAATTCAATACTTAGTCAAAATAGGATTTAATTAACTTAATAAAAATCTGATTTATTTTAATTAATACGTGAAAGGACCATTATGCCCTTATAATTTCAGATTTTTAAATAATAATTAAATCACCTTAAGTATTTATCTATTCGATTTTTAGGATTGTTACACATCAAGCTATATTGCAGGAATTAAGATTCTCATAGGAACAATGTCTTTCAGATACTTGGGAGTCCCCTTAAGTACTAAGAGAGTAACTATTATACAGTACCAACCAGTGATTGACAAGATCATGGGAAGTACTCGGTACTGGACATCTAGGTTCGTTTCATATGCAGTCACAGTACAACTCATTAAGAGTGTATTATTCTCTATTCAAGTGTTCTGGTCGCAAGTGTTTATCTTGCCAAAGAAAGTGATCAAATGTATTGAAGGACTTTGCAGAAGGTTCCTATGGACTGGGAGTACAGATACATCAAATGTGCTCTGATTTCTTGGTCAGCTTTGTAAACCAAGGATTGGCGGAGGTTTAAATATTCTAAGTTTACAGGAAAGGAATAAGGAAGCCATTTGTAGACTTTTGAGGAATCTGAGTTAAACGAAAGACAAGTTATGGGTGCAACGGGTGTATATGGATTATGAGAAACATGGGACATTGTGGAGCATACAAGGAATCAATCCTTATGGATTGTGTGGAAGATACTACAAGTTTATAAAGAATTTGAGGCTGTGGGATGGAATAAAGCACCAGTACTACAAATTGAGAGATTCTCCACGAAATAAATGTATCAACTGCTGAGGGGGGACTACTCTAAACTGGAATGGAGGAAAGTGGTGTGCAATACTGTTGCTTGCCCAAAATGGAGTTTTATCCTATATTTAACTCTACATGGGAGACTACTGACAAAGGAAGGGCTTATTGCTTGGGGAAAGGTGGATAATACGAAGTGTGTACTCTGTGATGATGGGAATGAGAAATTGATCATCTTTTTTTCAATTGTCCCTACTCAAGACAGTTGCCAGAAGATCCTAAAATTGAAAAAAAATCCAGAAACAAGCATCAGGATGGAACGAGGAACAGAGATGGGCACAAGATCATTACAAAGGGAATTCACCAAAAGCTGAAATATTTCGAACTACTTTTGCAGCCAGTGTTTAATATATTTGGCAGGAGAGGAACCATAGAATCTTTCAGAACAAGACTAGAAGTTGTGATATTCTAATTCATAATATTGTATTAGAGGGGGGATGAAATCGAAGATGTGCATGAAAATGCAGAGACTTGATTGGTATCGTGTATCGAGGATTTTTGCAGAACAAGATAGATTATTAGAAATATGTAGTTGTGGGGGCTGTCCATACAGTTTTTTTTATTTGTGATTCTCACTTTTGGTAATAAAGTTTTTATTTACCAAAAAAAAGTATAATATGTTACATGTTCAAATATAGGATTTTCCAGCACATGTGTTGAGTGGGAGGATAAGAAAATTGGAATTAAGAATGAAATATGTGTGTTAATTAGATGTCTTGAAGAATGAAAGATGGTTTGTGATAATGTCCTAAAGAAAATAAGACAATTGTTAATAATACATTCTAATTTCTAGAAATGGATCATTTAGTAAACGATGTTCCTATATGTAAATGAGTTTTACATGAACTGAACAAAGAAATAACAAATAAGTTAGTTATAAATTCAGATGCTCAAAAGCATCTAATCAGTATGTCCGATATGACTTTCCATTGCATTTAAGTAGTAGGAGAAACATTACTAGATATAAGAAAACTATATGTCAAGTAGTTGGAGTGATGTTGAGAAAATTGAAAGAACACTTAATGAAAAGTTGTTGATACTTCAATATCAAAAGATTTTGAAGAAGATATTAAAACTCAAGAAGATGAAAGTGTGATTATACTAGAAGTACTTAGTCGTAGTTGGAGAATCATAATGAAGATTGATTTGTTCTATATGCTTGAGAGAAATTTTATGATCGAACTCTTGAAAATAAGTACACTCTTGGAGGATTTCATTCTAGGGTCTCTTAAGATCTAGTGCAAAATTGATTTGTTACGGCAATGCATTTGAAAAAATTGCATGAGAAAATAGCTTGGTAAATTTCTTTCGACAAGACATAAAGAAATGAATTTCAAAGTTATAAATGTGTAGCTAAGAGTCTATGTGGGATATTTTTAGGGTGTATACTAATAATCATGTGTTTAGATATAGTATTCCAACAATTTTCAAAATTCAATGTCTAAGTGAGAGGGTATATACTCTTAACTATGCATTTAGATATAGTACATTATAACAATTGTGATGGTTAAAAGTTTAAGTGGGAGATTGTTAGGATATCTTCTATTTACCACATGTTATGTTATAATATTTATTATAGAATAGATATTTCCTCAGTTTTGATAGATCATATATTCATTTATGGTGTATGTTTACTTATATAGTAGATGATTTAATGTGTAGAGTTTTAGCTTATACACAGGATTAAATCATCGGTTCTTATATCTAAATAATGACCAATAGTATATACCCTACCAATCTCTCACTTAGTATTATATCTTGAAAATTGTTGGAATACTTTGTATAAAAACATGATTAATAGTATATACCTTAACAATCTCCCACTTAGGCTCTTAGCAATGCATTTACAACTTTCACAAGCATTCCTTTATTTCTTATCAAAAGAAACTTACCATGTTATTTTCTCATGCAATTTTTTCTAGTAGTGCTTTGTCATAACAAATCAAATTTGTACTAGATCTCGAGAGAGCTTATCATGAACTCTCCAAGAGTATACTTCTTTTCACGAGTTTTGTCAAAAAAATTTGTAACATCTCGCAACTAAAAACGACTAGAAAAGAGGTAAAATCTGAAAATATTTATTTTTGAAAGAATAAGAAAAGTCTGGAAATTTTTTTCTAAGTTAAGAAAGTGATTTTTGGTCATTTTCAAACGGATTTAATTTCTATCTCAGGATGATTTAGAGGTGCTTCTGGATATGGGCGGAAAGAACTTGGAATAATCTTTCCAATGCCGCAGAGTTTACACGATTTCGATATCGTGTGAGTGAGTTATGACTTTTGGAAGTTGGAATGTTGGATTTAGGAAAGTCCCAATCCGGATTAAGGGAAGGGCAAACTAGTATTTTCACCAATTAATTTCCTATTTCAATATAGTGGTTTATTTGGGGTAAAAACAATTCTTATACTAGTTTAGAAAATTTAGAATTACGCTTAGGGCTTGGAGAAGAGAGAAAACAAGAAAAAAAAGGAGAGAAATCAATAACTCCGGAAGAACGTCAAGCTTCATAACTCCGGAAGAACGTCAAGCTTGGCGAGTGGAATTCGTCGGTGGTGATCCATATTAATGTATGTGAGATCATTTAGTGTTGGGCTAATTTACTTACACACCAAAATTGTTTCAATCTATTGATTTTTTGAGTCGGTTGAATGATAAAAAGTAAAGTTCTTGAAGAACATTGTTGAATTCTTATGGATTTAGTCGTTGAATGCCTATTGCTTATTTGATTCGTGTTTCCAGGTTATTTTTTGAGTTAAATCTATTGGGTATTGAGGGTACTAATAATCCTAAGTGTTTGAATAAATAACCATGGAATTTTAGAGGGTTCAGAGAATAAAATGAAGCAAGAAAGTCGAGAACCCCTGTCCGTATGGCCTTGGGGTGCTGCGCTAGCCAGAGCGCCCCAACTTGGCCTTTGAAGTTTAGGGCCTGGTGCCCTACGCCTCTGAGAGCGCAAAGAATGCCAGTTCGCCCTATTCTTTCCCCACCTTTTCTTACTAGTTTCTAAGTGTTGTACCCATGTTTCTTTGCTATTCCAACACTCTAAGGTACATCATAAAATCATCCATAAACATTAGATATTGAACCTTGAATCCATAATACAATACAAGGAAAGTTAAGATGAAAGTAAAAGAAGTTAACAGTCAAGTCTAGAAGTTAAGCACCAAGTCAAGGTAAAGTTCTTAAGAGTTCTCAAGGGTCTTTAACAACGTTTGAAGTTTTTATTAAGACTCAAGTTTCAAGTTAAGTAAAAAGTAAGCAGTTTAAGTTCTTCCTTCAAAGAAATATATGGAGACTATGCATTCCCAAAGAAGTTTAAAAGAAATGCTTTTCACATTTGAACAAGAATGGAGAATGAGTTTTCCAAAGAGCCTTCGGGCTAGTTTTCATAAAAGAGTAAAGTTTTATAAAATAAAGCTAACAGGGAAACTGACACTTCAATGATAGACTTTAAGCTATGTTTTTTAGCAATAATCTCAAATCACACAAGAAGTATATTTTAAAAACATAAGAGCCAGTATATTTTGGGATTAGTATTGAGCAATGAATAGGTGACGAGCATGAGTTTAGATAACTCACATCTCCATAAAACCATGTAGCCACCATGTGTAGAAAAGGGTCATACTTTTTAGATGAACCATTTCCAGAGTAGACTAGTGGATCCATTAGGTAGTTCAGGTCTTATACCTTTGGCCAGGTATAGGATGCGCCGACAGCATGAGGTAGATCGTTGTATTATCACTATAACTTTTAAGTGATGGTTGTCTGTTAGATAAACTCCCACAGAAGTTATATGTATATATATATATATACACACACACACATACACACAGAGACACACATAAATTTATTCGTATTTTTAAATACATCTCAAAGTTAATTGTATCCTTGTATACATTCAGAGTTTACAACATTTTTTCAAACAACTTTTATTTATATTGCACTTGCTTTCAAATTGCTTTCTGTTCAAATGAGTTAGTTATATGAGCTATGTGATTCATTAGTTGAGCAGAGACAATGTAAGTATTACTTCTTAATCTCTTCAAGCATAAAGTGTTTTAGCATTTCAACTCTCATACTCGTACATTCAATCTACTAATGCTAGTTGGCCTGTATCATATCATGATGCAGACACATGTAACAAGGATCAACATTAGGCGTATCGTTGATCCAATGAGGAACTTCAAGTCAGTTGGTGAGCCTCCTTTCATTCCGTAGGACATCATTATCATACATTAAATTTTTTTTTGTTTTTTGTTTTTAGGATGACTGGGATTCGTGTCCCAACACCCCTCTTTATTTTTAGAGGCTTGATAGACAAATAGTGTTAATTTCATTAGTCTTTTCATTTCAATTGTAAACGATTAAGACTTGAATGGCCAGTTTGCCTAAGTACTACTTTTAAGTTAACTCTTGTTTTTATGTCTTTGCTGAGTAAGTCAGGCCAAGGGTCCGGTCGAGGCCAACAATAGTCTTCGAGTGCCAGTCCCTCCCAGGGTGTAGGCTCAGGGCGTGACAAACTTGGTATTAGAGAACAGAGTTCAAGAGTCCTAGGGAGTCTATAAAGTCGTGTCTATAGAGTCCTAGTTATCGGAGTAAAGCGTGTCACATCTATAATTAGAAGGTTGTAACATTTAGGAAATTCCTCACTTCTTTCATACTCATTTCGTTCACTAGAGTTTATCTCTAAAAAAATTTCTCTAATTCGTACTTGCGTGTTTTTCAGATAACCATGACTCCACGAAGTGCCGCAAAAGGTGGTTCACCTAGTAGGAATGTAGAGAAACTAGAGTTGCCTAATGCACCTGAAGTGAAACATCAAGGGGAAGTTACCAACGTTGAGTTCTGTGAGGCAATTAGTATCCTTAGCCAGGCGATGACTAACCAAGTTGGGAAACAACAAGGAACTCAACAAGTAGAGGCTGGCACTTCAAGGATTCATAATTCTTTTTAGGATGAACCGTCCAAGTTTCATCGATTCAAGCACTAGTGACGATCTGGAGAATTTCAGTGAGGAACTTACAAAGGTGTTCGAATTCATGCATATTGCAGATGCTGAGAGAGTTGAGATAGCAGTATATCAACTGAAAAATGTCGCTACAACCTGGTATGATCAGTGGGAGGAGGGTAGATATAAGGATGAACCACATCTGAGTGGGCCTATTTTGAAGAAGCTTTCTTGGGGAACTTCTTTCCCCGGGAATTGAAAGAGGCTAAGGTAAGAGAGTTTCTTAAACTAAAACAGGTTTTCCTCAATGTACACGAGTATGGGTTGAAGTTCATCCAGTTGTCCCACCATGCTCGTGAAATGGTTAAACACATGAGGAGTAGAATGGGTTTTTTTTTGCTGCATTGGGTCATTCTTCAAGCAAAGAGGGTCGGGCCGCAATGCTTATTGAGGACATATTTATAGGTTCATGATCTACGTGAAAAAGGTATAAGAGGAAAAGCTAAGAGACAGAGAGGAGTTCAAGAACAAGATATCTAAGACAGGGAATAATTTCAGGCAATAGAAGAGTAATGCCAATCGGTCATCCTTCCAATAGAAAAAGAAGGTACATGCTTCATCATATGCTAGTGCACATGAACTTAACAAAAAGGTGAGTACTATGGTCAGAGTTCAAGAGTTAAACCTGTCAATTCACAGGGTAGTGTGGCGTAAGGAGGTGGCAAGCCTCCTGCCTAGGCAAAGAATGGTAGAAACCACTCAGGTGTTTTTTATGACGGCTCCGCCGATTATTTCAAGTGTGTTAAGATCGGGACTTTTATGAGAGAGTGTCCAAATAATAAGCACAAAAATGTTAGTCGGGGCAATAGAGACCATTCTTCTTCAGTTTCTCCACAAGACAGGGCTGCACCGAGAGGAGCTACTTCCGGAACTTGCAGAGGAACAAATCGCTTCTATGCTCTCAACAATTGCCAAAAGCATGAGATTTTGCTAGATGTTGTCGCTGGTATGATTTAATTCATTGACTTTAATATTTATGCATTGCTAGACCCAAGAGCGAGTTTATCTATTTTAGCTCTATATGTTGCTATGAAATTTTATATTATACTTGAGCAATTCATAAACCATTCACTGTTTCTACACATGTTGGTGAATCCATTCTACCAGAAAGAGTCTATCATGATTTTCATATTTCTGTTAATCTGCTGATTTCGTTGAGTTAGACATGGTAAAATATGATGTCATTCTTGGTATGGACTGACTTCATGCCTTTTATACCTCACTTGATTGTGGAACTGGAGTAACAAGTTTTAGTTTCCAAATGAGCCAGTCTTAGAGTGGAAAAGCAGTTCAGCAGTGCCTAAGGGTCGTTTCATTTCGTATCTTAAGGAAAGGAAGTTATCTTCTAAGGAGTGTGTCTAGCACTTAGTCCGAGTTAATGACTCAAGTGTTTATATACCTCTTATTCAATTAGTTCCTATAGTCATAGAGTTTCCAGAAGTCTTTCTTGATTATCTACCTGGAGTCCCTCCTTAGAGAGAAATAGATTTCAACATAGACAACCTTCCAGATACTCATCATATCTTATCCCGCCATATAGAATGGTACCAAAAAATTTGAAAGAGTATAAACAACAATTGAAAGATCTGTTAGATAAGGGTTTCATTCAACCAAGTGTCTCACCTTGGGGAACACCGAACTTATTTGGCAGAAAGAAAGATGGTTCCTTTAGGATGTGTATAGATTATTGCCAATTGAACAATGTCAGCATTAAGATAAATATCCTCTTCCAAGGATTGATGATATTTTTTACCAACTTCAGGGTGCTTCCTGCCTCTCATCATGTTTTGAAGACAATGTCTTGAATGATGGCATTTATGTGGAAGGCTTTCTCACATATATACACACATGAAAGAATGAATGGAGATAATGAAAATGTAATGAATGTGGTCCTATTGAAAGGTTTTCTCAATATAACTTTAATGAATGAATGAGGGACCTTAATGTCACTCCCTAGGCCTACACCCTCGACGTTGTCGTCACCAATGATCATTGTTGGGTCTTGAGCGAAACCTTGCCCTGGATTACTTAACTAAGTGAAAGACTTAACTTAACTCAATTATTAAATAAGAACATTCCTAAAAGAAATACTTAAAACATAATAGTTTGGCCAAAATAGCACCTAAAATCTCATAGAAAAACATTTGCAATTCAAGGAAGAGACTCAAACTGAATATCTGAGCCTATTTGTCTATGAATCCTCTATAGTACTGAGGTGAATGTCGGGAAAACCCCCACAACATTCTATAAGTGAAAACATGGAAAAAAATAAAAGAGTCATCTGAAATGCAATAAGGCTCACCACTGACTTTGAGTGCTTAAATTGGATCAATAAGGCACTGGACGCTGATCCAGGTTATCTTTGTCTGCATCATGAAATGATGCAGGACAACTAGTATTAGTAAATTTAATGTGAGAGTATGCGAGTTGGAATGCTAAACACTAACTTAAGCTTGATAAGAGTAAGCAGAACTTACATTGCTTCTGCTCAACTCATGAATTACTAACTAAATATAGAGCAGTAAGAACACATGCAATATATAAATAAGAACTTGTAAATATTATTAAAACTTAGTTTGTTAAAGATAATGCAATATCCAACTCAACTTTACCTATAATGAAACTAATATAGTTTCTGTGGGAGATTCTCTAACCGAACACCATCACTATGAGACTAACCGATAGTACAACATCCTACCTCACGTTGCAAGAGTACCTATCTATACGTTGCCATTGGTATAGAAACTAAACTATTAAGTGGATCCACTAGTCTATGGTAAAAAGCACTAAGGAATCATCTCAAAACTATTATCCTTTCTCTATCCATGTTGTCCACATGGTTTACAAAGACTTGAAGTGTTATAAGCTAATGTACCCATATCGGTGCTCAATACTACTCCCAAAAATACTTATCTAATTAATGTGTTTTTAAGAAAAAATTCTTCTCTGATTTGAGGTAATTTGTCAAACTTAGCTTTAAAAACTCTTTTGGAAAATATAGTTCCCTTTTTCTAAAACTAGACAAAGGCTCTGTGGAAATCTAGCTTTCTTTATTTCTCAAAATGTGAAAACATTTATAACTCTTAGGGACTACTTTTTCCCTTATAGGTTTTGAGAAATGCACCCACTCTTTGCTCTTTGCTTTACTTGAAACTTAACTCTTAGGGAATACTTAGTTTCCTTATAACTTTTGAGATTTAAACTCAACTCGTTACTCTTTGCTCAACTTGTATGTTGAGCCTTAAAACAAAATAAAAATGGTTGTTTCACACTCTTTAAAACTTTGCGAACTCATTTTGACTTGTTTTTTAACTTTTAGACTTGACTCTTAACTCCTTTATCTTTGATCTTAACTTCCCTTGAATTGGATTATGTTGTCCAGGATCAGTATCTCATGTTTATGGATGATTTCATGATGTTTAGATGTACCTTAGAGTGTTGTAATCAACTAAAAAAAGTCGGTACATCACTTAGGAACTAATACGAAAAGATAGAGAAAGAATGGGGTCTCCAGGTGATGTGTTAATTATAAGTTAGGAGAAGGTTAATCATGTTAGTTTAGAGAGTATATAACACATAATCCTCATTAAACTCACCTAACACCCCACAATTCCCAAACCCACATCTCTCTAACCTCTCTCTTCCCAAACTTAAAACCTCCATTGAAGAAACACTAGGGCTCTAAGTTGAGGACGAATTCACCAATGATTTAACTTCAAATTCGTGACAAGATCATCACTAGGATATGATTTCTTTCACTCTTGGGATTCTTTTCCCAAGAGGCCCCTTCAACTATGGTTTCAAACTACACAAAGGCTAGGGTTTCAATCTAGACATAGGTTCTCTTTTAATACAAAATTATTGTTCAATTGTGATGAATTATAATTTTTTATGGAATTATGGCTAATTTTTGATAAGTAATTAAGATTTTTCCTTGAACCCTTGATCTTCCCCCAAACTCATGAAACCTTGAAATTCTATGGTAATGAAGTGGGATGATGAGTATGTGGATTATGTAGATTGATATTTACCATGAGTTACTCTTTGAATTTAGCTTGATTATGTGTTGATTGGGTGTTCCTAAATAATAGAAGTATGAAGGATCATGAAAAGGGCAATAAAGTATGAAGCTTGAGCTCTTGGGTTCAATTATGCAAGATGAGTTACTTAGATAGTGATGCTTGTATGTCTGAATGTGTTATGGTGATATTAATGACTAGTATACCCCATCCTTAACCCTAGACTTGTGAATTCACTATGAAGAATTTAAGTTTGTTATGATATGATTGTTATATGATTGACTGTTACTTCTTATGACTATAATAAGGGGTTAAGTGAAAGGTTTACTTACTTACGATTATGTATGAGCTAGTATGTTGAGATGTTTGCACAATGGCCTAGTAAAGGCTAGTGTTAATTTATGACATGATTAAGATGGTTGTAATAAGGGAATATATTCTTAGAACCGAAAGGGCATGTAAATGAATTGTAGTTCTAACGTTAGTAAGTCCGGTCTCCCACATGGGTTTTCTCACGTTTAGTAAGTCCGGATTCCCAAGTTATGTGTTGTCTCATGAGATGGGGACCTCTACACTAGTAAGTTAGGGTTCCTAATAATAATCTCCTTGCCCCTTAACTATGTGTCAACATATGAGTTATAGCTTAGTGGATCCACCTAGATAGCTCTGTACGAATCGTTACACCTTAGGCAAGTGTTAACCCTCTCTTTTCGGTGTGGGAGTAGAACACTGAATTCCATGTAGCTCAAATGGTATCATGTAGGTTATTGCAATTCCTTCACTAATGTAAAAGTAAATGAACAAGTTATATATGTGAACTCTTATTAGGGTTTTCTTAAAGGTTACTACATAGTGTGAGGGAGGGTATTTTCTTACACATTGATCATGTGGGGTCCTAAGGGATGGTTCCATTAGTGTTCTTTTATGATTATGATTATTTTTATGATTATTTTGATAAGCTATGAGTAGTATTTATGTATGAAGAATGTTATGAAAAGTATGAATATATGTTATGAGTATGAAGCGCGTTGCTTAATGTGATACTTAGCTTTGGATAGGGTTATGGGGCTTTATTCATGGAATTGCACAAATTTTGGTTGAGTTCCTTATATGTTGGAATGACTTATGATGTTCCATATATGTGTATATTGAGTTATTGGATACTATGCATGGTTTTGACTAAATTATGCCTTTTCTCATGCATTGATGATGTTATGCATAGAAATCATACTTAGTATATGTGGTTTTTACTCACCCATATTTCTTCCCTTTTTCCCAACATTGTAGGTGCCGGTCATTGAAGAACTTCCAGACACTTTTCAAGAAGACTTGGATCTTTCCCCCAGGTCATTGGTGAATTCTCAAGTCTGGGGATGTATCCATGTTCTAATCAAGCTATGATTTTGCTTATGTTTAGAGACGTTTATTCTTTACTTTATTTTTTATATAATTGATGTAAACCTATAATGGCCTATTGAATTGTATTGGCTATGTCCAAAGTTTGTACTCTTGTAGATGGTTTAATGTGAGACGATGTTATTAGACTATATCTTGTTATTGGTTAAATTGTCTAAAGATAAACCTATGTAAGATTCCCATGTGAGAAGTCTATGTTAACTCCATATATGATATTAGAGAAGTTTATGCACACTTCACTACGTAAAGTTTAAATTTTTCTGCATTTTTGACATTTGATGTGCTATGATGTATGTTAAGGGCTTGTCTAAGTCCTCTTCGAGGACAAGGATGCCGGTTACGCCTATGGGGTACTTTGGGTCATAAAAAACTTGGTATCATAGCATTAGGTTGAGTAATCTTAGGATCATGTCTCACTAAACCACGTCTACGTAGTGTCTTATTCATAATTGTGAAGCGCGCCACACTCATGAATGAGAGACTATGAGATGCTTTAGAAGTTTCACTCTCTTGCTATTCCTTAGTCGTGCCTAAGTGTCTTAGCTCTAAGTAGTCCTTTCTTCTAATCCTCTTATTTTGCTTATAGGCAATTAATACAAGGAGGAACAATGCCCGAAGGGTCAGAGAGGAGAATTTGAATGAAGCGGTTCCCCCTCAAGATCCTCAAACCCTCAAGTTCGTATTGAAGAAGTGTCTATGTCTAACGTTGATATAAGGGTGGCTATTAATAGATTGACTCAAGTGCTGGATGCTCAAGTTTCTAGAGATACTAGGGTGCAAGAGAACCTCAATGCTAGCACTACCGCTTCAAGGATTAGTGATTTCACAAGGATGAATCCCCCTACTTTCTTTGGTTCAAAGGTGGAGGAAGACCTACAAAGGTGTATCGATGAAGTGTTTAAAGTTCTTGATGCTATGAGGGTGTCTTCTCAAGAAAAGGCAGACTAGCCACCTACAAACTCAAAGATGTGGCTCAAGTGTGGTATGAGCAATGGAGATATGAGATGTCGGTTAGAGAAGATCGGATTACTTGGGAGGTGTCGCGCCCCATTTTTCATCAAAACGGGTTTTGTGCACGACCTAACAACTCTTTGGGATTTTGAGTTTGGAGTCGCCACCTAACGAATTAACGCGCGTTAGGGCACCTATCTAACCTAATTAAGTTTAGCTAACGTCAAGGAGCCAGAGATTGGGGTAAGGGTTCAAATTACCTCGAGGGGAAGGGGTTAGGCATCCCTCGAGGTCCACAAATGTGGGTCCCAGCCGTATCTCATGCAATCTATGTGGGGGTCACAAGTAGCAAATAAGGTCACTTCATTTATTAGTTTATTTAAGTAGAATTCTTGCTAGGTGATGACATAATATTAAACAATTAATTTTTTTTTTATTTTTTTTATTTATAGTTAATTTAAACATGCAAGGCTAGGTGATAGAAATAAATAAACAATTAAACTCATTTTATTTTATTTAAGTTAGCATACGAGACTATATAAAATAACAAGTTGAACAAATAGCTCATATTATTATATAATTGATTATTTAATCATGCTAAAAGGTGATAGAAATAATAAACATAACAAATACTAATCAGTTAAATAAAAATAAGCGAGGAGACAAAAATAGACAAATAGATAAGCCAATAAATTTCTTATTTTTATTTTAAGCTAATCCACATAAATTACTAAACAATAAAAATTACTTCAATTATTTATTATTTGAGCATACGATCTATATGATTAAAATATTGACCAAATATTAAGCACTTAATAAAGAGATTAGCAAAAAGGGCATAATATGCACGAATTTTTTTTTTTTTTTTGAAAAAATTGAGTAAAATTTGGATAGAATTTTTATTAGAAAAAAAATATTTGTTACTTTATAGGGATGATGCCACAATATTGTTAATCGCGCTCCTCCTCCATAAATACAATTCGGTCTTAGAAAAATTATAAAAGTTTATATTTTGAAGATGATTTAAAAAAGGAATTTAGTTTGCATACAGGCACATAAATATTTACTTATAAATACACATAATCCATTTTGAAAATCATGGGTAGGTGGTATTCCAAGGGACGCGTCGGCTTAATTTTAAAAAAATTGGAATTAGACCTCGTAATTCCTTTGACTTTCCCACTAACGATATAGGTTAGGAGACAATACTTATGATATATATATATATCTATATATATTAAAACAAATGTCATAATCAATCCATAGTTTGAAAGGAGGATTGAACGACTAAAAAAGCATGTTGTACATCTTTGTAAGAAAACAAGAAAAACTAGTAGAGCATTAATGTAGTCAATAAATTAGATTCAAAGATTTTAATATGAAATGTATTTAAAAGTCAAGAAATTTGTTGAAATATTATTGGAATATAGTAAATTATTAATGTTTGATTTAAACATTCAAATATTATTGGAATCTACTTATTTTAAAACTCATTAACAAACAAAGCATCAAGCATGTTGAAAATTAGTTAGATTACAACAACTACAAACAAGAATTATAGTTGGTTAAAATATTTAAAATAGAATAAACCTATAGGCATGATTTCTAACTTTAAAAATTACGGTAAACAAGTAGCATGTAAATCTCCTTCCTTTAGGTGATCCCCCCGAAATACTTTATTTTATATATATAGAATTAAAGAGTTGTACAAATATTACAAGTAAAAATAAAGAGCGAATAAACATATATATAACAATAAAATGAACGAGGCTTCGTCCACAATTTCTTTTAGGCAAGTCTTCAACATCTTGAACTATAAGTTCAAAACCTGGAAGAAGAGGTAATGTAATACATATACGATGAGGAAATAATTGTAATATAGTAGACTTATAGTGGAAAATTGCTCTCATATATATGTAAATAACACACAAAAAGAGATAAAGAATAACCATAGTTATATTATCAAACGTAAAAGGATAATGAAACTAACTTGGATGCTTCCTTGTTGTTTCGTTTCTCAACACACAAATTTTATAATTATGCAAAAAAAAATCAAATCAAAATTAATAAAGAGGACTAACCAATTATGCAGAAAAGATTATCAACTTGTAATATAAGAATGAGTGATAAGTTGAGAGAATGAATGTGTGTATGAGCAATGAGAGAATGAGAGAAATTATAGCAAAAGTTAGTGTGAGTTGGGAAAATATGAGTTCTTCTCAAAGATGTGAATGTGTGTGAGTTCTTCTTAAGATGCGAGAGTAGTGAGAAAAACTTGTTAGAGAGTCAATGTGAGTGAATGAGTAAGTGAATGTTGAAAGAATGAGAAGGAGGTCTATTTATGTAGTAGAAAAGGGGAAAACAAAAAAGGAAAATAAATATTTAAAGGAATCAATTAATTATCATATTTTCCTCACTCAAAAGGAGATTAAAATCAGTCAAATTATTTTAATTATATTTACCAAATATGAGCAAGTTAGAATAAATTAAGAGAGAGTAATATTTTTTTTAAATAAAGAAGAGCCAAAATTGGAATAATTTTAAAAGTATTTCTTTACCAAAAAAATAGATAAGTAAAAATAAAGTTAGGAAGACAATATTCTTTTATTTTAAATAAATAAGATACAAAAAAGAATTATTTTAAATTATTTTTACCAAATATAAAAACAAGTAAGAATCTGTCAAATTAAGGTAAGCAAATTCGATTTACCATAATACATCATGTAAAATGAATAAGGAAAGAATATTTTTAGACATTTAATTAATTCAACCAAACAAACTAGACATAAATATTAAAGGACAGAGAGAATTACATCCAGACTTGCTCATATATTAAATAATTTGACACAATCAACTAAATCACTATATACATATAAATGAACTTGTCGATATTTAATAATAAGAAATGATTAATATGTCAAATTACCATAGGATGAAAAACTAATTAATCAAATTAAACTAAAATCAAACAAAATCATCGATGACTCCAATAATTTGTATGAGTATGGATATTGCAAAGATTTATAGATTTAAGCATGATCAATAAGGCTACAAACCATTATTTAGCCCATTAACTAAATCAGATGCAAATAGATTGAATTTTTACCAAGATTTACTAAACAATTTCAAGAATCATGGGGAGGAGGGAGTAAATAGATGCGGACAGATTGTGGGACAAAAATATTGAGTCGAGAGCTGAAAATTCAAATCAATAAAAAAAAAACTCAAAGGATACTAAGAACTAAAACATATGACACAAAGGCATATTTATACGGATTAAAGAAAATAAAAAGAAATTCACAGATCACTAACAATAGCATTTGTTCAAAATGATATGATTTCACATAATTATTTTTTTAACATGTGACAAGCAAAGTATTGTGAAACCAATTACAAAAAAAAATTATATAATGAGATTTTAATCAAAAGAGAACGGACCGAACGAATTTGTAAAAAATCTGTCTTTAACCATCTTTAAATTCATCGGAGTTCTCTTTGTCTCACTGGTCCAGAGCTGCTGGTCGTCCTGCAGAGAGAAGAGAAAAGAAAGGAGGGAGAAGAGAGGATAAGACTCACCGGCGTTCCGCCATCTCTGTGCTATTGCTGGCCGCTGCTGCTACTGTCGTGCGCCTCTCCAAACGCTGCAGCTGCGCAGGCTGCTGGTGGGTCGCTGATGTCCTTCGACAGGCACCGCTGCCAGCGACGAGGAGATGAGACAGAGAAGAAGGGAGGATAAGAGGAGAAAGAGCAAAGGGGAGGTGCGATGGCTGCCAGCGGCTGCTGGCTTGGCCGGTGACGGAGGCTCTCACCGGAAAGAATGAGAGAGAGAGAGCAAGGCTGGCGGCTGGAGAGAGGAAAAGGGGAAGAAGAGAGTTAAGTTTGTTTTTTCAAGATGAGGTGTTTTAGGGTATTATAAAATAGGAAGAATAAGAGATTAAATCTTGACCGTAGAATTAGTTTAGATGAGTGGTTACGATTTAATCTAGGATGTAACTTAAAGGATGGATGGTTGAGGTTAAAAGATGGAGTCTTAAAATCAAATTGGATTGGATGTGGAATGACTAAATGAAAGAGGAAAGAGGGGCTAAAATTGAAAGAAATTAAAATAAAATAGGCTAGAATTTAAATAATTTTGAGGGAAATTTAGGAATTACTATTTAATTAAAAACTACATATATTAAAATATTTTTATATAATTGAAAATCACTTGAATTTTAGAATATTCGAAATCCATTGATAATTTTAAAATATTTTAATAATATTTATAATAATTTTATTAAGTAAACATATTAGAATACATAATTTTCAAGCAAAATTGATTAAAATTCTAAACTGTAAATAAATTTTAAAATACGGATTTAATCGAATAGTAATCCTAAAAATGGTTAAAGTTCGGTCAAAATTGGTGTCAACAGCTGCCCCATGGTTGATTGATAATGAAGAATGAATTGTCAGGCAACCAACGTTGACTTAGTAGCCGATTTTGTCCGACCGACGAGAGATGTCAGTTGGATCAATTGAAACGATATAGAGATGAAAAAGGGTATAACCGAGACTTTGGTATTAAGCCGCCTACATATCTCTGGTTATACGAGAATCAGGTCGTGTGTAGTTCTAGATTCAAGAGCAAATGGAACTCTTAAAAATTGAAAGAGCGGTAAGATATTCGAAAGGGAACGATATAAACATGAATAGATAAGATTGAAGTAGCAAGAAGAGAGATGGATAAGCGAGAAAATCATGATAAAGAAGCGAGAAGAGCATGATAAAGCGAGGTTTTCAGCCTTTGAGCAAGGTTCGGATAAAGAGAGCGATATGAGTAGAAGAAAGATATGACCTTTGTTGTGATAGATGTTACCACGATAATTGCAACTGATGGGACGATTGATCACACCTTCAAATTTTAGTCGGACTAGATAATTATTAGTTTATAAAATGTAAACATTATGCCCAACATGATAAAATATGAGGTTTTAAAAAAAATGACGAGAGGAGAGAAGAAGCGTATCTGCTTGAGAGGACGATGTTTAGCCCATGCAATCAAGAAAAATAGTGCTTGACTCCCGTTTGACCAATCTTAGCCGCGGGTAACAATCAACTTCCATAGATCCACGCTTGGCCTTGGGTAACTTCTTGAACGGTGGAGTTTAACCAATCAACTTCCAAAGAACTACGCTTAGTCTTAGGTATCTTCTTCAATGGTAGAGTTTGGCCAATCAACTTCCAAAGATCCATGCTCAGTCTTGAGTAACTTCTTGAAAGGTGGAGCTTAACCAATCAACTTCCAAAGATCCATGCTCAACATTGGGTAACTTCTTGAAAGGTGGAGTTTAACCAATCAACTTCCAAAGAACCATGCTTAACCTTGGGTACTTCTTGAATGGCGGAGCTTGATCATTCAACTTCCAAAGAACCATGTTTAGCCTCGGGCACTTCTTGAATAGTAGAGCTTGACTATAAACTTCCAAAGATCCATGCTTAGAATTGGTCACTTATTGAAAAGGAGAAGCGCGATTTTCAGAGGATAGTGATAGTCTGGAGAGACTTATACATGCAATTCCTGCACTCAAAGAAAAATTATAAGTTTTGAAAGGGAAGGGCTGATTCGTGCCTTGATTCATCTCTTGCTTTTTGTCACAATCATAGTTTTGTTGCCCTTGAACTTGAACTCCATTTTTTAGATGTCTTTGGATCCAACTTGATGAAATTTTTGAGGATCTCTTAAAAATATTTTTTGCCCCAGCCTTGATTTGCGAGAAGATGCGCTTCTGAAGGAATTTTTGAGACCTTCTCAAAAATTCTGCCCCAGTATCGAGACTTGTAAAGAGAATGTTTTTCTTTTTATGGAACTTTTGATACCCTCTCAAAAATTCTACTCCAGTTACACGAACAAAGGGGAAAATAAAAGTTTTTATTATGATATGACCGAACCCCCATAGGAGAGCCTACGTATCCCTTCTTAAACAAGAATCAGGTATGTTGTAGTTCCAATACATAAGGAAGATTATAAAAGAAATATCATCTCTCTCAAAGTACATATTAATCCTTGCAAAATTAATAGAGCTTCGAGTAAATCCGATGCTTGAAAAACTTGAGATGAAGAAACAACATGAAACCATCTTTATGAATGCGAATGAACTATGAGCCATGTTAATGGATCTGCCATATGTATCACTTCGGTATCAATCAACGTTTGAATTTGACTCATCTATGGTATGCCCTTTCATCCCCAAATGATAGACACATATTTTAGTATGATCAAGACATTTTGCGTGTGTACTCATCACAATTTTGGGAATAGGAGTAATATAGCCATCAACTCTAAGTCTCTCATACAATTTTCCTATTGGCTCAGCCAAAGGGTGTATTGTTTTGGTGGATTTTTCTCATGTTTAGCTCGGGATTTCACAAATTGAGTGGGTCATCGACGTGTTGGAGGCCTTTTAAAGATATGTGCCTTTTGATATATAGGTGGAGGATTTTGAAGATATGAAAGTACTCGGTAGTGGAGTGGACGCGGATGTGCTTGGTAAATCAAAGGGTATTTTGATTGATTCCATCAGATTGAGAAGTCTTAATGCTAGCTTGTAGTGCCTTCAAATTTGTTATTTTTCCACCTTTCAAACCTTCTTCGATCTTCACACCTAGCTTGATGATGTAGGCAAAATTATGATCCTCTATGAGCATCATCTTCTCATAATATTGTTTCTCTTGGGCACGCATAAAAAGTTCTTTCATATGTGATTCATCTATCGGGGTTCGGACCCTAGCAGCTTCAGACCTCCACCTTATAGCATATTCTTGAAATGATTATGTAGCTTTCCTCTTTAAATTTTGAATGTAAAACCAATTGTGTGCAGTCTAAACATTAAATTCAAAACCTTTTCATAAAATCGATGTCCATAGCCGTCCACTTCAACCATTTCTTCGAATCTTGATTGATATACCATGACAAAGGCTCTCCAGTAAGACTCATAACGAACAACTTCATGCGAATTTGTTTATTTTTGCCGACTCCCACCAGCTTTTCACAATACATTTTTAGATTTGCCTTCGGATCTCCAAATCTGTTGAACATTTCAAACTTAGGTGGTTTGTACCCTTCAGGTAATTCGACATCAGGATGTATGCACAAGTCCTCAAAACTCACCCCTTCTATCTCTTTCTTGTCCTCAACTTGTTGTATTCGAACGTTCAACTTCTCCAACTTTTCTGTCATCGCTTGTATCAATTAATCCTTTTGAGAAAGCTCAGATTTATAATGATGATGGATAGGAGAACCCACATAAATAGGATCCAATTTGTGTGTTTCCAAAGTAGGATTATAGGAAGCATTTTTAATGGAAGTTTGAGGTATATCGCGAGCATGTAAAGTGGTATGACAATATGAGGCATTTGGTGGAGCTAAATAGGTTTTGTTGGATGTATCATGTTGGTATGGTTGGGGATGGGTATGATGTGGATGTTGGTGGCTTTGAAAAGGCAGGTTATTTGAGGTAGTTTGAGGATGTGAGATAGGATGAGATAAGGGAGGAAGATTTGTGAGCATGGCTTGAGGTCTGACGATGGTGTTGACCTCAGAGAGTAACACATTCGAATTGCGAGCCATAGATAATTGTTCTTGCATTTCTAAAATCTTTTGTTCCAACCTTGATATCACCTCATTGTTTTCAGGTGTATACCCTTCCCTTGAATTTTCGAAACCCTCTTTCTGAGCAGTAGTCCCAATTGCATCACTAATAATGTTATTATTCTCCATAAACCTTATCCCAATGATTAGACCAATGAGATGAAATAGCAGGCCCTTCAGATCTGAAGTGATAAGCACGAATCAACCTTAGGAGAGGGGAAAACAATAATTAAAAAAAAAGAGAAAAACACAAAGAGAAGAAGTTAGTAACATAATATATAACACAAGGACAAACACAATGTTTTATGAATGACCTAAAACGCATGGAACCTCTCTGAGCCAGAGGTAGGCCTAAGACGGAACATAAGCAATACACAATAATTAATTCAAGCCTATTATGCCAATTTGGAATTAAGTTAGAGTAAAATTCTAAACTCCATTTTGACATGGTTTGGCTTGATTTAACTACTTATGATCATATTGACACATAATATGCATTTTGTCTGAAGGGTGTTGGGGACCTTTAGACGAGAGGGTGACTACTTATTATGTGGATTGACACCAAGGATCAAACCACCTAGGGCTTATCCAGCATGTATGACCTAACTAGAACTTTTGAGAGTTGGCTTGACATGAAGTTGAAAGGGATTCTATGCGAGAGGCTCATGTTTTCGCGGTAGTAAAACTATCTGTTACCGTCCACGCATATGCCGACTCTCTATAATGGTTATTTGAAGGGAAGATGAGTAGTTCTGAGAGGTGCAAAGGCACAACATCACAGTAAAAATTAAAAAAGGAAGAGGGTCCCCATTGGGGAAGTATGAGAGGAATGCCAGTTATAAAAACATTTAGCATGTATATGGAAACAGTAATACATAAGCTATTTATAAAAGCGGTAAATAAATAAATAAGTAAATAAATACAAATGCATATGTAAATGAAATTAAACATATGAACATATCAAAATCATGTGAATGAGGAAAGATGATAAAACATGTAAGTAAATAAATAAAGGGAAAAGGAAATGGGTGAAACATGGTAATAAAAAAATAAGGAAAAGGGAAAGGAGTGGAACATGGAAAGTAAACAATATATAAGGCAACAAGAAAAACTAAGCATGGTAATCATCTAACAAATAAAGAAATGACCAAAATAAGGTAAATCCTACATAAATAAGCATGAAACACGTAATGGTAAGAACCTAATATCACCAGCGGAGTCGCCATTCTGTCGCGCCCCATTTTTCTTAAAAATGGGTTTTGTGCACGACCTAAAAACTCTTTTGGGATTTTGAGTTTGGAGTCGCCACCTAACGAATTAAGGCGCGTTAGGACACCTATCTAACCTAACTAAGTCTAGCTAAGGTCAACGAGCCAGAGATCAAGGTAAAGGTTCAAATTACCTCGAGGGGAAGGTGTTAGACATCCCTCAAGGTCCACAAATGTGGGTCCCGTCCGTATCTCATGGAATCTATGTGGGGGTTACAAGTAGCAAATAAGGTCACTTCATTTATTAGTTTATTTAAGTAGCATGCTTGCTAGGTGATAAGAAATATAAAACAATTAAGACTATTTTATTATTTTAATTAATTTAAATATGCAAGGCTAGGTGATAGTAATAAATAAACAGTGAAGCTCATTTTTATTTATTTTAACATACGAGAATATGTGATAAACAAATCAAACAAATAGCTCATTTTATTATTTTAATTAATATGTAAACATGCGAGACTAAGCGATAAAATATCAAACAACTGAGAAATAAATTTATTATTTTTAATTAATTATTTAAGCATGCAAAACTAAGTGATAACAATAAGTAAAGCATTTAAATAAAAATTTAATGATAAGCGAGGGGATAGAAAAGACACAAATAAATAAATAAATAAATTCATTTTTAAGCTACCCCGAATGTACTTAAACAAACAAATAAAGTGATAAAGGGACGGGAGACTCTAAGAGAGAATTTTTGGATAAGTACTCGACTTTCTTTTATTTTCCGATAGGCCGCCGTACAGGGACAGACAAATCCAAGGTTTGTCTTTCAAGCCTGAGTCGATGTTATCATCTCCGTAGGGCCAACTACCCCTACCCCACCACCACATGCATTTCGTACCTTAAAGGTGCCTAACCGTCCAAACTTGATTGTCCAAGAGGCATCAGACTCTTAAAGGGTGGATTTAGACAAAATAGAATATGAGGCCCTCCTAGACGGCAAGTCAAACAAACAAGACAGACAGGACAGTCATTTTAGCACGAGAGGTCTCAATTTGGCCTCTAAATTTTAATTAGACATGCTTGCAAACAACACATAATTTTGAAAGGTCTCATGCTAAGTGTGTGAACATACAAACAGAAAATTATAGTAATGACAGTTAATTATGAGAGGGAAAATATGATAAAATGGATGTAAATTTTAGTGTTGAACTAAATGAAAGTGAGCAGAAATTAATAAAATATTTTTTTTTGATTCCAAGTAGCAAAGATCCCACATGCATATACATTTTAAACTAGTAGCCAAATTAATTATTAAGAAAGAAATGCTATTTAGAACAATAGACTTTATTTGTTTAAGACAGAAAATTATTTTAAGGACAGTAATAGATTTATTATTAACTCAGAAAAAAATACTTTTAATAAGTGACCGATTTATTATTAATGCAAAAAATGGTTTTAGAATATTAATGGATTTACAGATTAGTTGTTTAATGTTAAACAATATATTTTTTAGGCAGAAATAATTTACATGCACAAACTAATTTAAAAAGTTGATTATTATTATTATTATGCACAAATATTTTTAGACAGACATTTTATTGGATGCAGAAAATATTTTTTTTTTTCAAGTTGTATGCAGTCTATAAGATGCAGGAATTAGATTTTTATCTTTAGGCGACGGAAATGACTATTATTAAGCATATTTTAAGTAGATGCATATTAGCTTTAATGGGACTAGCATGCAGGAAATAAACTATTTATTAAGTGGCCAATGTGTAAAATGTGGGAAATCAAAAATTTTTAAACAGTAACTAAATAGGGCAAATAATATTTAATGTAGCAAATGCAAAAAATTAACATTAGGACTTTGAATGGCACCAAGACATTTAATGCATAATAAATTATGACGAGTGGATTAGCATGCAATGTTGTTAATTTTCTTTCAAGTGATGGGTATATATAATTATGAAGCAAGAGATATACCGCATGCTTTATTTTAATTATTTAGCATGCTAAAAATATTAGAGAAATGATTTTAACAAGCCAATTTAACATTAATTAAGTCCTCTAGGCATGACCTTCTAAGTAAATATAATCAATCCTAAAGTGATTTCTAATCCAAGAAATAGAAAAAAAAATGAAAATTGCTTGAAAACTATGTGTACATAACAATGTATAAAAATATTTAAATCCTATAGGCATGATATCTATCCAAAATAATTAGCACACAAAAAATGATTAGCACGTAATTCCCCCTCCCCTTAGGCGATCCTCAAATATATTTTATATATATGAGAGCTTTAGAGTTATACAAATATTAAATAAATCAAATAAATAAATAAAAACATATATAGTTTCAATTACACAAATTAAACAAGATAATCTCTTCTCATAGCTATTCTTCGACTGGACCTTCAAGTTTGAAACTTGTTAAAGCAATCATATACGCTACAAAAGTAATCACATTTATTTTAGACAAGGTGAGACACACATGCAGTTATTTGACAACAAATTATACATATAGAAAAGAATAGCACAACAAAACTTACATAAATGTATGAATGCAAAAGATAATATAAATGTTAATTAAGAATACTAACCGGTCAAGCCGAAAAGAAACGGTAGAAATGAAAACAAGTGGATCCAACCTTTACTCGAACAAAAGCAAAGTACCAAAGTAACACTTGAAAGTTACCGAAAACTTATTTTGTTTAAGAGTAGCAAGAAAGCAATGAGAGAGTGAGGAGTAATGAAAGAAACTTGTTATTGAGAACTTGTAAAAAAGTGTGAATGATTTATAATGAAAGGAGGGGTCCAATTTATATAGCAAATAGGGGGAGAGAACATAAGGAAATAAATAAATTAAGTAATCAATCAATACACTATTTCCTTATTCAAAAAGGAGATTCAAATCAGCCAAAATTTAAAAATATCATTACCAAATTTAAGCAAGTAAGAAAAATTAGGAAGAGTAATATTTTTCTTCCTTAAATAAAGAAGTGCTAAAAATCAGAAAGTTTTAAGAATATTTCATTACAAAAAATAAACTAGTAAGAATAAAAGTTAGGAAAAACAATAATATTTTCCCTTAAGTAAAGAAGATCCAAAATAATATTTAATTATTATTATGCTACAAAATATAAACAACTAAGAATAAATTAGGAAGAGCACAATTATTTTTCCTTAAGTAATGAAGAGTCAAAACAATATTATTCTACATTAGTTTTTTTACCAAAAAATAGACAAGTAAGAAATTTGTCAAGTTAATTAAGGAAAAATGAATCAATTAATATAACATTTTCCTTACTAAAAAGGAGGAACTGAGTCAGCAAAATTATTTATTTATTTTTGTTCACGCAAAATAATTTTACCAAAAATAAAACAGATAAGAATCTAATCAACTTTACTATGACAACTACAGTCAATTAACAATAATAAATAAAACGATAACAGTAATTTTATCTTAACAAGATTAAAAAAATCTGCACATACATTAATCAACAACATGACAAATAAAAAAATGTCCATACTAAAGAAAAGCTAAGTCAAACAATAATATTTTTACCATAATCATCAACAAGAAGTTAGACAAGAATCATATGGCCTAAAAGAAATAAATTTACAACATAAAATACGCACACTTAATTAATCGAAACTTTCTCCTTGAAACGAACTAATCAAATCAGCAGTCAATGAAATATTATCAATTTAGAACAATCGTAACATTAACAAGGGAACAGTTTGCGCAAGATATCATTATTATCAAAGTTATATTAAAACAAATTCAGCAACTCTAATGGCTATCTGATTCATATGATTAGAGAAACACAAACTATTAGCAAGTTAAAGAAAAAGTTCGTCGCATTCACCAACTTTTCACGTAGAACACATATAAATCATGGATTTCATAATCAAAACTGAGAAAATTTTTTATTAAAAAATAGTCTAAAAGAAGACTAACTTGGACGGATCTGCGCAGATCCGTCTTGTAATATTCCAGAATTTCGAGCTCGCCGAAAAAGGAGAAAAGGAGACGAGGACGATGCTCGCCTGTGGGAGGCGTTGGTGGCTGGTCGGAGTTGTTGGCCTCTCTAGTCGCTGCTGCTGCTTCTCCTGAACATGCTGCCTGACAGGTTCGGCTGTTTCCTAGCCAAAAAAAGAAAGGAAGATGAAGGGAGAGGGAACAACGGGAAAGGGAGGGAGAGAAGATGGGAGAAAGGAGGGGTGGAGAGAAACAGAGGCGGCCAACGGATGTTGGCCTCGTTGCAGCTGCTGGTCTGCCGGTGCTACTGCCTGTGCTGGTCGCCTGTGGCTGGCTGGAAGCTGCAGTTCCTGCAAAAGAAGAAGGAGAAAAGATAAATGAAGGGGAAGGGAGGCAGAGGCGGGCGGTGCTGGGCATCTGGTTGCAGCTGCTTTCGCCAGAAAATGGAGGAGAGGAGAAGAGAGAGTCGTTGTTCAGCTGCTGGTGGCGCTGGTTGGTCTCGCACAGCTGCTGGAGTCGCTGGAAACTTCTGCTTCAGGTGGCTGCTGCCTACAAATAAGACGGAGAAGAGGAGGGAGAGGAGAAGAGGGGCTTGGAGAGGGAGAGCAAGCGGAGGCCAGAGGGGCAGCGCCGGACTTCCTGGCAGCTGCTCTCGCCGGAACAAATGGAGAGGATAGAGAGAGGAGGCGGCGGCTGCTCTAGAGAGAGGGGAAGAGAATAAGTTAAAATGTTAGGTTTTGGGTCTTTTGGTGTTAAAGAGAGAGATAGGAAAAGTTGATCTCAACCGTTAAATAGATAGAGATGGAGGGTTAGGATTCGATTAAAATTTAATGGATGGGTGAGATTGAAAGGTAATATTTTAAAATTAGATCGTATGGCCAAAATTGAAATAAATATTGGATAGAATTAAAATGAAAAGATGGCTATGATTGAAATAAGATTGCAATTGAATATGCATAAATTTAAAGAAATTTAAATAAAATAGGCTAGAATTTAAAATTTTTGAGAAAAATTGAGGAAATACCATCCAATTAAAATACTACAAATTTTATAAATATTTTTACATAATCGAAAATTTCTTAAATTTTAAAACATTCGAAATTCATTAATAATTTTAAAATATTTTAGCATTAATTTTATAAAGTAAGCATACTAAAATATTTAATTTCATGCAAAATCACCTAAAACTCTAAACATAAAATATTTTTTTAAAATACGCATTACATCGAATAACATTCCTAAAAATGGTTAAAGGTCGATAAAAATGGGTGTCAACAGCTGCCCCTTGGTTGATTGAGAATGAAGAATGAATTGTCAGACAACCATTGTTGACTTACTAGCTGATTTTTCCCAACGGACGAGAGAAGTCAGTTCGATCAATTGAAATGATGTAGAGTTGAAAAAAGGGTATGACCGAGACTTTGGTATTAAGTCGCCTACATATCTCTGGTTTTACGAGAATAAGGTTGTGTGTAGTTCTAGATTCAAGAGCAAATGAAACTCTTAAAAGTTGAAAGAGCGCTAAGGTATTCGCAGGGCACGATATCCGCTTGAATGAATAAGATTAGAGTAGCGAGAAGAGAGAGATTGAGAGGCTAAAAGAGCATGAAAGAGAAGCGAGAAGAGCATGCTAGAGTGAGGTTATCAGCCTTTGAGCAAGGTTCGGAGTATGAGTAGCAAAGAATTTATAGGGTCTTCATTGCGATAGATGATAGCATGATAATTGTAATCAAGGGGCGATCGATCATATTTGCAAATTCTAGATAAAATCTTAGCTTATAAATAGATAAAGTATGACCAACAATGATAATATATGAGTTCTAAATAAATGAAAAGAGGTGATAAGAAGCGTATTTGTTTTGAGACGAAATGCAAGCTCTGATAGTCTTTGGATTAACTTCTTGAAGAATTGAAACCCATCTCCAATGAATATCGTCAAACTCCAATAGATCTGATAATATAGAAATATAATAATATAGAAGGGAATGTCTCGTTTTAAGGTGGATGTACATAAGCATCCTGTTGCAAGCCAGAAGAGTCTAAACGTCATTTTAAGGTGGACGGCCTAAATATCTTATAAAGCGGACGAACATAAATGTCCTATGAGGTGGACGAGCCTAAATGTCATTTTAAGGCGGACGACCTAAATGTCCTGTTAAGAAGGACGGGCCTAGATGTCCTTTTAAGGCGGACGACCTAAATGTCCTATAAGGAGGACGAGCCTAAATGTAGTGTTGTAAGGCGGACGAGCCTAGATGTCGCATTGCAAGGCGGACGAGCCTAAATGTCGCAATGTAAGGCGGACGCTTAGAAGTCTTATTATAAGGCGAACGAGCCTAAATGTTATTTTGAGGCAGACGAGCACAACTGAAGTAAAGGTAGGTCACAGTAGCGATTGTGTCTGACAATATCTCCATGGTAGTCTGAACAGTAGCTGAGTAGCGAAACGATAATGCGAGTAGCCAAGAAATTGTCGGAGCCTTTGTTTGTAAGCAAGGGAACAACCGTTATGAAGGTGGCTTTGTCTGTAATTTGCATAGTTGTAACTTATAATATGACTTAAGTGGAGTGATTAGAGCAGATGTATCAAAATAAGTGGTAATGTAAACATAATGCAACTTCCCATGTCGACCATGATGTTTGCTATAAGACTATGAAAAATGAAATCTTACGCTTTGATGTCTAGGGATATGATATGCAAAGTGTATCCTCAGGCCATGAAAATGTTGTCTGTAGGCCATGAAAATGACGCCTTTAGACTATGACACCTTTGGATCATGCTAGACAGAAATTAAATCCTTAGGCCATGACATGAAGTTCGCAGGCCATGAAGGATGATGCCTTTGGAGAATGACGCCTTTGGAATATAAGTAATGAGTAAAGAGAGCGTATCTTGTTTTTGGTATCTGTTGATACTTGTGTCTTGATTTGATTCGGGCACGTGCAAGCTTCGATCACGATGCAATCTTTTGCTTATGCAAACTTCGGGCACAATGCAGTCTCAGGCACAATGCAATTATTCATTTCTTCGGGTACATGCATTATCAGACATATGCAATAATGCGTTTCTTCGGGCACATGCATTATCGGGCACATGCAATGATGCATTTCTTCGGGCGCATGCAATATCGGGCACATGCAATGATGCGTTTCTTCGGGCACATGCATTATCGGGCACATGCAATGATGCATTTCTTTGGGCGCATGCAATATCGGGCACATGCAATGATGCATTTCTTCGGGCACATGCAATATCGAGAACATGCAATGATGTGTTTCTACGATCTCAGGCATAATATAATTATTCAGTTCTTCGAGCATTATGTGATATCGGGCATAGGTGCATATGATGCAATATCGGGCAGAATGTAATTTGCCAGCACAACAGCTGCTTGAGGGTGTACAGTAGTTTGGGCGTCCGCCTTATTGGAAGGGTCGAGTGTCATTTGTCGGGCTCAAAAGTGGTATGTTGATTGTTGAAGTTGCCTTTGTATATATACTTGTATTTTCTGCATTCAAAGAAAAATAGTTAGTTTAAAGGGGGGAGGTTGATCTGTATCCATGATTTGGCAAAGCATGCAACTTTGGTGTCTGAAGATCCTTGGTGAAGCTTATGTCCCATTTAACATCACTCATGGATAGGTAGCCCAAATGGTGGGGCAGGTCTTTGAGGCTTACAAAATATCTTTTCATAGAGATGAGCTGCCACTCGAAGGAACGACCCACAATAAAGCTCTGTACATTTTGGTTCAGTATCAGGATAATGTGATAAACAAAGCATTATTTGATGCAGACTCAGGTTTAAACATTTGCCCTCTGAGCACACTGACGAGGCTGGGCGTGGATAGTGCAAAAATTCAGACATGGAAGATGAATGTGAGGGCATTTGAGGGCTCTCAGAGAGGCACTATTGGGGAGATAACCTTGGGACATGCTCATTGGTCCTGTCACTTTCCCAATAGCTTTCCAAATCTTGGACATCCCTTCATCATATAACTTATTGTTGGGTCGTCCATGGATTCATATGGCTGGAGCAGTCCGTCTACTCTTCACCAATGCTTGTAGTTTGAATGGGATTACGAAGAGGTTGTAGTCCATGGAGAAAAAGCGCATCTTGTATATACGATTGAAGGAACAATGTATATGGATGGTGAAATGTACCATACAGTGGAGTCGTCATTCTGTCGCGCCCCATTTTTCTTCAAAATGAGTTTTGTGCACGACCTAAAAACTCTTTGAGATTTGAGTTTGGAGTCGCCACCTAACGAATTAATGCGCGTTAGGGAAACTATCTAACCTAATTAAGTCTAGCTAAGGTCAACGAGCCAGAGATCGGGGTAAGGGCTCAAATTACCTCGAGGGGAAGGTTTTAGGCATCCCTCGAGGTCCACAAATGTGGGTCCCGGCCGTATCTACAATCTATGTGGGGGTTACAAGAAGCAAATAAGGTCACTCCATTTATTAGTTTATTTAAGTAGCATGCTTGCTATGTGATGACATAATAATAAACAATTTTTTTAGTTAATTTAAAATGCAAGGCTAGGTGATAGAAATAAATAAACAATTAAACTCATTTTTTAATTTATGTTAGCATACGAGACTCTATGAAATAACAAGTCGAATAAATAGCTCATATTATTATTTTAATTGATTATTTAAGCATGGTAAAAGGTGATAGAAATAATAAACATTATAAATACTAATCAGTTAACTAAAGATAAGTGGGGAGACAAAAATAGACAAATATAGAAGCCAATAAGTTTCTTATTTTTATTTTAAGCTACCCCAAATAAATTACTAAAAAATTAAAATTACTTCAGTTATTTATTATTTGAGCATACGATCCATATGATTAAAATATTGACCAAATATTAAGCACTTAATAAAGAGATAAACAAAAAGGTATAATATGCACGAAAATAATTTTCTTTGAAAAATCGAGTAAAATTTGGATAGAATTTTTATTAGAAAAAAATATTGTTTCTTTATGGGGATGATGATACAATATTGTTAATCGCGCTCCTTCACCATAGAAACAATTTTGTTTTGAGGTCAGTCTTAGAAAATAATAAAAGTTTATATTTTGAATATGATTTAAAAAAAGAATTTAGTTTGCATACAAGCACATAAATATTTACATATAAATACACATAATTCCTTTTGAAAATTATGGGTAGGTTGTACTCCCGGAGACGCGTCGGCTTAATATAAAAAAATTGGAATTAGACCGCGTAATTCCTTTGACTTTCCCACTAACGATAGGTTAGGAAACATTACTTATGATTTATATGTTTTAAAACAAATGTCATACTCAATCCATAGTTTGAAAGGAGGATTGAACAACGACTAAAAAAGCATGTTGTAAATCTTTGTAAGAAAAAAAGAAAAACTAGTAGAACATTAATGTAGTCAATAAATTATATGCAAAGATTTTAATATGAAATGTATTTAAAAGTCAAGAAATTTGTTGAATGCATGAAAACTTTTCTTTTTATTATTATTATTATTATTATTATTTAAAAAAAAAACATAATGCATCATAAGTGCGAAAATCTTCAAGAGGATAAATAATATTAGCTAATTTAGAAGGGGCAAAAATA
The DNA here is from genome assembly GCF_001406875.1 of Solanum pennellii. Lineage (NCBI taxonomy): Eukaryota > Viridiplantae > Streptophyta > Magnoliopsida > Solanales > Solanaceae > Solanum > Solanum pennellii. Next base: position 19,582,868 of record NC_028644.1, read on the forward strand.
TTCACAATAAATTTTATATAATTATGGGTATGCTAAAAGTTTGTTTACAAACCTATAAACATGATTTTTAGGTGTTCAGAACGGAGCAACACATATAGGCATGATTTCGTAACTCTAAATGATATGAACATTTTAATCTTTAGGCAGGATTTCTACGTGATAAATTAATGCTGAAAAATTATAACATATTTTTTAACATCTAACCGATGAGCCTACAAAATTATTAAGGTTTCATTTTAACATTAAAAAATTATTGGAATCTAGTTATTTTAAAACTCATTAACAAACAAAGCATCAAGCATGTTGAAAATTGGTTAGATTACAACACCTACAAACAAGAATTATAGGTGGTTAAAAGATTTGAAATAGAATAAACCTATAGGCATGATTTCTAACTTTAAAAATTACAGTAAACAAGTAGCATGTAAATCCCCTTCCCTTAGGTGATCCCCCGAAATATTTTATTTTATATATATAGAATTAAAGAGTTGTACAAATATTACAAGTAAAAATAATGACCGAATAAACATATATCTAACAATAAAATGAACCAGGCTTCATCCACAATTTCTTTTAGGCAAGTCTTCAACATCTTGAACTCTAAGTTCAAAACCTGGAAGAACAAGTAATGTAACACATATACGATGAGGAAATAATTGTAATATAGTAGACTTATTGTGGCAAATTACTCTCATATATATATATATATATATATATATATATATATATATATATATAT
>NC_028644.1:19583893-19635642 GCF_001406875.1 Solanum pennellii
GGGCCTAAGGTTCTCTTATATATATATATATATATATATATATATATATATATATATATAACACACAAAAAGAGATAAAGAATAACAATAGTTCAATTATCAAACGTAAAAGGATAATGAAACTAACTTGGATGCTTCCTTGTTGTTTCGTTTCTCAACACACACGTATTATAATTATGCAAAAAAAATCAAATCAAAATTAATAAAGAGGACTAATCAATTATGCAGAAAAGATTATCAACTTGTATTATAAGAATGAGTGATGAGTTGAGAGAATGATTGTATGTATGAGCAATGAGAGAATGAGAGAAATTGTAGCAAGAGTTAATGTGAGTTGGGAGAATGTGAGTTCTTCTCAAAGATGTGAATGTGTGTGAGTTCTTATTAAGATGTGAGAGTAGTGAGAAAAACTTGTCAGAGAATTAATGTGATTGAATGAGTAAGTGATTGTTGAAAGAATGAGAAGGAGGTCTATTTATATAGTAGAAGTGGGGAAAACAAATAAGGAAAATAAATATTTAAAGAAATTAATTAATTATCATATTTTCCTCACTCAAAAGGAGATTCAAATCAGTCAAATTATTTTAATTATTTTTACCAAATATAAGTAAGTAAGAATAAATTAAGAGAGTAATATTTCTTTTAAATAAAGAAGAAACAAAATTGGAATAATTTTAAAAATATTTCTTACCAAAAAATAGATAAGTAAAAATAAAGTTAGGAAGACAATATTCTTTTACCTTAAATAAATAAGAGCCAAAACAGAATTATTTTAAATTATTTTTACCAAATATAAAACAAGTAAGAATCTGTCAAATTAAGGTAAGCAAATTCAATTTACCATAATACATCATGTAAAATGAATAAGGAAAGAATATTTTTAGATATTTAATTTATTCAACCAAACAAACTAGACATAAATATTAAAGGATAGAGAGAATTACATTCAAACTTGCTCATATATTAAATAATTTGACACAATCAACTAAATCACTATATATACATATATATAATCTTGTCTATATTTAATAATAAGAAATGATTAATATGTCAAATTACCATAGGATGATAAACTAATTAATCAAATTAAACTAAAATCAAACAAAATCATCGACGACTTCAATCATTTGTATGAGTATGGATATTGCAAAGATTTATAGATTTAAGCATGATCAATAAGGCTACAAACCATTATTTATCCCATTAACTAAATCAGATGCAAATAGATTGAATTTTTATCAAGATTTACTAACCAATTTCAAGAATCGTGGGGACGAGTGAGTAAACAGATGCAGACAGATTGTGGGAGCCAAATATTGAGTCAAGAGCTGAAAATTCAAATCAATAAAGAAAAACTCAAAGGATACTAAGAACTAAAACATATGACACAAAGGAATATTTACACGGATTAAAGAAAATAAAAAGAAATCCACAGATCACTAACAATAGAATTTATTCAAGATGATATGATTTCGCATAATTTTTTTAACATGTGACAAGCAAAGTATTGTTAAACCAGTTACAAAAAAAAATTATATATTGAGATTTTAATCAAAAGAGAACGGACGGAACGAATTTGTAAAAAATCTGTCTTTAACCATCTTTAAATTCATCGGAGTTCTCTTTGTCTCGCTGGTCCAGAGCTGCTGGTCGTCCTGCAGAGAGAAGAGAAAAGAAAGGAAGGAGAAGAGAGGAGAAGACACACCGGCGTTCCACAATCGTTGTGCTACAGCTGGCCGTTCGCTAACCGCTGCTGCTACTGTCATGCGCCTCTCCTGGCGCTGCTGCTGCGCAGGCTTCTTGGGTCGCTGTTGTCCTTCGCCAGGCACCGCTGCCAGCGAGGAGGAAATGAGATAGAGAAGAAGGGAGGAGAAGAGGAGAAAGAGCAAAGGAGAGGCGCGATGGCTGCCAGCGGCTGCTGGCTTCGCCGGTGACGGAGGCTCTCGCCGGAAAGAATGGGAAAGAGAGTGCAAGGCTGGCGGCTGGAGAGAGGAAAGGGGGAAGAATAGAGTTAAGTTTTTTTTTTTTGAAGATTAGGTCTTTTAGGGTATTAGAAAGTAGGAAGAATAAGAGATTAAATCTTGATCGTAGAATTAGTTTAGATGAGTTGTTAGGATTTAATCTAGGATTTAACTTAAAGGATGGATGGTTGAGATTAGAAGATGGAGTCTTAAAATAAAATTGGATTGGATGTGGAATGACTAAAATTGTAACGAAAGAGGGGCTATAATTGAAATAAAATTGAAATTGGATAGGCTAAAATTGAAAGAAATTAAAATAAAATAGGCTAGAATTTAAATAATTTTGAGGGAAATTTAGGAATTACTCTTTAATTAAAAACTACATGTATTAAATTATTTTTATATAATTGAAAGTCACTTAAATTTTAGAATAATCGAAATCCATTAATAATTTTAAAATATTTTAATAATATTTATAATAATTTTATTGAGTAAACATATTATAATATATAATTTTCAAGCAAAATCAATTAAAATTCTAAATTTTGAATATATTTTAAAATACGTATTTAATCAAATAGTAATCCTAAAATTGGTTAAAGGTTGGTGAAAATTGGGTGTCAACAGGAGGCTTTCAAGACGACTTTCCCTGATAGGTTCTTTCGCTTGGAATTAACAAAGACGAAAATGCAAAAATTTATCAACCTTTGTCAAGGGGGTATGAGCGTGAAACAGTAAAGTATCAAGTTCACTTAACTATAAAAGCATGCTCCTACTTTGGTTGTGGATTCTAGGGCTAAGATGAACAATTCGTTATGGGGATATTCGACCTAGTGGTTACTGAATGTAGGTGCGCTATGTTGATTCCTATCATGAACATCTCTCATCTCATGGTTCATTCCAGACAAATTGAGGAGCAAAAGCTTAAGAAAGTTGGTAGGGAGTTGAAGAAGATAACAATGGGAATCATTCTAAGACTAGATTTGAGGTTCAAGACAAACCAAGGTTCAAGAAGAGGTTCTCAAATCAAGCCCCTCATAATTCTCCAAAGGTCAACAAGAGTAAGGTGTCTACTCCCAAGTATCAAGAGGGAAAGGATGGTAGTTCTTATGTTTAGAGGCCTCTTTGTTCAAAAAATGTGGTAGAAAACCTGATGGTAAGTGCCTAGTTGGCATGGGAAATTGCTATGGTTATGGCAAGAGTGGTCACAAGAAGAGAGATTGCCCTATGATGAATGATTAAGGAAGGGAAAATTCTCAAGCATAAGCAAATGCCCCAAATCTAGATGCTCCTAAAAAGAATCGCTTTTATGCTCTCCAATCCCAAGGTGATCAAGAGAGCTCACTGCATGTGCTTACCAGTATGTTACAATTATTTTCCTTTAATGTATATACTTTGTTGGATCCCGGAGCTACATTGTCATTTGTGACCCCTGTTGTAGCCATGAAACCCGACATATTAGATGAACCCTTTTCGGTTTATACCCCGATGGGTGATTCCGTGGTGGCTAAAAGAGTCTATAAAGGTTGTCATGTTTCCTTGCCCAATAGAGTTACATTAGTTAAGTTGATATGCTATATTTTGATGTCATATTGGGAATGGATTGGTTGAATGTTTGCTTTGACTCTATTGATTGTTGAATAGGATAGTCAAATTTAAATTTCCCAATGAACCCATTTCTGAGTGAAGAGGAGGAAACTCAAAACCTAGGGGTAAGATCATTTGTGTCTAAAAGCTTGCAAGTTGATTGAAAAAGGTTGTCTCTACCATATTGTTAGAGTTAGGGATCTTGAATCCAAGGTCCCACCCTTAGAGTTTGTACCTGTAGTGAAGGAACTTCTGAAAGTCTTTCCCGATAACTTGCCCAGAATTTCTCCTGAATACGAAATTGACTTCGGCATAGACTTATTGCCGGATACACTACCTATTTCAATCCCTCGTTGTTGGATGGCCAAGTCAAGTTGAAAGAACTAAAGGCTCAACTCAAGGAATTTTTTAGATAAGGGTTTTATTCAACCAAGTATATCTTTTTGGGGTGCTGCAGTGTTGTTTGTAAAGAAGAAGGATGGAACTTTGAGAATGTGTATCGACTATCATCAATTGAAAAAAGTCACCATAAATAATAAGTACTCGTTCCCTAGGATTGATGACTTGTTTTATCAACTCCAAGGAGCGAGTTACTTTTCAAGATTGACTTTAGATTGGGTTATCACAAATTTAGAGTGAGGGAGGTTGATATTCCGAAAATGGTTTTTGAAACAAGATATTGTCACTTTGAATTCCTAGTTATGTCATGTTGTCTAACCAATGCCCCGACGGCTTTCATGGACCTTTTGAATCGAGTTTTTAGAAAGTATCATAATTTGTTCGTGATTGTCTTCATTGATGATATTGTGATATTGAGTCATTTGAGAATAGTTTTACAAGTTCTCAAGGATAATAACTTTTCGCTAATTAGTAAATGTGAATTTTTGTTGAGGTCGATTTCTTTTCTTGGGGACATTGTCTCTGTGAAGGGTTGAGGTCGATCCTAGGAAGATAAAAGTGATCAAAAGTTGTCCTAGACCTGTGAATCCTACCAACATTCGAAGTTTTCCAGGGTTGGCCGGTTACTATAGAAGGTTGTTGAGGGATTTTCATCTATCGCTTCTCCATTAACTGTTTTAAACTTAAAGAAGTCCAATTATTGAAAGATAGACTCACCTCCGCTCTGGCGTTGACCTTACCAGAGGGTACCGAAAGGTTTGATGTTTATTGTGTGCCTCCCAAGTGGGTCTAGGGTGTGTTCTTATGCAACATGGCAAGGTGATAGCGTATACCTCTAGGCAACTCAAGCCACATGAGAAAAATCACCCAACCTTTAGCTTGTGACCGTGATATTTTCCTTGAAATTTTAGAGGCACTATCTCTACGGGGTACATATTGATGTATTTACTGATCACAAGAGACTTCAATATGTATTTACTCAAAAAGACTTGAATCTACGCCAAAGAAGATGGTTATAACTTTTGAAGGACTATAAAATGAGTTTCCTTTACCATCCCAGGAAAGCTATGTGGTGGTGGATGCCTTAATTCGAGTATCCATGGGTAGTATGACTCATGTGGTTGATGATAAGAAAGAGCTAGTGAAAGAGGTTCATTGGTTGTCTAGATTAGGTGTTCGACTAGAAGACTCTCCAAAGGGTAGTTTCATGGTTCGCCACAACATCGAGTCGTCTTTAGTGGTTGGGGTGAAATCCTAGCAACAACTTGATCCTCTATTGATGGAGTTGAAGGAAAATATCCTTAGTAAATATAATGAGTCATTCTCTCAAGGAGAAGATGGGGTGCTTAGGCACCAAAGAAGATTGTGCGTACCGGATGTGGATGGACTAAGGGAATTGATCATGGAAGCGGCTCATGGATCTGAAATATTGCATTCACCCGGGTGCCACAAAGATTTACCGCGACTTATGGGAAACTTATTGGTGGAATGGTATTGAAAAGGATATAGCGGATGTTGTTGCTAAATGTCCAAATGTCAACAAGTCAAAGCGGAGCATCAAAGGCCGGACGTCTTAACTCTAGATATAAATATTCCCACATGGAAGTGGGAGGATATTAACATGTATTCATAGTTGATATGGGATATGAAAAGTTGAGCTTATGTATGTGATATGTTGTGGATTAAGTCCTTATGTGTTAATGCTATGATTATACCTTGAAAGGAGTGGAGAATCCCTCCATTGAGATGTGACTCATTAAATATATTGTTTGTTGGTTGGGCTACTAGTCTTGAGTCTCTTCTTCCTATAAAGGTCTATAGTGTCATTCGGGGACGGATTTTCCTAAGGGAGGAGTATTGACACACCCCAGAAATTCTATGACCTTGTATATAGCCTCACAAAATGGATAATGATTATTATAGACCTAAATGAGTGTGATGAACTTGTTGAGAAGTATTAGAGCCAAAATGCTTATAACGACCATGACGTCCGGAGGCTAGTGAAATAGTTGCTAGTGTACCTTGTCCTATTTCATGGGGTTTTAGGGGTTAGAATTTGATGAAACTTGGTGGAAAGGTGTTAAACATGTATTAGAATATATTTAGCATCGAAAAGTGTGGGTATGACTCCCCAAGGACCACCCTAGGGGTCTTTGATGAGGACCCTTCCCAAAATGGCCAAAAGTTGTTTTTGACATTTGGCAATCAACGAGCCAATCGATGAGTCATCAATGCATCGATGCTCCGTCGGTGGAATCATAGTCCCACACTTATTCGTTTTCCAAAAAATGACAAAAAAACCATGTCTCTGACCCAATCAACGGACCTGCAGGACGTTGGGTGCAAGTAGTCGTCGACTAACCTACGGGCCGTAGGTCAGGGTCTCGTAGGTCAGGTTTGGTTTTGGGATGTCCATTTTAAGTGAGTCAATTATATAAGTTGGTTGAATAGGTGGTTAATTAGGAGTTAGGAGAAGATTAAGTATGTTAGTTAAGGGAGTATATAAGACATGATCATTGTTAGACTCACCTAACACTCCACCATTCCCAAATCAACATCTTTGTACCCTCTCTCTTCGCAAACTCAAAAACTCCATTACAGGAACACTAGGGCTCCAAGTTAAGGACGAATTCACCAAGGATTTCACTTCAAATTCATGAAACGATCATCACGAAGGTATGGTTTCTTTCACTCTTGAGATTCTTTCCCCAAGAGATCCCATCAACTATAGTTTCAAACTACACCAAGACTAGGGTTTCAATCTAGATATGGATTCTCTTTTCAATATGAAATTATTGTTCAATTTTGAGGAATTATGATTTTTATTGGTTATTATTGATGGAATTATGGCTAATTATTGATAAGTAATTCAGATTTTGAATTGTTGATAAGTAATTAAGATTTCTCCTTGAACCCTTGATCTTCCCCCAAACTCATTAAACCTTGAAATTCAGTGGTAATTAAGAGGGGTGATGAATATATGGATTATGTAGATTTATATTAACCATGTGTTACTCTTGAATTTACCTTGTTTATGTATTGATTGGGTGTTTGTAAATAATGGAAGTATGTAGGATCATGAAAAGGGCAATAAAGTATGAAGTTTGATTCCTTCTTGGGTTCAATTATGAAAGATGGTTTACTTAGATAGTGATGCTTGTATTTCTAAATGTTTTATGGTGATGTTGATGACTAGTATCTCGCATCCATAACCCTAGACTTGTGAATTCACTATGAATAATCTAAGCTTGTTATGATATGATGCTTATATGATTGAATGTAACTTCTTATGACTATAATAAAGAGTTAAGTGAAAGGTTTACTCCCTTGTGATTATGTATGAGCTAGTATGTTGAGATGTTTGCACAAGGGCCTAGTAAAGGCTAGTGTGAACTTATGAGATGACTAAGATGTTTATAAGAAGGGAATAGAATCTTAGCACCAAAAGGGAATTTAAATGAGGTGGAGGTATCATATTTCGTTAGTCCGACCTTCCATATGGATTTTCTCACGTTTAGTAAGTCTGGATTCCCAAGTTATGTGTTGTCTCATGAGACGGGGACCTCTATGCTAGTAAGTTAGGGTTCCTCGTAAGAATCTCCTAGAGACTAATTACATGTCCAAATAGGACTTATAGCTTAATGGATTCACCTAGATAGCTCTATATGCATGGTTACACCTTAGGCAAGTGTTAACCCTCTCTTTTTGGAGTGGGAGTAGAACACTGGATTCCATGTAGCTCACTTGGTATAATATCGGATATTGCACTTCCTTCATAATGTAAAGTAAATGACCAACTTATGTATGCGAACTCTTATTATGGTTGTCTTAAAGGCTACTACATTGTGTGGGGGAGGGTATGAGACTTCTTCTACACATTGCACATGTGGGGTCCTAAAGGATTATTCTAGTAGTGTTCTTTTATAATTATGATTATGTTGATATGTAATGAGTAGTATGGATGTATAAAGCATGTTATGAAAAATATGAATATATGTTATGAGTATGAAGTGGGTTGCTGAATGTGATACTTAGCTTTAAATAGGGTTATGGGGATTTATTCTTGGCAATGCACAAGTTTTGCTTGAGTTCCTTATATGTTGGATTGACTTATGATGTTCCATATATGTGTATACTGATATATTGGATACTATGCATGGTTTTGACTAAATCATGCCTTTTTTTATGCATTGATGATTTTATGCATAGGAACCATACTTAGTACATGTAGTTTGTACTAACCCATATTTCTTTCCTTTTTCTCAACATTGTAGGTTCCGGTAATTGAAGAGCTTCTAGACCAATTTGCAAGAAGACTTTGATTTTTCCCTAAGTCATTGGTGAGTCCTCAAGTTCGGGGATATAGCCATGTTCTATTGTAGCTATGATGTTGCTTATGTTTAGAGACATTTATTCTTTCCTTTATCGTTGAGATAATTGATGTAAGGCTATAATGGTGTATTGAATTGTATTATATATGTCCAAAGTTTGTACTCTTGTAGATGGTTTAACGTGAGACAATGTTATTAGACTATATCTTGCATATTGGCTTTATTGTCCAAACGTAAAGTCTATGTAAGCTTCTTATATGAGGAGTCTATGTAAACTCCATATATGATATGCATGAAGTCTATGTACACTTCTCTATGTAAAGTTTTATTTTTTCCACATTTTTGACCTATGATGTGCTATGATGTATGCTAAGGGCTTGTCTACATCCTCTTCGAGTAAAAGGATGCCAGTTACGCCTAGGGGTCACTTTGGGTCGTTACACTTCCATTCTGGAAGTTCAATATTCTGAGCCAAAACTCCTGGCTTTTGGTCTTCTACATTCACTTGTTGGCAATTCGGGGACTTGCAACAAACTCTGCAATGCCCTTCTTCATGCCTTCCCACCAATATACCTTTCTCCAATTGTGGTACATCTTTGTGGAACCCGGATGAATGAAATATCTAGAGCTATGAGTTTCCTCCATGATCCTCTCTTGGAGTCAATCCACCCTAGGTATACCAAACCTACCTTAATACTTTATCACACCATCTCCATCTTCTGCTAAAGCTAATACTCTTTGCTTATGAACATTTGCCTTAAAGTCAAGTAAAATGGGATCTTGGTCTTGTTTCTCTTTCACCTTAGACACTAATGATGACTTAGCCCCATTGGTCACAACTATTCCTCTTTCTATTGAATCCATAAGTCTGACTCCAAGCGTGCAAGTTTGTGGACGTCTTTATCTAACTCTCTCTTTTCTTCTTCAACATCGGTGGTACTCCCCATGGATAACCTTCTTAAGGCATCAACAACTACATTAGCCTTACCCGGGTGGTAAAGAATACTCATGTCATAATCCTTGAGTAATTCTAACTACCTCCTCTTTATGAGATTTAGCTCCTTCAGGGTGAAACATATTTGAGGCTCTTGTTATTAGTGAATATGTCAACATGAACACCATACAAGTAGTGATGACATATCTTCAAAGCAAAAACTACTCCTGCTAATTCTAAGTCATGTGTCAGATAATTATTATCATGAACCTTCAATTGTCTGAAGGCATAAGTTTTAACCTTGCCATTCTACATCAACACACAGACAAAACCAAATCTCGATGAATCATAGTACAACATAAAACCTTGAGTACCCTCTAGTAAAGTAAAAACCCAAGCAGTAGTTAATTTCTTTTTAAATTCCTCAAAGCTTTTCTCTCAAGCTTCAGACCATTGAAACATGATTATTTTCTGAGTTAGTTTTTTCAAAGGAGATGAGACAGATGAAAATTCTTCAACAAATCTCCTTTAGTAGCCAGCCAAACCTAAGAAAATCCTTATATATATTGGAGATGTGGGTCTAGTCCAACTCTGAACTGCTTCTATCTTTTGGATATGAACTCTAATCCCATCACTAGAAACACTGTGGCCCAAGAATGCCACAGACTTAAGCCAAAACTCACACTTGGAAAACTTGGCGTATAACTCCTTATCTTTCATATCTGCAGAAATATCTAGTCGTGACTAGCATGATCTTCTTCGTTCATTGAATAAATCAGTATGTCATCAATGAAGACGATGACAAACATATCCAAATAAGGTTCAAAGATCATGTTCATAAGATCAATGAATGTTGCAGGTGCATTTGTCAAACCAAAGGGTATAACCAAAAACTGATAATTCCCATATCTTGTTCTAAAAGTTGTCTTTGGAGTGCCACGTTCCCTAACTCTTAACTTATGCTAGCCTGATCTGAGATAAATTTTCAAGAATCAAGAAGCACCCTGAAGCTGGTAAAAAATATAAATCTATTCTTTGAAGAGGATACTTATTCTTGATGGTTACCTTATTCAACTGATGATAATCTATACACATCCTAAGGGAACCATCTTTGTTTCTCACAAATAAGACCGGAGCGCCCCTATGTCAGACACTTGTTTGAATAAAGCCTAACAACTCTTTCAATTGTTCTTTCAGCTCTTTTAACTCTGCTGATACCATTCTATATGGCGAATAGAGATAGGATAAGAATCTGTAATAGTGTCTATGCCGAAGTCTATTTCTCTCCCATGAGGGACTTTGGGTATATCATCAAGAAAGACTTCTGGGAACTCTTTTAATATAGGAACTGATTGAAGGGAAGGTACCTCATCACTTGAGTCATTAACTCGGACTAACTGATAGATACACCCCTTTGAAACTAACATTCTCGCCTTAAGGTATGAAATAAAATGACCCTTAGGCACTGGTGAGCTACTACTCCACTCTATAACTGGCTCATTAGGAATATGGAACGTGACAACTCGAGTTCTACAATCTATTGACGCATATCAGGCATGAAGTCACTTCATACCTAGAATAAAGTCAAAATCTACTCTGTCTAAATTTACTAGATAACCTATGATATTCTTGTGATTGAGGAAATTGGACAATCATCATAGACTCTTTCCGCTAGAATAGACTCTCCAACAGGTGTAGAAAGATAGAAGGGTTCACAAAGTTTTTCAGGATGAATCTCAAACTAATCTACAACATAATGAGTTACAAAAGACAAACTTGCTCCTAGTTCTAACAAATCATAAACATCAAAGTAAAAACTTTGATCATACCCGTGACAACATCTAGAGAGTTCTCTTGATATTGGCGTCTAATAATTGCATAGAGGAAATTTTCCCCTCCTCCAGTACCAGTAGTGGCTCATCTAGGTGCAGCCCTGTTTGGTGGAGCAACTGATGATCATTGGGCTCTATTTCTTGAATTTCCACCTCCCTACTTATTCTTAAGACACTCTTTCATATAGTGCCCCTATTAACCGCACTTAAAGCAACCTAACTGTCCATCACGACACTTACTGGCATGATTTCTACCACACCTACCACATGCAAGAGACCAACTACCTCCTTGTGCTACAATACCTTGGGACTGGGCTGGTCTAGCCTTGAAGTTCTACGAATTTTGGCCATTATACTCACCTCTATTTCTAAGTGCATGTGCACTAGCAGATTATGGTACATGCCCTTTTGGTTTTCTGAAACTGTGGTCGACTTGAACAACCCTTTTGTTGACAAAAATCATTCCAGTTTTAGCTTTCTTGTTCCTGTACTCCTCTCTGTCCTTCAGATTCTCTTCCTCTACCTACTGCACATAGACCATTAACCCTGAAATGTTCATGTCTCTAATCAACATTGCATCCATACCTTTTTTTCTTTAAGCACGACCTAAGCACGAAAAAAACAAGCTCATTCTTCTTCTCACATCCTTAACCATCTCCGCATCATAGCAAGATAGTTGGGTGAACTTGAACCCATACTCATGAACACTCAAGAAGTCCTATTTCAGAGTAAGGAATTCTCAAATCTTTGCTTTCTTTAATTCTAGGGGAAAGAAACTCCCTAAGAAGTATTCTTCAAAGCAAGCCCAACTTGGATGTAGTGTATCCTCATCTCTATTCTCCTTCCACTAATCGAACCAAGTCCTAGCCACATTCTTCAATTTATATGCAGCTAGTTCAACTCTCTCGCCGTCTACCACATGCATCACATCGAAGACCTTCTTTAACTTTCCATAAAGTTTTCTGAATCCTCAGTAGTGCTGGAATCGGTGAAGGTGGAAGGATTCATTCTCAAGAACTAACGAATCCTCGAGGTGTCAGCATCTTCCTGTTAAGCTCCTCTTTATTTCCCGACTTGGTTGATCACCACTTTGCTTAACATCTGACTTCATAGACTCCCTATGACTCTTGAACTTTGTGCTCTGCTACCAAGTTATTCACGTCTCGAGCCTACACCCTGGATGTGACCGACACCCAATTACCATTGCTGATCTTGAGCAAACTCTTGGTCTGAGTTACTTTATTTAGTGGAAGACTTAAATCAATTATGAAATAAAAAAATTCTTAAAAGAAATACTTAAAACATAATAATCTGCCCAAATGACACTTAATTCTCATAATTAAACATCTACAATTCAACAAAGAGACACAAATAGACTATATGATAATCTCTCTATCTGTGAAGCCTATATTGTACTGATATGAATGTTCGAACAAAACCTACAAAATTCTATAAGTAAAAACATGGAAACCAATAAAGAGCCCGCCGGAATGCAAAAAGGCTCACCACTGACTTCGAGTGCTTAACCTGGATCAACGGGGTGCTGGATGCTGATCCTGGTTACCTATGTTTACATCATAAAACGATGCAGGACAACTGGCACCAATACATTGAATGTACGAGTATGCGATTTGAAATACTAAACAACAACCTAAGCTTGATAAGGTTAATAAGAACTTGCCTTGGCTCTACTCAACTCATGAATTACTAACAGATTATAAAGAAGTAAGAACACATGCAATATATAAAATAAGAACTTGTAAAATAGTGTAAATAACTTAGTTTATTAAAGATAATTCAATAAACAACTCAAAATTTAATTATATTAAAAGTAATATAGATTTTGTGGGAGATTCTCTAACAGACAACCATCACTATCACCTTAAATGATGGTACAATGTCTTACCTCACGTTGCAAGAGGACCGATCTATACCTTTCCATCAGTATAGAACCTTAACTATTAAGTGGATCCACTTGTCCACGCTAAAAGCACTAAGGAATCATCTACAAACTATTATCCTTTGTATGTTCATGCTGACCACATGGTTTATGGAGACTTGAGTTGTTATGAACTCGTACCCCATATTGGTTCTCCATACTCCTCCTGTGTTTTAATAACAACGTTTTCTTTGATTTATGGTAATTTCTCAAACTTAACTTTGAAAGCTCTTTTGGATAACATAGTTCCGTTTTTCTAAAACTAGCACTACCCAAGGATATGTGGTAGTATAGCTTCCTTTCTTTCTCAAAATATAAAAACATTTGTAACTCTTAGGGACTACTTATTCCCTTAAAGCTTTTGAGAAATGCACTCCCGCTTTTCTCTTTGCTTTACTTGAACCTTAACTCGTAGGGAATATTTAGTTCCCTTATAACTTTTGAGATTTAAACTCAACTAATTACTCTTTGCTCAACTTGTAGCTTGAACCTTAAAACAAAGTAAAAATGTTTGTTTAAAACTCTTGAAAACTTTAGAAAATCACTTTGACTTATTTCTTAAGTTTTAGACTTGACTCTTAACTCCTTTGACTTTGATCTTAACTTCCCTTGAATTGGATTATGGATTCAAGGATCATGAGCTCATGTTTATGGATGATTTCATGATATTTAGATGTACCTTAGAGTGTTGGAATAAACTAAGAAAAGTGTGTACATCACTTAGTAACTAATACGAAAAGATACGAAATGATGGTCTCCAGGTGACCTTGTCGCTCTGAGGGGCTCTGGCAGGCGTAGGCAACAGTGTTTGTTCGACGGGAATTCTAACTTTTCTTCTCCATTTTCATCTCTAAACTTTCTAAACTTCCATGGATATTTCCCCAAAAACATAGTATCACTAATATTCTCAATACCCAATAGATTATACACGTTAAACAGCCCGGAAACACGAATCAAAACCACTAAAGGTATACCCCAACTCAACCAACAAGAATTTAACAATTGTTAATCAAGAACTTCGATGTTCATCAATGAATCTAATCTAAATGCTCTGAATTAAACACGTTGGTTTGGGTGAAATAACCGAATTCAGAAATATCTCACATACCTTATAGAGATAACCCTGAGGAATTACACTTGAAGATCTTGGCGTTCTTGATGAATTTTATGCTTTTTCTCTTTTTTCCTTCTTCTCTTCTTTTTTCTCCCAAGAACTAACCGTATTCCAATTTTTATAGAACTGACTTTAGGCTTGGTTTTACCCCTAATAAATCCTTAGAACAAATTAGGAAATAGTAGGGACTAAGACTACTTTACCCTTACTAAAGTCTGAATTGGACTTTCCTCAATCCAACAACCCAACTTCCGATAGGCATATCTCCCTCATTTGGTATAAAAAATGTGCAAACTTGGTGGCATTGCAAAGATCTCTCAAAGAAATTTTCAACCATATAAAGAACTGACCGACTCTTCCTGAGCTAGGATGAACGACTATTTGAAAATGACCAAACCTCACTTTTTAAACTTATGAAATTTCTAGATTTTCCCTTTATTTTTAAAAGTGATTATTTTTGGTTTCTTGTCTTATTCATAACTATTTCGAGTAATAAGATGTTACATTTGAGGTGTATACGCTTCATGAGTAGAGGTGAAGTTTCTATGAACAACCTTCATATTCGTAAGAGCTTTCCAATAATGAATGAAGGTTGGGATGAGTATTCTTTCTGTGAGTAGAGGTAGAGTACTTAGTATCAATACCTTAACCTATAGCTAATGAATGTAATGATAATCTATGAGTCTATTGGTATTAATGCTTAGAACAAAGAGGATATTAAATGGGGTGGACACTCTACGTGACTAGAGGTGTAGTATGTAGTACCAATCATTTGATATGGGTACTCTCCGTGATTTGAGGTGTAGTAATTAAAAGAAATATACTTATCCCTTAACTATGTGCCCATATATGACTATCTAGTGGCTTTCCACGTGAAGGCTAAACAAATGACCTTACCTTATGCAAGGGGGATACTTCATCCGATAGGGGTTATACCTGGATTCTATGTTAACCTCTCATGGTCTATGTCAGTTAAAGATTACCCCCACAAAAGAATGTAATGAACTAGGTCTTCCTAAGGGTGTACTAGTTAGGGTAGGTGGTGGAATGGGATGCCATCTATGCATTGCACAAATAGATATTTGGAGGAAGTCTGGTGTGTCCTTATAATGATTAATGAATAAATGTGTGTCTATATGATTGTAATGATGTACGTTTATGGTATGTCTAATGTTAATGAATCGTGTTGGTCTTATGTCTAATATTAGTGAAGGTTATATGTCTTGTTGATTGTGATGTGCCTAGTCTAGGATAATTCTAAAGAAGCACTATGCAGGAGTAGTAGTATGGGATGCCACTTTCACATTGTTCTAGTATAACTTAGAGCTATTATAGGGTATGGTCCTTGTGTTATAATCATGATTATGTTATGTCTATTTCCTATGAATGAATGTCAACTTGGAGTCATCTTGGGTGGTGGTTTCTATGTGAAATCCCCTAATTGTGTGTTTGACTTCAGAATGACTAAAGTAAAGAATGGCTTCCTAATGTTAGTATGTTGAATATAAAGGGTCTTATTTAGGGTGGCTTTCATTAATACCTATCTGTTCTTGAAAAGGTTGTATAAGAGGCCCTTTCATGTCTCGCTTAGGTGAGTTCTAGAGTAGCGTTAGGTAGAGAGTCTAAATGATGAAAAGTTGATTCGATGATTATGGAATTAAGTTCTTAATGTTAATGTTTGCCGAATAGGTTTTATATGTGAATGTTAATTTAAATTATATATCTTAAACTCTTATGCTGAAGGTGTTTATCAAATTGTCATGAAAGCATGTTTTTATACTAAATGTCCCTTTTTGCATGACTTTTGTATGGCTTCTGTACTTAGTTCTTAAATGTGCTAACCCCCTCTTTTCCCTTTTTGACTAAAGTGTAGGGATTGTAGGTTTGGTATGCTATGGGCTATAGATAGGTCTAAGTATTGAAGATGAAGTATGATGAGTCCTCATAGATTCAAGGATAAGACCCCACTGTTCTTTCTTTGTCTTTTTAGTTTTCTTTATGTTTTGTACGGTCCTAGTCCGTGTGTTGTAATGCAAAGGTTATTAGATGGTTTCATGAGACATAATGTAAAGTTAGATGTGTTAAAGTCTTCCTCTTGCGAATAAATGAAAGTATTCTTTGTGTGTGAAGAAAGTTTTAAGTTCTGACTTATTTTTTAGTTTCATATGCAATGAAAGATCCATGTGGCTTGTATGAGACCTCCAAGTGGTCGAATACACCGGTTACTGCTAGGGAATAATCCCAGGTCGTTATAGATTTGAAGGAAAATGTTTATAAGCAAAGAATATTAGCTTTTGAACATAGGGAGATGATGTGTTGAAGTATCAGGGTAGGCTGTGTATGCCAATGGTAGATGTGCTACAACAGAGGATCATGGAGGAAGTACATAGCTCCAGATATTCCATCCATCCAGGCTCCACAAAGATGTACGACGATTTGAGAGAGGTATACTGGTGGAATGGTATGAAGAAGAGTACTGTTGAATTTGTTGTCAAGTGTCCAAATTGATAACAAGTAAAAATGGAACAACAAAGGCCTGGTGGTTTAGCGCAGAACATCGAACTTCCAGAATGTAAGTGGGAGATGATAAATATGAACATCATCATAGGGTTACCAAGGTCTCCCAGGAAGCATCATTCAATTTGGATGATTCTTGATAGAATGAATAAATTAGCCCAGCTTTTGCCAAGAAAGACTACTTATGCAGTAGAGGATTATGCAACGTTACACATTCATGAGGTAGTGAGATGGAGTCCCAATCTCGAATATTTTGGATAGAGATGCACAATTTGCTGCACAGTTCTAGAAATCTTTCTAGAAAGGTTTGGGTTTAAAGGTAAACTTAACTACTATTTTTCATCCTCAGATGGATGGGCAAGCAGACACACAATTCAGACCATAGAAGATATGCTGAGGGATGTCGTGATTGATTTTAAGGTTAATTAGGATGATCACCTACCTCTCATTGAGTTCGCTTACAATAACAGTTATCGTTCGAGCATCCTCAATGGCTCTATATGAAGCTCTTTATAGAGGAAGATGTTGATGTCCTATTGGGTGGTTCAAAGTTGGTAAAGTAGGATTGATAGGATCAGATCTAGTTCACCAAGATATGGAGAAGGTAAAGGTGATTCAAGAGAGATTGAAGACGGAACAGAGTCTTCAAAAATCCTATACAGATATTAGGAGAAGATCGTTCGAGTTTGAAGTACATGATTGGGTATATATGAAAGTTTCACCAATAAAGAGTGTTATGAGGTTTGGTAAGAAGGGGAAACTTAGTCCCTGGTATATTGGACCTTATAAAATATCCATGAGAATTGACAATGTAGCTTATGAGTTGGAGATACCACAAGAGTTAGCATCGGTTCATCCGGTATTTCATATCTCCATGTTGAAGAAGTGCATGGGTGACCCTTCATTGATCATTCCAACTGAGAATGTTAGATCAAATTTAACTTGTCTTACGAGGAGATTTCGGTTCAAATTCTAGATTGCCCCAAGTTTGCAAGTTCAAAACAAAAGAGGTAACCTCGGTCAAGATCCTTTTGAGGAACCCATTTGTTAAAGAAGCTACTTGAGAAGCTGGGGAGGACATGAAGAAGAGATTTCCGCATCTCTTTTAATCCGGGGAAAGTGCAGGCCAAGGTACTAATTTTCTTCTTCGTATTATTTAAATCTTGAGTAAATTGTTGTTTTGTTGTATTTTCGCATGGGTGTTTGAACATAATGGTCCTACCCTAAGTCTAGTAAGAGTAACTTCGTTCGAGGATGAATGTTCCAAAGGAGTATTATAACATCTCACAACTAGAAATGACTAGAAAAGAGGTTATATTTTAAAATATTTTTTTGGAAAGAATACCAAAAATATGAAAATATTTGTAAGTTAAGAGAGTGATTTTTTTTCATTTACAAATGGCCATAACTTCTAGATCAGGATGAAATAGAGGTTGTACTGGATATGGGTGAAAATATCTTGGAATATTTTTCCAACGCCGTCGAGTTTGCGTGATTTCAATATCGTATGAGTGATTTATGGGACTATGTATTCCCAAAGAACTTCAAAATAAATGCTTTTCACATATGAATAAGAACGGAAAATGAGTTTTCCAAAGATCCATCAGGTTAGTTTTTAGAAAAGAGTATAGCGTTGTAAAATTACGTAATCACAAAAATGAGATTTCCAAGATAGACATTGAGCTAGGTTTTTGAGCACTAATATCAAATCATACAAAATGTATGTTTTAAAAACATAAGATTTAGTATATTTTGGGAGTAGTATTGAGCACCAAATTGGGGACGAGCATGAGTTCAGATAAGTCACATATCCATAAAACTATGTAGCCACCATCGGTAGAAAATGTATTATAGGTGTCGGATGAACATTTTTCACAGTAGACTATTGGATCCATTAGGCACTTCAGGTCTTATACCTTTGGCAGGGTATCAAATGCGCTGACAGCGTGAGGTAGATCGATGTATCATCGCTATAGTTATTGATTGATGGTTGTCGGTTAGAGAAACTCTCATAGATGTTAAAAGTGTTTATATATATACATTAGTTTAATTGAATTTTAGTTACATCTTTGAGTTAAATTGCTGTTCTTTATATTGCACTTTCTTTTAAATTGCTTTATATTGAAATGAATTATGTTATTCATGAGTTGAGCAGAGCCAATGTAAGTGTTCCTTCTTACTCTCTTCAAGCTTAAGTTGTTTTAGCATTCCAACACCCATGCTCGTACATTCAATGTACTAATGCCAGTTGGTCTGCATCGTATCATAATGAAGACGCATGTAACTAGGATCAATATTTGGCGCACCATTGATCTAGTGAGCAGCTCAGAGTCAGTTGGTGAACCTCCCTTCATTTTGGAGGACATATTTATCATACTTTTTTTTTTAGTTTTCAATTATTAGGATGACTGGGGATCCTGTCCGAATATCCCTCTTTATTTTAGAGGCTTCATAGACAGATAGTATTAGTTTCATTAGTCTTTTTCATTTCACTTCTAAGAAATTAAGACTTTAATGGCCATTTTGGATAAGTATCCTTTTTGAGTATTCTCATGTGTTTAAGTCTCCCGTTGAGTAAGTAAGCGACGCCAAGGGTCTGCTCGAGCCAGCAATGGTCTTCGAATTCTAATCCCGACCAAGGTGTAGGCTCAGGACTTGACAAAAGTTCTGTCAAGCATACAAAACAAATCAATCTTGGTTATGAAGGTATCTTCTCACGCTTCAAGAGGTATTTATTGAATTAAATTTGAGCCAGTTTATGTGTTCTAGAATGATTATGAGTTTTAGCATAAACGATTTTGTTATTTATTATTCATGTAAGCAGTAAAAATTTAGATATGCTTCCGTTGTGCATGTAGTTTTCCAACATCATGATCACCTACTTGAGTCTTGAAACAGGTTATTAAACTTATAAAAGACATCTATAAAGACTCAAGGGACTTTCTCAAACATGTTTGAAAGAACTCTCAAAACTTGACTCTAAACTCTACCTTGAATTTGATTTACGAATTCGAGGTTGTGATTTTTCATAGGAAGAATATCGGGATGTTTAGGTATGTTTTTAGATAGTTAAATATGAGAAACGATCAAGAAATCATTGTTTGGAAGTAAGTTTGTGACGCAGAGATGCTTTTTAATACTCCCTTCGTCCGGAATTGTTTGTCATGTTGCGCTTTTCGAAAGTCAATTTGACTAATTTTCAAAGTTAAATTAGGTCGCGTTTTGATATGTTCAATTAAAAATAGATATTCTAAAACTATATGAAAAGTACTACAAATTGCAATTTTTTTTACATATTAATATGATGAAAACATACATCTTAAAATGTTAGTCAAAGTTTTTATAGTTTGACTCTAAAAATAGAAACCATGACAATTAATACCGCAAGGAGGGAGTATTTGGTTGTGAAATAACTTTTTAAGCAAAGAGGTCCATGACCTCTCGAGATGCGAAGAAAATTTTATGAAATGGGGAGGCAGGTTCGCGACGCGGATTGGGTTGCCAAATTCGCCCAACTTTTTCCTTCTTCATTTTCAAACCCCAATTCGCCTAAGTTTGATAATTTTTATCTATATCTCTTTAGATTTATATACCAAATACATGTACCCTAGAATCTATATCTAAAAACTCTATAAATTTACACAATAGTCTCAATAACTCCTCAATCTCAGCCCAATTCAAGAACGAACACATACTCAAGAATACAGATCAAAAAAACATCAAAGGTTAAACTTTCTAGAATGAATCGACCATTGAATTAACATGATTAACGTGTGGGTGAACAAGCCCAACACTATGGAGCTTACATACCTCAAAGAACTATCTTCTGTAACAACTTGAAGGAAAATCTGAAAAGAAGAACCCTAACCTTAGAGTTTCTTGAATTCCTTGAGCTTAGAATTTTTAGAGGAATGTCTTTCTCTGAGGAAAAGTCAACACAGAATCAACTTGAATTCAGGACCGCTATTCGAAAGTGGATGAGAGTGTTTTATTTAGGAAAACTGATTTTCTAAATGTTTAGGGCAATTTATATGAAATCCTAAGGGTTTTTAGGACCAAAATGTCCTTTAATAAATAAATAAAATGATTTGGGGCCGTGAGGTCCATATTGGCTCCATAACGCGGAGCCATTGTGGAGTTGCTGCCAGGTTTGTGCATCGTTAGTTAATAAATCATTACTTTTTACATAGAGGTTGGAATTTATCAAACTCTATGTCATTGGAAAGAGGAATCAACGGGCTTTAATTAAATATCTTTTAGCTCATCTAACTCTTCATGTACTGGGATATATGGACATTTGATACCTAACGTAAGAAAAACATAAGAATGACATGAATGCTTTTATCTTTGGTTCTTCTTGGAACATAAAGTGCTATATCTAGTGACCTTAACACTAACGAAATTTTAAATTCCTTGCAAAATTCTCATTCGCAACAAAGAACGGTTCGAGTATTAGTTCAAAATGTTGCATACTTAGATTATGTATATTTCTTTTGGATTCCATCCCATGAATAAAATTGGGGAGTATATTATTTTATTGGACAGCTTTATAAGAATAACTTGACCATAGAGATTTTTTGCACATTGAATTTACTTGCATATCCGCATATGTCATATTTCCGCCTTCTTTTTCTTATAATTTGATGCCAAATTTTATTAATATGACAATTTAGCACTAGATTAGTCGATGATTATAGTAATATTGAATGAGAGAAAAAAAGAAGGTAAGTTCAATGAATCACCAATAATCTTTTATGTTTAGTTTACAAATATTTCTTGTAGCTTTTTTCATGATACACTAAATATACTGTTCAATTTTTAAAAAGTGTAAAAACACCTCTAAACTATGTTTTGTCTATTTCTTAAATAAATAATTTACAGATTCAATAATAGAGTTTAAAATTGTATGGTAACACGATAAGTTTGAGTTTCATTAATGAGTTACCATCTATATGTATGATTGATATTCTCACACACACATAAGTTTGATTCATTCTCCATAGAAGAAATTAATGATGAATTTCACTTATTTCACATGCGGTTTTTTTTAGAAAAATAATACAAAAGTTATTTGTTATTATTTATATGTGTTCACTTTATATTGGCGTAATAAATACTTGAAATGTATATGTCATTACCATGTGCTAAGTTGATCCCCTTCCTTTGTCCGCTTGTTATGTGTCTTGATAAATATCGATGGTCGGAATTTATTTGTTATCAAAAGTTTATAATGAAAACAGACTAGACCTAAAATATCCTTGAAATCTTTGAAATGATACAAAACTATCATTTATCTACCTATTGGCTCGAGAATACTCTTATCATCCACCTTTGAGTTCAAAATTGACAACTAATTTAACTATTTTAAATTTAAAATTTTAAAATATTTTTAAAAATATATGGCGCTCAATTATTGGTTATAATTTAATTAATTAATATAACTCATACACCCACTAATTACACATCCATTACTAATTAAACCCGATCCAACTACTAAACCCACCCCCAAATTATAATTGTCTACCTATTAAACAAAAGCTTCACCCTCCCTTTCCTATATCGTCTTCTTTCAATTCTTCCTAGGTTTATAAGATCAATGTTTTTCTTCAGTTGGAGATGGAAGAAGTTAACACCCTTAAAATGGAGTCACCATTGATAGGGAACGCTTGGTTATTAAACAAAAGCTTCACCCTCCCTTTCCTATATCGTCTTCTTTCAATTCTTCCTAGGTTTATAAGATCAATGTTTTTCTTCAGTTGGAGATGGAAGAAGTTAACACCCTTAAAATGGGGTCACCATTGATAGGGAACGCTTGGTGCAGTTGGATATGGAAGAAGGTTTTTTCCATATTAAAATATTGCATGATAACAAGAGGAAAATTCCTATATGAATTCAGTTCAATGAAGATTGGCATATCAATTTTAAAAAAGAACTCTATGGACATTTTTCAAGTTTAGTTAATTAAGGGTATTTTAGTTAACAAAACCCTTCACCCATCCATACCCATTCAATTAATTAACCCGCACCAAATGATGTATGCAACATTATGTTGATTCGTGCATATTAGATATAGATAATATATCAGATAAGCTAAAATAAATATGAAGTTTAGGTATGAAAAGGAACTGATGAGTCCAATTCAAATTCTCTCATCCAGGGAGCTTGCTCGTGGTCTTCTTATAAACCTGATCTTACAAAGTTAGGAAGAAATTTACTGGCAAGAAGACGACGTTGGAAAATAAGTGTGAACGGTTTGTTTTATAGGTGGACAATTATAATTTGAGGCAGGGTTATTACTTGCACGGGGTTTAATTAGTAATGGGTGATTAATGTAAGGGTTTATAGATTATATTAATTAATTAAATTATAACCTATAATTGAGTATCACATATTTATTTATTCTTAAACTAGGTAAATTATTCGTGCTTCACACGGAATTGAACTATGTTATTAAGCTCACATTGATTATTCAGTAATATTTTGATTTTCGATATATACACTACATTATAAAGATAATTTTATCATAACACAATCCAAAATGTTAAAAGTGTTATATTTTTTTTATTTTTTATTTTTTATTTTTATTTTTTAAAACAAAAATTATGAGTCATAGAGATATTTTAAGTGTAAGAAATAAGTCTAAGAAATCTCCATGGAAAGAGTTGATCAGAAGTAATCAAATTATCTAGATTCCAAGAACTTATAAAAAAAACATCAGACGTTAAAGAAGAGACCAAAAAGCCTCGAACAACAACACGTCATGTCCAAACAAGAACATAATTACTAATTCCAATGGATAACCTTCTGCTCTTTTCTTATGACCCTAAAATTGTTAGTATCATAAATGTTTTTCCTCATCGTCTCAAAATAGTCATTACTATAACTTAGGTTTGATATCACCCTATAATTGAACCATAGTTATTGTTATGGTTATATTATGAAATTACAAAGAACGAATGCAGTTATCAATCAAGCAGTAGGCGACATCATTCATAACTAAATATTCTAAGTCAAATTTGTTACACATAATATATTAAAATGTCAAAGTATAATTTTCTGAATTGAATTCACAAATACCAACAAATAATAACAAAGACAGCCTTGCTTTCCTAACAATGAAGAAGAAAAATGCATGTTGCTTAACATAGTTTTCAAAAAGATAGTTTATCGGTCTGTATCCAAGTTTACAGTTCACAAATTTAATTTAAAGAAGCCAAAAGAATGATTACTACTTCTTTATCAAAAAAGCAAAAAAAAAAATTATCAAAAGAAAGAGTTATCATTACGTCAAAAATAATATCACGCGACAATTATAAATGTAACAACCCTAAAAATGAATAGGATAAATACTTAAGATGATTTATTTTTTATTTAAAATCTTAAATTTTAAGGAAAATGGTCCTTTCACGTATAATTAATTTATTCAGATTTTAAGTATTAAGGAAAGTCCTAAATTGACTAAGTCATTATCTAAGACTAAACAAATTCACACGTTTCACTCTCTCACGTCTATCACATTCTCATGTTCAAACTCTATTGTTTTCTCTCTTCCAATTAACGTGAAGAACAGAAAATATAACAAAGGTTCTTCACACTTGAAGGATCACGAAAAAAATCTAAGAAAGCAAGCTAATAAAAACGTTAAGGCAAGGAAGATTTCCGACGAGTTGGTGGTGAAACTTTAGGTGAGTTGGACGTGGTTTTGGGGGAAGGTTTGGGAAGAAACTTCAATGTTTGAACATCAATTAAGGTATGGGTTTCTTACCTCTTCGTTCCTTTCCCAAGATACCCCTTAAGATTCAAGATATTCACTCCGAAAACTAGGATTGTTTCCCTGTTGCATGTCCCTGTCACTAGCTCCCATTGAACTTTAGGTAGGGTATGTTTGCTGGTACAAAGTAGGGAGGAAATTTTTTTTCGTGATGTTTATGTTTAAGTATGCATGTTCGAAATTTTGTGAATAATGATTATGTTGTTCGAAATCATGTGAAAAAGTGATGTGGGTGTCTATGTGTAGCAGTGAAGTTGGTCACTGTTTGAAGGTGTGCAAAGGCATGTTAATTCTTGTATTTTATGCGCTAAAATTGTTCACAATGTGATGATCATATGGTGTGTGAATATACAAAATTTTGAATGAAAATGCTTGACTAATGTAACTACTAAACTACACCTAACAATGCACAAAATGCTTGGTGAAATTCCCTAAGAAACTAACATGAAAAGGTTGATAAAAGGAAGAAAAAAAATTATGGATAAATTTCCAGCCTAATGTACTCTAAATTTCGTTCAAAAAGGGGGTTGAAATCAAGAAATTTAATACATTTAAAAAAGGTGGGGCCACTAGGATTCGAACCTGTGACCTCACCCTTTAGCTACTGGAATTTGCGAGTAAGGAGAAAGAATAGGGGGCTGGGGGGGAATCAAAATGGGGTCTGTCGGATTAGTAAGAAGAGAATAAGAAATAAAAAAAATGGGAGGCGTGGGTATCATACCCCCGACCTCCAGGCAGCGAGTAAAAGAAGAGAAAATAAAGAAAGTAAAATGTGAGGCGTGGTAATCAAATTCATGACCTCAAGGCTGGAAAGCAGAAGGCGATTTCAAAATTAAAAAAAAAAAAAGAGGTGAGGCTGTAGGGGCTCCATCCCACAACCTCACTGCCAAACGCTTAGCCTAGTGAGTTTTAATTAAAAATTTAAATAAGGAGGTTGTGGGGGTTCGAAGACCAACCTCCCAATGCTCTAGCGAAATTAACAATAAAAATGAGGAGGTTGTGCTTTATTTGATCCAGGTCTACGAGAAGAAGGAGTTGGCAAATGAGGTACGCAGACTTCCCAGACTAGGTGTGCGATTGGTTGACTCTACTAGTGTGGGTGTTTTATTTCATCCTAGTTCTGAATCATTCTTGGTAGTTGAACTCAGGAAGGGTTAGCATCTTGATCCTGTGTTGATGGAGCTGAAGGACTCAATGTTGTTAAAAATGAATGAGTCTTTCGGTTTGGGAGGTGATGGCATACTTAGATACCAAGATAGGCTGTATGTACAAGATGTGGATGATTTGCGGACCAGGATTGTGGCAAAGGCCCATGGTTCCAGATATTCCATACATCCAGGTTCCATTAAAATGTATCATTATCTTAAGCAGATTTATTGGTCGGATGGCATGAAGAAGGACATTGCAGAATATGTGGCTAAGTGTCCTAATTGTCAGTAGGTTAAGGTAGAGCATCTTAAGCCTGGTGGTCTGACTCAGATTATCAAGGTTCTGACTTGGAAGTAAGAGGCCATTAATATGGACTTGTAGTTGGTCTTCCGAGGACTAGAAGGAAGCATGACTCTATATGGGTTATTATGGACAGATTGACTAATTATGCTCACTTTATCCCTGTGAAGTCTACCTACAAAGCCGAGGATTATGCGAGACTTTATATTGATGAGATTGTGATGTGGCATAGGATTCCTTTGTCTATCATTTCAGATAGAGGAGCTCAGTTTACTTCATATTTTTGGAGATCTTTTCAGATAAGCTTTAGCACGCAGGTGAAACTAAGTACTGCCTTTCATCCTCATACTGATGGGCAGGCAGAGCGCGCCGTTCAGACAGTGGAGGATATGTTGAGAGCGTGTTTGATTGACTTCAGAGGTAGCAGGGATGACCATCTTCCTTTGATAGAGTTCTCGTATAATAATAACTATCACCCTAACATTGGGATGGAAACGTTTGAGGCACTGTATGGTAGGAGGTGTAGATCTCCAGTTGGGTGGTTTGAGGTTTGAGAGTCATCTATTTTGGATCCAGAGATCATTCATGAGGCCTTAGAGAAGGTTATAGTTATTAGGGACAAGTTGGATACTGCTTACAGCCGACAGAAGTCATATGCAGACAACAGAAAGCCGCCTTTAGAATTTGAGGTTGGTGACCAGGTTTACTTGAAGATATCACCTATGAAAGGAGTGATGAGATTTGGTAGAAAAGGGAAGCTGATTCTGAGGTATGTTTGTCCATATGAGATTCTACAGCTTGTGGGTGTGGTGGTCTATGAGTTAGATTGCCTGCGGAGCTAGCTTCTGTCCATCCATTCTTTCATGTCTCTATGTTGAAGAAGTGACTAGGTGAACCAGCACCGATTCAACCTGTGTAATGTTTGGGGGTTGATGAAGACTTGTCTTATAAGGAGGTGCCTGTTAGGATCTTAGACATATAGGTCAAGCGGCTGAGAAACAAATATATTGCCACAATGAAGGTATTGTGGAGAAATCATCTTGTTGAGGGTTCTACGTGGAAGGCTGAGGCCGACATTAGATCCCTTTACCCTCATCTTTTCAGATCTTGAGGATATATTTCCTACTCTTAATTCTATGATTACTTATCTCTCTGTATTTTGTTGCTATTGCTTGACTGTGCATATTGATTATCTTATGATCTGATTGGCATTACGATGTGTAGTGGTAGTGTCATTCGGGGATGAATGTTCCTGAGGAGGAGATAATGTAACAACCCTAGAAATGAATAGGATAATACTTAAGGTGATTTATTTATTATTTAAAATCTGAAATATTATGGCAAAATGGTCCTTTCACGTATAATTAATTAAATCAGATTTTAAGTATTAAGGAGAGTCCCAAATTGACTAAGTTTTATCTAAGCCTAAACAACTTCACACGTTTCACTCTCTCACGTCTATCACATTCTCACGTTCAAACTTTATTGTTTTTTCTCTGCCAATTAATGTGAAGAACAGAAAATATAACAAAGGTTCTTCACACTTGAGGAATCACGAAAAAAAATTTAAGAAAGCAAGCTAATAAAAAACGTTCAGGCAAGAAAGATTTCCGTCAAGTTGGTGGTGAAACTTTAGGTTAGTTGGACGTGGTTTTGGAGGAAGGTTTAGGAAGCAGCTTCAATTTTTGAACATCAATTAAGGTATGGGTTTCTTACCTCTTCGTTCCTTTCCCAAGAGACCCCTTAAGATTCAAGATATTCACTCCGAAAACTAGGATTGTTCCCCTGTTGCATGTCCCTGTCACTATCTCCATTGATTTTTTTGTTGGGTATGTTTGCTGGTATAAAGTAGGGATGAAATGTGTTTTCGTGATGTTTATGTTTAAGTATGCATGTTCGAAATTTTATGAATAATGATTATGTTGTTCGAAATCATGTTGAATAGTGATGTGGGTGTGTATGTGTGGCAGTGAAGTTTGTCACTGTTTGAAGGTGTGCAAAGGCATGTTAATTCTTGTATTTTATGTGCTAAAATTGTGCACAATGTGATGTTCATATGGTGTGTGAAGTTACAAAATTTTGAATGAAAATGTTTAACTAATGTAACTACTAAACTACGCCTAATTATGCACTAAATGTTTGGTGAAATTCCCTAAGAAACTAACATGAAAAGGTTGATGAAAGGAAGATAAAAATTATGAATAAATTTCCAGCCTAATGTACTTTAAATTTTGTTCAAAAAGGGGGTTGAAATCTGGAAATTTAATACATTTAAAAGAGGTGAGGCCACCAGGGTTCGTACCTGTGACCTCACCCTTTAGCTACTGGAATTTGCGAGTAAGGAAAAAGAAAAGGGGGCTGGGGGAATCGAAATGGGGTCTGTTGGATTAGTAAGAAGAGAATAAGAATTTAAACAAAAAATGGGAGGCGTGAAAATCGAACCCACGACCTCCAGGCAGCGAGTGAAAGAAGAGAAAATAAAGAAAGGAAAATGTGAGGCGTGGGAATCGAACCTACGACCTCAAGGCTGGAATGTAGAATGCAATTTAAAAAAAAAAGGTGAGGCTGTGGGGGCTCGATCCCACAACCTCACTGCCAAACGCCTATCCTAGTGAGTTTTAATTAAAAATTTAAATAAGGAGGTTGTGGGGGTTCGAACCCACAACCTCCCAATGCTCTAGCGAAATTAACAACCAAAATAAGGAGGTTGTGGGGGTTCGAACCCACAACATCCCAATGCCCTTGCGAAAAACTAAAGAATAGAATGGAAGAGGTTGTGGGGCTTGAACCCACAACCCTTCGGCCAATTTAAGAGGAAACCAAGAAGAAAATATAAGGTATACTATTAATGTTGGAGTTCGAACTAGAATTCCAATGTTATGGAAATTATAAATAAAATCAATGAAAAATGTAAATGTTATCCAAGTGATTTGAATTTGGTCTCCTTGCCCAAACTTCCGTATTGATACATAAGTCATACGTCAAAAAATACCCAAGAATAATGCCACCTATTTAGATCGAAATCGAGATCTTGACATATATACAAGATACATAAGTCTTGTACTACATAATCTTATGAATCAATTAACGAACTATGAATGAAGCCTCATGGCTTGTATGCACAGACTCATAAGTCTAGCATACGGTCAAAAGTAAGGGAACCTAAGAATATGTAATGAAATGATGAACCTTAGAAGGGTTAAGTATAGTGTAAGATACACTAAAAGGCCAAGTGCATTGGCATAAGATGAGATGAACAATGAAATGAGGAAATGAACAATGAGATGATGAAACCCTAGAAGGGCTAAGTAAGGGTGTGAAACACACTAAATGGCCAAGTGCATTCGCATATGATGAAATGAACATTCACGCAATAAGAGGTGAGTAACTATGAAAATCAAAGGTGCTAATGATAAGGTAAGCAGACTCTATGTATGCTAATGAAGGAAGCAGACTCTATGTATGCTAATGAGCTAGTGGAGCATGTTCCACTAGCGTTTGTTTCCTGTTTTTATTCGGAGTACGTCTTGGTGCCATTTTGGCAATTATACACTTAATAAGAATTGAACTATTTGTTTCAGTTACTTATCTCTTAATGTTAGATAGTTGATGGTGAACAATTACGCATTTATGAGAATGTTTTTATAAGTATGATAAGAAACAAAAAGTTTCAAATTTTTTGCTAAAATTAACCTATGTAAAGTAAGAATGACGTAAGTAGGCTTGTTTGCGACTTCTGAGAGGTCAACGACGCCGGTCTCGTCTGGGGTCTAGATTCCGGTCATAACAAAGTTGGTATCAGAGCAATAGGTTAAATTCCTAAGAATATAAGTTCACTTCAACCACATTGAGTAGTTTCTAAGTAATGATAGTGAAGTGCACCACTATCCTGGATTAGAGACAACATGATCCGTAGGAAAATTTCCTTTCTTCTGATCTTATCGTGCTTTTCCTAATGTCTGACTTCTTGGTGTTATGAGCGTGTCTAACACCAATCCTTCTTGTTTTCAGATAATGAACACTTGGAGATCTAAGGGTCAGAAGAGGGAGGAGCAGTTGCTAGGGGTAATCAAAATCCACCCCTGGCTCCAGTTGAAGGAGTGGCCATGCCAGTTAACCCAGCTGGGTTAAATGATGCTGGGATGAGGGCATCTATGGCTCAGATGGCACATGCCATTGTGATGCAGGCTCAGGCTATGACTGCCCAAGTCAACCGGTAGGATGTTCAGAGAAAACCCACCGGTTCGCAGCATGGCTGACAGGCTGCGAGACTTCACGAGGATGAACCCTCCTATTTTCACAGGGTCTAAGACATCATAGGATCCTTGGAGTTTGTAGATGAAGTACATAAGATTCTGGTGGCTATGGGGGCCACAAATACTGAGAAAGCCGAGCTGTCTTCCTATCAGCTCAAGGATGTTGCACAAACTTGGTGTAAGATGTGGCAAGATAGTCGTGTTTTGGTTGGAGTGCCAGTCTCTTGGGAGCTGTTCAAGACAATGTTTCTGGAGAGGTTCTTCCCTAGAGAGATGAGGGAAGCCAAGGTTTAGGTGTTCATCAACCTTAAACAAGGCTCTGTGAAGGTCAGGGAGTATTCGCTGAAGTTTGTTAAGCTATCAAGGTACGTTACTTTCCTTAATATTTAATAGCAAGAATGAGGAGAGTACTTAGCTTTGTTGAAATTATCCAGGTATGTTGCTTCATTGGTTTCGAAAAGCATAGATGAGATGAGAATTTCCTCATGAAATCAATGGAGACCTGGTGGAGGTTTGTCGGTCTGTGATGCTCCATGATAATATGGACCTTTCTAGGTCCATAGTGCATGTCCAGCAGGTAGAGGACAACAACAAAAAGAAGGTGTTTGTGACGTTAGGAGGCCTAAGACTCAAGATCAGGCAAGTCCCAGCCATGGAGGCCAAAGAAATAATTTTGGCGTCTATGAGCAGCCCAGGTTCAAGAAGGGGCAACAGAGTTCTGGGAATTATTACTCTCAAAGGAGTACCGCACCTAGAGGAGGCATACTGAACCCAGGAGGGGAAATAGAGGTGAGATGCAGCGTCCTAAGAAGAACTGTGTTAAGTGTGGCCGAGCTGACAGTGGAGAGTGCAGACAGGGCACTAATGCCTGTTCCAGTTGTGGTAAGAGTGGGCACATGCTCAAAGATAGTTTACAGAACAGAGGTCAGGCTGGAGGTAATGCTCAGCCGAGGCCTAACCCACAGAGTGCAGTAACATCCGAGCCTCCCAAGAGGAACAAATTCTATGCCTTGAAGGGTAGGGAGGAGTAGGAGAAGTCTGCTGATGTGGTCACAGGTATGCTGAAAGTATTCTCAACTTTTGTTTATGCTTTACTTGATCCAGGGTCTACGCTTTCCTTTCTGACTCCTCTGCTCGCTCTTACTTTAGAAATACTGCCTGAAGTTCTGCATGATCCTATAGTGGTTAGTACGCCTCTAGGAGAAAGTGTAATAACTGATAGAGTATACAAAGACTTCCCAATAGTTGTTTGTGGTAGGACTATGTGTGCGAACTTGGTTGAACTACCCATGCATGATTTTGATGTTATTCTTGGCATGGATTGGCTTCACAGTTGTTATGCTTTCTTAAACTGTCGTAGTAGAGTGATGAGATTTTTCTTCCCTAATGAAGAAGAGTTAGTCTGGGAGGGGTACAATTGGAGTCGTCCTAATCCCTTGATTTTAAATCTTATGGCCAATAAAATGATGTCCAAGGGGTTACTGTGTCATCTTGTAAGTTTAATGATTTAGATCATGACATTCCTCCCATAGACTCAGTGCCTGTAGTGAATGAGTTCCTAGATGTGTTTCCTGAAGATTTGCCTGGAGTTCCTCCCCTTCTAGAGATTGAATTTTGTATCGACTTAAAACCTGATACTAAACCAATCGCAATTCCTCCTTATAGAATGGCTCCGGCAGAACTCAAAAAGTTGAAGTTGCAGTTGAAAGATCTCACTGATAAGGGTTTGATTCAGCTGATCATATCCCCTTGGAGCGCTACAGTGTTGTTTGTGAAAAAGAAGGATGGAACCCTTAGAATGTGTATCGATTATCGGCAGCTTAACCAAGTCACTATAAAGAATAACTATCCACTTCCCAGAATAGATGATTTGTTCGATTAGCTCATAGGGTCTAGCTTCTTCTCTAAGATGGATCTTCGTTCAGGGTACCACCAGCTTAGGGTTAGGGTTGGAGATATCCCAAAGATGGTCTTTCATACCCACTATGGTCACTTTGAGTTTCTAGTCATGTTATTTGGTCTCACAAATGCACATGCTGCATTTACTGATCTCATGAACAGAGTCTTCCGTGAATACCTTGACTCTTTCATCATAGTATTCATTGATGACATTCTCATTTACTCTAAGACCAAGGAAGAGCATGAAAAATATTTGAGACTAACCTTGTAGGTACTTAGACGGCATCAATTGTATGCCAAATTCAGCAAGTGTGAACCAGGCTGAGATCAGTAACCTTCTTGGGTCATGTTGTGTCCGACCAAGATGTGGAGGTGGACCCCAGGAACACTGGAGTTGTTAAGAACTGGATAAATCCCCTTACTCCCACTGACATCCGTAGCTTTCTGGGATTGGCTGGTTACTACCACAGATTTGTGGAGGGTTTTTCTTTTATTGCTGCCCCACTGACAGCTTTGACGAATAAGAAAACCAAGTTTGAATGGACGGAGACTTGTGAGAAGAATTTCCAGGAGCTCAAGGACAGACTCACTTCAGCCCCGGTGATTACTCTGCCTAAGTGTGGTGAGAATTACACTGTATATTGTGATGCATCTAGGGTTGGTTTGGGTTATGTTCTTATGCGGTCAAGGTAAGGTGATAGCCTATGCTTCCAGACAACTTAAGGTTCATGATAATAATTATCCCACTCATGACCTAGAGTTGGCAGATGTGGTGTTTGCACTGAAGTTATGGAGGCATTATCTGTATGGAGTGCATGTGGATTTGTACACAGATCATAAGAGTCTCCAATACGTATTTACACAGAGGAAGTTGAATCTACATTAGCGAAGATGGTTGGAGTTGTTGAAGGATTATGACATGAATGTGCACTACCATCCAGGTAAGGCTAATGTTGTGGCTGATGCTTTGATCATAATGAGAATGGAAAGTACAACCCACGTTGAGGACGAGAAGAAAGAGTTGGCAAAAGAGGTACATAGACTTCCCAGACTGGGTGTGTGATTGGTTGACTCTACTAGTGTGGGTGTTTCATTTCATCCTAGTTCTGAATCATTCTTGGTAGTTGAACTAAAGAAGGGTTAGCATCTTGATCCTGTGTTGATGGAGCTGAAAAACTCAGTGTTATTAAAAATGAATGAGTCTTTCGGTTTGGGAGGTGATGGCATACTTAGGTACCAGGATAGGCTGTATGTACCAGATGTGGATGATTTGCGGACAACGATTGTGGCAGAGGCCCATGGTTCCAGATATTCCATACATCTAGGTTCCACCAAAATGTATCATTATCTTAAGCAGATTTATTGGTTGGATGTCATGAAGAAGGACATTGCAGAATATGTGGCTAAGTGTCCTAATTGTCAGTAGGCTAAGGTAAAGCATCTTAAGCCTGGTGGTCTGACTCAGATTATCAACGTTCTGACTTGGAAGTAGGAGGCCATTAATATGGACTTGTAGTTGGTCTTCCGAGGACTAGAAGGCAGCATGACTCCATATGGGTTATTGTGGACAGATTGAATAAGTCTGCTCACTTTACCCCTGTGAAGTCTACCAACAGAGCCGAGGATTATGCAAGACTTTATATTGATGAGATTGTGAGGTGGCATGGGATTCCTTTGTATATTATTTTAGATAGAGGAGCTTAGTTTACTTCACATTTCTGGAGATCTTGCAGAAAACCTTGGGCATGCAAGTGAAGCTTAGTACTGCCTTTCGTCCTCACACTGATAGGCAGGCAGAGCGCACCATTCAGATATTGGAGTACATGTTGAGAGCGTGTGTGATTGAGTTCAGAGGTAGCTAGGATGACCATCTTCCTTTGATAAAGTT
Source organism: Solanum pennellii (assembly GCF_001406875.1). NCBI lineage: Eukaryota > Viridiplantae > Streptophyta > Magnoliopsida > Solanales > Solanaceae > Solanum > Solanum pennellii. Next base: position 19,617,771 of record NC_028644.1, read on the forward strand.
CTCTTATAATAATAGCTATCACTCCAGCATTGGGATAGCACCGTTTGAGGCACTGTATGGTAGGAGGTGTAGATCTCCAGTTGGGTGGTTAGAGGTTGGAGAGTCATCCATTTTGGGTCCAGAGATCATTAATGAGGCCTTTGAGAAGGTTAGAGTGACGAGGGACTGGTTGGCTACTGCTTATAGCCGACAAAAGTCATATGCAGATAACAGAAATTGTCCTTTGATTTGAGTTTGGTGACAAGGTTTACTTGAAGATATCACCTATGAAAGGAGTGATGAGATTTGGTAGAAAAGGGAAGCCGAGGTATGTTGGGCCATATGAGATCCTAAGTGTGTGGGTGAGGTGGCCTATGACTTAGCATTGCCTGCGGAGCTAGCTTCTATCCATCCAGTCTTTCATGTCTCTATGTTGAAGAAGTGTCTAGGTGATCCATCATCGATTCTAACTGTGGAAGGTTTGGGGGTTGATGAAGACTTGTGTTATGAGGAGTTACCTGTTGAGATCTTAGACATAAAGGTCAAGCGGCTGAAAGCAACAAAGAGGTTGCCACAGTGAATGTATTGTGGAGAAATCATCTTGTTGAGGGTGGTACGTGGGAGGATGAGGCCGACATGAGATCCTCCTACCCTCATATTTTTAGCTCTAGAGGTTAGATTTCCTACTCTTAAGTCTATGTTTCTTATCTCTCCGTATTTTGTTGCTATTACTTGATTGTGCATAGTGATTATGTTATGATCTAATTGGCATTAGGACGTTTAGTGCTAGTGTCATTCGGGGATGAATGTTCCGGGGGGGGGGGGATAATACAACAGCCCTAAAAATGAATAGGAAAAATACTTAAGGTGATTTATTTATTATCTAAAATCGGATATTTTAAGGGCAAAATGGTCTTTTCACGTATAATCAATTAAATCATATTTTAAGTATTAAGGAGAGTCCTAAATTGACTAAGTCATTATCTAAGCCTAAACAACTTCACAGGTTTCACTCTCTCACGTCTATCACATTCTCACGTTCAAACTCCATTGTTTTCTCTCTGCAAATTAACGTGAAGAACAAAAATATACAGAGGTTCTTCACAATTGAAGAATCACGAAAAAAATCTAAGAAAGCAAGCAAATCAAAAACGTTAAGGCAAGGGATATTTCCTTGAGTTGGTGGTGACACTTTAGGTGAGTTGGACGTGGTTTGGGAGGAAGGTTTGGGCGACAAATTCAAGGTTTGAACGTCAAAATAAGGTATGGGTTTTCTTCCCTCTTTGTCCCTTTCCCAAGAGACCCTTTTCATATTATTCATCAGAAACTAAGATTGTTTTCCCTTTTCATGTTCCCTGTCACTAGCTCCCAATGATCTTAGGTTTGTATGTTTGCTGGTAGAATTTAGTGACACTGTGTGTGTGTGGTGACGATCTCGTTTCGAGTATGTGTTCATGATTATGTGCCTATGCTTTTGCGTCTTTAAAAAATATGAATGTATACATGAACGTATGTTTGCAAGGTTGTTACTATGACTTTGGAGTATCCCTTTTAGCATACTAATAACATGGAAACACTTGTGTTTTATGTGAAGGTAGATGTTTCTAGACGTGATATTCACATGGTTGAAACGCTATCAACTCTAACTAAAACAAATCACCAAATCATTCCTCTATCTTGTCTTAAGAACCCTAACGAATGTCTAAGAAACAAATGCTAAAATGACCCGTAAAATGATGCATAAAATCCTGGAATAAATTTCCTGAATCTAGAGATAAGATGTAGATAAATTCTGAAATTTTGAACATCAAAAAAGAAAACACAATAGGTGAGGTCTGCAAGGATCGAACCCAAGACCTCACTAAGGCATACTTTAAAAAATAAATTAAAAAGGGGTGTGCCAGGCGGGGCTCGAACCGGGGCTGGGGTCCGACGATATTCGCAAGAAGGTAAAATAATAAAATGTTGTTGTGGGGTTTCGATCCCACGACAGGGAAGACCCCAACTTAATTTAAAAAAATGAAAGTAAAAGAATTATGAGGTGTGGGAATTGAACCCACGACCTCAGATACGCTGCAAAAAATGGACAAAAATAAAGAGAGGCTGTGGGGTTTTATCTGACAACCTCATGGTCTATGTGAATTGGGTTGTGGGGGTTCGATCCCACAACCCTTCGGCAAATTTAAGAGGAAGCCAAGTAGAAAATTTAAAGTATAATGTTAATGTTGGAGTTTGATATTGAGTTCCAATGTTATTGAAATTAAAAATAAAATCAATGAAAAATGTTATCCAAGTAATTCGAATTTGGTTTAATTTCCCAAACTTCCGTATTGATATATAAGTCATACGTGAACAAACTATCCAAGAATAATGCCACCTATTTAGATCGAAATAAAAATCTTGGCATATATACAAGATACGTAAGTCTTGTACTACATAATTTTAGGAATGTATGAATCAACTAACAAACTATGAATGAAGCCCCATGGCTTGTATGTATAGACTTATAAGTCTAGCATACGATCAAAAGTAAGTGCACCTAAGATGTGTGTAATGAAATGATGAACCCTAGAAAGGTTAAGTATGAGTGTAAGATACACTAAATGGCCAAGTGCATTGACATAAGTTGAGATGAACAATGAAATGAAGAAATGAACAATGAAATGATGAAACCTTCGAAGGGTTAAGTAAGGGTGTGAAACACACTAAATGTCCAAGTGCATTGACATATGATGAAATGAACATTCACGTAATAAGAGACAAGTAACTATGAAAACCAAAGGTGCTAATGATAAGGAATGTGGCGACAACAAGATATGAGGCTAATGTAAAAGATGAGATCAATCTCAAATGATCCTAAGTAAATGTTACCAAGACGTACTCACCAATGAGAGTGTAAAGTTAATGAAGAGATCAGTCTCTATGAACACTCCAATGAAAGTATTGAGCTTAACACCCTTAAAACTAATGATGAGATGAGAAATCATCTAATGAGCTATGATGTCCTCATACTAGAAGCCAACTTCCATGACCTATGAGATGAATGAAATGGAACTTTATAATGATCATCGATAGGCTAGCTATGAGCGGTGATGCCTTCTTTTGAGAAGGACGGAGGTTCACGTCACTCACATGAGATGAGACTGTCCGGCTTGCCGAGTATGGGTCTCCTTACATCACCTAGTCTTCAACCCTATACAGACAATAAAGGGATCTGGAGGGGTTAAATTCCCATGTACGCTAGCATGTTATGGGTCACTTTGGCCGGTGATTACGTCTTATTTTGGTGTGGGGGAGAAATTGGATTTAATGATGCTCACATGATCTATATCGTTTAAATTTAAAGTTCCCAATGAACGAATGAGGTCAGCCTCAAATAATGCACATAATGAAATGAATGATACCAAAGGTGTTAGGATAGGAAAATCAAAAGGTGAGTTAGATTAAAGTAATCACATTAGGTCTTTCTTGGTCATTGCACAACAAACCTAATTAAAGTCTTAAACTACATCCTAGGTATAGCTGCTGTTTACACTAGACCATGAATAAAATGAAATGGAGTACGTATGAATGAAGGAAGCAGACTCTGTGTTTGCTAATGAAGACTCCCTAGTTGAGGTCCCATCTGTTGAGCCCTCATTTCTTGGATGTCTAGATGTTAAGTCCGTGATTCGAAGATCTCATGGCATATGAATGAATGATATTAAAGAAGTTATGTGTTACATGCAAAATGTGTTGTATGCTCTATGATATGTGCTATATGTAAATGTTATGTGCTATGTGAAAATGTGAAAAGTATGATGATGTATGTTATTCTCATGGCACAACTTTCCTATTCCAAGTCTAGAAAGCTCACTGACTTTCCTACTCCAAATTTGGAAACCTTCCTAATCTCAAATTGGCAATTCCACTGACTTGACTTCCAAAAATCATGTTGTTAGGAAAGAGCTATTCTTTCTCATGCATGTCCTTGGTGTGTGCTAGCATATACCCATACATAGTACAAGTGTGTACTAACCCTATAAAAACTCTACTATTTTAGGTGCAGGCATAGGTGGGCGATAGAGCTACAGGATCTTCGCTGCAGTTATCCGGACGTTCAACATTCATCCGGCTTTGGTAGGTCCTCATGCTTTCGAGGATGCTGTTTTTTTATATTCTACCATAGTTTTAGAGTTGAGCTAGTGGAGCATGCTCCACTAGCGTTCATTTCCTGTTATTATTCAGACTATGTATTGGTGTCATTTGTGCAATTATCCACTTAAAAAGAATTGAACTATTTCTTTCAGTTTTTATATCTTAAAAGTTTCAACTTTTCTGCTAAAATAACCTATTTAAAGTAAAAATGACATAAGTAGGCTTGTCTGCGACCTCAGAGAGGTCCACGACGCCAATCTCATCTGGGGTCTAAATTTCGGTAGTGACAAACCTAGTAGAAATTGCGTGAATTAAATATGAATTTAATTATATAATCAGTTAGATAACTCGTTCAAGAATCTGACGACTTTACGCTATTGAATTTGGATGAATTGATCTCTGGAAATTGATCTTCGCATTAAGGATATGTTTATGAGCGTAATGGGTTAAGACAATGTTGTATAAAGGGAGGAATTGAATTTCTCGAAAAAAAAAATTTTCTCGCTTTTGGTCGTTGTAGCAGAATTTGTGTCGTTACAGTGACGTCGCTACAGTGAGATGGGTGTCATTGTACGTAGCGGACAAGATATGAATTAAAAGTCATAGATTTGGGGATTTTTCAAAGAGGCTCGTTGGTCAAAAAAGATGTAGATTTCATTGCAGCGGGATTAGTGGCGATGCAGCGACGCCTCTACAACGGGATGGGTACCGCTGTAGCGGGACACTCGGGAATAAAGTCATAAATAAAACCCCTAAACGACCTTATTGCACTTTTCAACTTTTAGAGCTAAATGACCCCTAGTTTGTTCCAACTCGTTTTCAACCATACATGAAGCTAAAGGTAAGCCTTTCACTCTCTAAATTCATTTTTGATACGTAAAACATAATAGGATGGTCAATATTGACAGGGAAGGGTTCTTGTTAGATTCTATTGTGTAATTAACCCTAATTTGAGTAGTTGGGATCATCAGTTTGATCTAGAGTTCATAGAAATTTTAAGTACTTTGGGTAATTAGCGATTATTTATTGATTCCGATGTTATTGTGATTGTTTGTAGACCAAGAACAAGTGGAATGAATTCAGATAGAGAAGGGTAAAGTTTCTTATGTTTCAAGATTGTTTCGAAGTAAGTGATCGTTGTGATTTCATTATTGTGTGATGTATGCATGTTCTTCCTTCATTATGATACATGTATGTTTATGAATGTCACAATATTGATCATGTTATTGTAATCAGATAGATGAAGAAGAATATATCTATGAAATCATGACGTAAAAGTCTCATTATGATGATGTACTTGTGGTTGTGATTGTGGTGTGTCATTGAAGATCGGATTGCCATGTTTAAGCAAGCTAACTTGGATCGTATTGTCATGTTCTAGCATAAATATTGGATTGGGTTGCCATGTTTTGGAAAAACTATGGGATCGAATTGCCACGTTTTATCAAGCTAACTCGGATCAAGTACCACGTGGGTGCACTAATAGTTTGAGTTTGGGTTCCGTGAGAGGACCAATTATGTGTTAAGCATATGAAATATGTTGTTGAATTGTCATGCTAATACTATTATTTATGTTGATATATATTAATGTGATTATAATGTTTGTTTGACTTGTTTATATTGCACTAGTGGGATACCCATGTGATTCTACCAGTACACGGTGGTTGTGTACTAATTTTGCACTTGATCTTATTTTTGTTGAGTAAAGGGCATCTTCAAGCGGCTATTGACAGACCTTGCTTAGGAGATCAGAAATTATAGCATCGACTTCAAGGGTGCTGCATCTTTGGGGATTCCATGAAGTTCTTTTTAGTCTATGTCCATCATTTCCGGACTAAGACCATTAATTTTAGTTACTTGAATAGTTTATTAGTATTTTTTTTTATACTTGATTATCGTTAGTAGTTTTGGTACATTGAATTTCAGATTTAAGGTTTGAATACCACAATATTTTAGTTGTGAGATCTTTTGTTTAGTGTTGAACTTCTCTTTTAGTCATTTATCTTGCTTCCGTAACTTAAATGCCTTAGTATTGGAATAATTATTTTAGTTTGATAGTAGGTGTGGTTCTCCCCCGGGCTAATTGTGCGTGTCAATCATGACGCATTTGGGTCATGACAAAATTGGTATTAGAGCCTAGGTTCGTTGATCTCAATGTACAAAACTGAGTCTAATAGAGTCTCGCGGATCGGTACAGGATGTCTTTAGTTTTTTTCGAGAGGCTATAGGAATTTAGGAAATCTCCATAATATTCTTGTCTCCTTCATGCAGTAAAATGATTCCAATTGGTATTTGTCGATTCAAATTGTTATCTAACTGCTTTCACTCTTTTATCCACATATGGTTAATACTAGGTTTAATGGTGTTAATCCTGTAGATCCCGTCAATGCTCCAGCTAAGGAACTTGCTACGAAAGGTCGCGATCAAGGAAAAGGTAGAGGAAGAGATAGGGGTAGAGGACATGGGAGAGTGGCGTCTACTGTAAGTAAGATTCCGAATGATAATGTTCTGTTGAATGGGAACCCTCCGACACACAATGAAAATATAGAAGAGGAAGTTGAGAGTGAGGATGTTGAGGAGATTGAAAAGAGAAAGGAGTGCAGGATGAAGCGATTGGTATCCCACCCATCGATGCAGTGTTATATCCATATATTGTATCATTATTGAAAGGGTTGGATTGTGCAGGAATGCTTTCACCCACTCAAGCCCCAAGTAATCATTCGGTAGCTAGGAATGCACCCCAGGCGGGTGAAGTGGGAGGTAACGATGCCTTCCTCCGTCCTTTATTGGGTTCTGTGATGTCTGGTAATGAGCATGATATGTTCAACATGTTTCTGAATCTTAAGCCTCCGGTATTTCATGGTTGTGAGACAGAAGATGCCTATGAGTTTATCTTGGATTGTTATCATAAGTTGCATAAGTTCGGTATTGTTCACTAGTATGGAGTGAAGTTGGTGTCCTTTCAACTCCAAGATGAGCCCAAGCTATGGTGGAGAGCTCACATGAAATTTTGATCTTCTACATTACCTCCACTAACTTGGACCCAATTTCGTGCCTTGCTTTTGAAGTAGTCTGTTTCTAGGAGCATGAGAGATCGCAAGAAGGATAAGTTTCTGGAATTAGAGAAAGAAGGTATGTCTGTGGCTGCTTATAAGGCTAAGTTTCATGTTTTATCCAGATATGCTACAAAGTCTGTTAAAACTGAAGAGGATAGGATCCGGTTAGTTTTTAGAGGTTTTAATTTGAGTTGCAACTTCTGTTTGTCCTCATGACTTCTGCAGTAAAGAGTTTCAATGAGGTAACATATTATGTTAAGAAAATGGACGGATGAGGCAAGACTATAAAGCCGAAGCATTGGCTAAGAGAGCCAAGATTCTAGAAATTTTCAAGACTCCTATGCTAGAGGATCCGGTCAACCAACGCTCACGGCAAAGCCAATTCAGTACTCCATGCCAACCTCTACAGGTAACTATTCGGGGACTCCATACAATAATTTTTAGGATAGTTAGAGCATTGTTCGTGTTACGGGAAGAAGACCATTTGGCGATCACACTTGTTTTAATAGTGGGGAACTTGGACATATGAGGAGATATTTTCCACACCCACGTTTGTTTGAGTTTGGGCAGCAGTCTTCTCGAGCAATGTTACCCGTGGGAAATAGTAATAATGGTAAAGGAAGTCCACAGGGTGGGCGAGGAGGTAACTAGCGAGAAGGTGGAGGTAGAGGAATAGGTAACAGAGGTAGAGGTAATGCGCAACTAGGTAGGGAAGTAGATCGTGTTGATGATAAAGCTTAGTGTTAGCATTTTCGGGAAAAAACGAAGCAAAAGCATCTGATGCGGTGATCATAGGTACTATTCTTGTGTGTGATTGGATGGCTTATGTGATATTAATTTAAGATCCGGGTATCATCAATTAAAAATCAGATTGGAAGATATACCCAAGACGGCGTTAAGGACTCGTTATCGGCATTATGAATTCTTGATGATGTCGTTTGGGTTGACTTATGAGCCTACAACGTTTATGAGCTTGATGAGTTTGGTGTTCAAGACATTTTTTAAATCCATTGTGATAGTCTTTATTGATGATATTTTGGTATATTCGAGGAGTGAAGAAGAGCATGTTATCCATCTCCATACGATTTTGGGTATTCTTGGGAAGCAATAATTATATGCAAAATTTTTCAAGTGTGAATTTTGGTTGAAATCAGTGGCGTTGTTGGGACCTAGTGTCAAAAATATGGATAAGGGTAGATCCCCAAAGATTGAAGAAGTTAAGAATGGGGTACGACCTGGTACAATTATGGAAATTAGAACTTTCATGGGACTTACTAGTTATTATCATTGTTTTGTTAAGAATTTTTCCTCAATTGCTACTCACTTGATCAATCCAACTAAAAAGGAGGTACCATTTGAATGGACTTAGAAATGAAAGGAGAGCTTCCAAAAGCTTAAGACTCTTTTGACTACCACGCTCATCCTAGTATTACCGGTTGAAGGTAAGGATTTCATTGTTTATTGTGATGCATCACATTTTAATTTGGGTGCAATAGTGCAGGGCAATAATGTTATTGTGCCTCCTATCAATTGAAGGTGCATGAGAGAAATTACCCCACCCACGATTTGGAGTTAGCGGCGGTGGTGTTTCCTCTTAAGATTTGGCAACATTATCTTTATGGTGTTAAGTGTGAGGTATTTACTATTAATCTTAGTTTACAGCATGTATTCACTAAAATTGATTTGGATTTGAGACAACAGAGATTGATGGAGTAACTCAAGGATTATGATGTGACCATTTAATATCATCCGTGCAAGGCAAATATGGTGACAGGCGCTTTGAGTATAAAGGTGGTAAGTATGGGTAGTTTAGATTACTTGAGTGTGGCCAACGAAATCCATGCCTTAGAATCTATGTTCATGCAGTTGGGCATCTCCACAAGAGGTGGGGTGTTAGCTTTTATTGAAGCTAAATCCATGTTCATGGAGGAGATCAAGGACAAACAATTCAAAGATGGGAGTTAGAAGAACATAGAACGGATATTGCAATTGGTAAATATCAAAAGACCACTCTTGATGCGGATGGGGTACTCAACCACAAAGGTAGAATTTGTGCTCCTCAAGTAGATATTGGTAGAGTCTCACGGTTCGCGGTATTCTATTCATCCAAGGGTGACCAAGATGTATAGAGATCTGAAGAGAATTTATTCGTGGTTAGTCATGAAGAAAGACATCTTGGAGTTCGTGGCGAAGTTCCAAAATTGTGAACAAGTAAATTACGAACATCAAAGGCCTGGGGTTTCCTTCAATGAATGCCAATTTCGAAATAAAATTGGGAAATAATCGCTATGGATTTTGTGGTTGGTCATCCCAAGACATTGGGGAAGTTTGGATCTATTTAGGTTTTTATTGATATATTGACTAAGTCAGCCCATTTTATTCCAGTAAGGGTAGAGTACAATGCAGAACAACTAACTAAAATCTATGTGAATGAAATAGTGAGGTTACATGGGGTACCCCTTTCTATCATCTTAGATCGTTGTACCCTTTTCACTTCCAAGTTTTGGAAGAGATTGCATGATGAATTAGGTATGAAACTCACTTTTAGTACAACCTTTCATTCCCATACTGATGGACAATAGGAAAAGACTATTCAAGTGTTGGAACACATGTTGAGAGCTTGTGTGATTGACGTTGGAGGGCATTGGGATAATTTCTTTCCACTATGTGAGTTCTCTTCAATAATAGTTATCACTCAAGCATCGATATAACTTTTTTTGAGGCATTATATGGGAGGGATGTAGATCACCCATTGGTTGGTTTGAGGCCAGAGATATGAAACCTCTGGGAGTCGACTTAGTGAAGGATGTGCAAGATAAGGTGAGAACCATTCAAACTAAAATTCTAGTCATTAAAAGTAGACAAAAGAAGTATGCAGATCATAAGGTAAGGGGAATGAAGTTCCGAACTGGCAAAAAATGTTCTTCTTAAGGTATCAATCATGAACAGTATGATGAGGTTCGGTAAGAAGGAAAAGTAGAGTCCCCGATATATTCGTCCCTTTGAAGTTCTTGAATGCGAAGGACCGGTGGCATATAGATTGGCGCTACCCCTAATTTGAACGGATAATATCCCATATTTCATATGCCTATATTGAAGAGATATCATGAAGACGGTGACTATATCATTTCTTCGGAATCAATTGTGCTAGACAAAGACCTCGAATATGAGCAGTAACCAATTGTTATACCTGATCTTCATGTTCCTAAGTTTAGGAAAAAAGAAATTAAGTTGGTGAAGGTTCAATAGAAGCATCGTCTAGTCAAAGAAGCTACTTGGGAGACCGAAAAGGACATGCCAGACAAGTATCGATAATTATTCATTTATTTAGGTACTACTTCGCTCTTTCTTTGGCCCGCTTTTCCTAAGTTTTGTCACTCAAGGAGAGTGATGGGTAAACTGGTATCTATTGTAATGACCGAGTTCTGTCATTATAGAAATGCCAATGAGGGAAAAATTGGGGCCTGAAAAAAAACTTTTTTCGTAGTGTTAGGATATTTCCAAACTTGTCCAGATTTGGAGGAAATCAGATTAATCAAGGTGTAGGGAAATAGAAATTAGGAGAAGTAAATATGAATTTGATTACATTAAAGAAACTATACGAATTTATAGAATTGAATTTTGATGAATAAATATCCGGAATCGATCTTAGCATTAAGGGTACTTTCTGAGCGTGTTAGGTTAAGAGTGTGTTATAAAAAAGGAGATATTGAATTTCACTAAAAAAAATTATGTCTCACTTTTGGCCGCTGTAATAGGATTTGTGTCCCTACAACGGAATGGGTGGCGATATAGCAAATGAGACGGGAATTAAAAGTCATAGATTTGGGGATTTTTAGCGAGGCTCACTGGTCCAACAAATGTCGCTGCACCGGGATTAACACCACTACATCAATGCTGCTACAGCGGCATGGGTGCCACAGTAGCGGGCCAGTCGCAAATAATGTCGTCAATAAAATCCCTAAACGACCTTATTTTTCCATTTTTGACTTTTAGAGTAAAAAGGTGACCCCTTGGCTATTTCAACTAGTTTTCCACCATTCTTGAAACTAAAGGTAAGCTTTTAACTCCCTGAATTCACTTTTCAATCCGTAGAATGTAATAAAGTGGGTCGGTATTGACAGGGAAGGGCTTCTTGATAGATTATATGGTGTAATTCACCCTAATTTGACTAGTTGGGATCAAGAGTTTGATATAGGGTTCATATAATTTTTTGAGTATTTCAGGTAATTAGCGATTGTTTGTTGATTCCCCTGTTATTCTGATTGTTTGTAGACTAATAACAAGCAGAACGGATTTGGAAAGAGAAAGATCAAGTTTCTTAGGGTTTGATGGGTTTTTTGAGGTAGGTTAGAGTTGTGATTTCATGATTTTGTGTTTATGCATGTTCTTACTTTATTATGATACTTCTATGTATATGAATTTCTCAATATTGATCATGTCGTTGTAATTGAGATAGATGAAGAATATATGCATGTAAATCATGATGTAAATGTCTAATCTTGATGTTGTATTTGTGATTGCGATTGTCGTGTATGATTAGGGATCAGATTGCCACGTCTTGGCCAGCCAACATGGAACAGATTTCCACGTTCTAACATAATTATGGGATTGGGTTGCTACGTTCTCGAACAACTATAGAATTGTATTGTCATGTACCTGCAAGCTAACTTGGATCGAGTACCAAGCCCGTGCACTAAAAATTTGACTTCGAGTTTCGTTAGAGAACCAATGATGTGTTAAGCATGTGAAATGTGTCGTTGAATTTTTATGTTGATAATGTTGTTTAGGTGGATATATATATGCATGTGATTATAATATTTGTTTGACTTGTTTATATTGCACTACTAGGATAGCTGTATGATCCTACCAGTACATTGTGGTGTTGACATACTTTGAATTGGAGCAACGTCGCGGTTACTCAATTAAAAAATAATTAGTTAAACTTTTCAAAGAATTTAAGAATTTTAAAAGGAAGTGGAAAAGGGGTAAAAGGGGTTTAAAGGATAAGGGAGTCGCCACCTAATTTTTTAGGAAAACTAGGAAACCAATTAATTGGGAAAAAAAAGTCTACGAAACCAATTTGATTCTAGGTAAGGGGTTCAAGTTATTTTGAAGGGAAGAGATTAAGCATCCTTTGAAATCCACAAATGTGGGATCGTACTGATTCAGTTTTTCAAATTGAGGAGGATTCAAAAATAATATACAAATATAGTAACATATGTGATATACACAAAGAATAAAATACAACAAATAATATAACAAATGACCTAAGGTTTGCCTAACATCGATATATACAAAATAATGAATAAAGTATAATTCTAATAACTTCAATAGGATGTGCCTCCTGGTACCTGTAAAGACACTTAGTAAAAGTGTTAGTAATATAATAAATATAAAAAAAATTGAATAACTCAAATAACAACTTAAAAATAAAAATCTGTCTTATCAACATGGGAGGCCTTAGAAATCGATGGTACTTTCTTCACTGGCCATTATAACAAATAAAATATGAACATAAACTAAATTTTTGTTGTTTAAAATGGGGAGGCCTCCAAAAGATTTTCTCATAGGCCACTTGAATCTAGCTTCTATTCCACACTAAATAAAGATTATTTTTTTTTAAAAAAAACTTACTTATCTAAAATTGACACTAGAATAACGAACAAAAAGAATAGCATGGAAACAAAAAATTAATTTTTAAAAAATAATTATGTATCACTCCAGTATGATAACAACAACAAACCCAACAAAAGATATATCTCAATCATCTATAAATTATTAACTTAATAAAATAATAATAATAATCAAAATGACGGCAACAAATAATGACTCAGCAAAATGAGAGATGTATAAAGTTATAAAAAATAATAATTAGCAATATAAAATTCAATAAAAGATATATGCAATTAACAAATGTCTAAAATAATGATAGGAACAGTAGTAAGCAAAACGTGTTACACATTATTGGAACATTAAAAAAAATAATTAACAATTCAACAAACCCAATATATTATTTTAGCAGCAGTGACTAAAGTTAAGAAGAAAAATAATAAAATAAATATCAAACAATATATAAAACAAAATAGTAGAAAAGATAAATAAACAGGCAGCCAAAAATCAATGAGAATCACAGTTCAAGAGCCTAAACAACAGCAAGGATAGTGTTCACAAGAAAATTGTTAGTAACTAAAAATCACCAAATAACAATGGAAATGGCCGGAGTTTGAACCCCTCCAGCCAGATCTTAAAAGAAATACAATGTGAAAGACAATACGCTGTTGGAAAAGAAGAGGCGACTCGGTTGCTTGCTGACAAGCTCGCCGGAGTTGATGATGAAAACACCTGCAAACCCAAACAAAAAATTGAAAAGGAGAAAGGGGAAGGGACTGGTCCGTTGCAAGGAGCGAGAAAGGGGGAAATGGGGATGTTTGATATCGCTGATTTTCTAGAATGAATGGTGATTTCTCGTTGTTGTTGGTTGTCGATTTCTTGTCAGAAAAGAGGGAGAACAGTGAGGGTGTTGTCACTGGTAGTAGTGGGCTTCCGGTGGTTTTGTGTGAGCTTATTACGCTGGAAAATTCGGCAAACAGAGATTGGGTTTTGGGGGTCTGGTTTGGAAGCTTTCTAGTAGTGTTTGATTTATGTGGGTCTGGTTATGAGTTTTTTTTAGGTAATTGGAGAAAATGAAGGCCGTGGGTAGTTTTGGTCGGGTTCCGGTGGATTTCTGGTTGCGTTGGCTGGAAAATAGAGGTGGTTTTGGGCTGGGTTTGGTGGCTTTTCCGGTGAGGGAGATGTCTGGTAAGGTGAGGCAGAGAAGAAAAGAATGATAAGAAAAAGGGTTTTTTTAGGTGGACTACCGGATGCCGGTGAAACTCCGGTGAACTTATCACCGGAAAATAATGAACAATAGAATATAGAAAAACAGAAAAATAACCCTAGAAATTTTATCCACCCCATTTTAACCTAAATGACCCAACTATTATATATATATATATATATATATATATATATATATATATATATATGTGTGTGTGTGTGTGTGTGTAGGAAATTGTTAAAAATCGTCCTAAGTTATGAGGTTGAGATCATGACCAAAAAATTGTGGTCGATAAAATATTTGTGTATGCAAATGTATACTACATAAAATATCAAAATGAATATTAATGATGTAACAAAAAAAATGAATATTATGTAAAAGAAAAATAGTAATAAACGTAACAATGACATGTAAAAATATAATTTAACAGAAATAATGATTTTATAAAAAATGAACAAATATTTGAACGTCTGGTTGTGACGTAATATTATAAGTATAACAATCGATAAAAATTCTAATACTTTGAGAAAAAAGGATGATTATCAAAAAATCGCATTAAAATGAAAAAATATGTATTTTGAACTAATTAAAATAAAATACTCAAAAAGTATTAATTCTCAAACTATTAGACCAAAATTTGGTGTCAACAACTTGCCCTTTGTTTGATTAGGATAGATGAAACAGATCCTTGTCAAACAAAATTGACGAACCCAAATTTGGTTTGATAACTTTGAATAAACAACTGAGACGTTATTAGAGCTTTTGAGAAAGACTCTATGTCCGTGGGCTGGACTAAAAATAATAAACAAAATACAGAGATTGATTGTAAGCTGAGAACATTTACATGCCATCGATGTTACTTGCAAAATTGCACAATGAAGGTAGTGTGTCTTTTTGAAAGGATGAAGATATGAATAATATGTCACTTTGAACGAGGTGACAACCCAGCGCGTCTCTTTGAAAGGCGAACAACTAACCTAACTTGAATATAAGATGTCACTTTGAATGAGGTGACAACCCAACTTGTCTCTTTGAAAGGCGGACGACCCAACTTGAATATAACATATCACTTTGAACATGGTGACAATCCACGTGTCTCTCTTTGAAAGGTGAACAGCCCAACTTGAAAATAACATGTCACTTTGAACGAGGTGACAACCCAATGTATCTCTTTGAAAGGCGGACGACACAATTTGAACATTATGTGTCAGTTTGAACGAGGTGACAACCTAATGTCTCTCTTTGGAGGCGGACGACCCAACTTGAGTAACATGTCACTTTGTACGAGGTTACACCTAACGTGTCTCTTTTAAAGACGAACAATCCAACTTGAATATAACATGTCACTTTGAATGAGGTGACAACCCAAAGTGTCTTTTTGAAAGGCGAACAATCCAACAACTTGAATATAATATGTAACTTGAACGAGGTGACAACCCAACGTGTCTCTTTGAAAAGGGACGACCCAAATTGATTATAACATGTCACTTTGAACAAGGTGACAACCCAATGTGTCTCTTTGAAAAGAGGAAGACCCAACTTGAATATAACATGTTACTTTGAACGAGGTGACAACCCAATGTGTTTCTTTGAAAGGCGGACGACCCAACTTGAACATAAAATGTCATTTGAAGGGAGATGACAATCCAATCTTGAACTTAATATGAATAGTGTATCAAAAAATATGCAATAACAATGTCCGTAACAAATGTAACATAATAGAAATATAAAATATGCGAACATGGCCTCATATGAACAAGGTAAATCACTGATGGGATGATTTGAACTCCATAAAAAAATATCAAATTTAAATGGAATAACAAAATGAAGTGTCATAATGAACGGCATGACAAAGCAATTTGAAAAGAACCACTTTATTTGATATAACAATTTAATTTTCTAAAAGATATCATTTTGAAAGGTATGACGACCTAAATTTAAAAAGATTTCATTTTGAAGGGTATGACTACCCAAATTTAAGAAAATGTCATTTTGAAGAGTATGGTTATCCAAATTTAAGATGTCATTTTGAAAGATATGACAACCCAAATTTAAAAAGATGTCATTTTTAAGGATATGACAGCCCAAATTTAAAAAGATGTCATTTTGAAGGATATGAACACCCAAAAATTAAAAGATGTCATTTGAAGGATATGACGACCCAAAGTAAAAAGATGTCATTTTGAAGGATATGATGACCCACAAATAAAAATATATCATTTGAATAATATGAGGACCCAAAATTAAAAAAATGTCATTTTGAAGGATATGACAACCCAAAAAGGAAAAGATGTCTTGATGAATGATATAACAATCCAAAAATAAAAAGATGTCATTTTGTAGGATATGACAACACAAAAATATAATTTAAACTTTAAAACGGTCCTCAAAGTTATTTGGACGAATATGATGACAAAAATTTAAAATGATATCAGTTTGAATGGTATGACGACCAAAATTTAAAAGCTGTCATTTTGAAAGGTATGACTACAGAAAAAATAAAAATATGTCATTTTAAAGGGTATGACTACCGAAAAATGCAATTTGAAATTTGAGACGGTCCACAAAATTATTTGGACGAATATGAAAAGTAGGTATCAGCCCATTTCTTTAAACAACAAAACATATTTTAGTTGTTAGGACCAACAATTAATATTGTACAAAATTTCTCATAATTTTTTCTCTTTAAATCGAGATTGACTTCGAGGTAATCCCTATGGATTCAAGTGGTACCTCAAATGTAATTAAGTAACGACAACATTTGTTCATCGTGCTACAAACGAAGTCTTTGGGATAGACCTAACATCATGTTTCAAGTGGCCTCACAAGAAAGAAATTTTCAATTTGCGCTAATTTAAAGTGTTTTGATTTGGGAACAACTGGAAAAGCACACTCACACTCAGAAAAAAATATACAATGCATGACCTTCATGTAAATCTCCATTAATGTGAGAACATTTGAATTGAAATCATGTAGGGCTTTTTAATAGCTTGTAATGTAGGCTTAGGGACGGGTAGGATAGTCATTTGGTTCAAAAGTGACTTATTTACTTCTTGAGCATTGTTCTAAATAGATGCTTCAACATTTGTTACTCTTTTCGCATTTGATTGTCTTTGTTATCCATTCCTTTTGTATTTTTGACTTCTTTGAAACTGTGTTTGTCTGGTTTTTTTCCCCTTTGAATTTTCTCCTTTTTGTTTGGAGTGTTTTTCTTCTTTTCTTGAAATTCTGCTTGCTTGAACTTGTGGGGAATTTTGAACTTTTCTTTTTTTTTCTTTCTTTTGAAGTCATTTTTTTTTCTTGACATTCAGAGACTTTGATAACTTTTGTCTTGACAAATTTGAACTTTGAATCTTCTCTTGTAACTTGCATGTCTTCAGTGTAACTTGCATGTCTCTTTGAATCAACAACTCAACACAATTAAATTTAACTCAAAACTCACCACATAATGCACATGAAACAATAAATCTGGTTTTGTTCTTATCTTGAATGTATACAAGAGGATTTTTTCAAGTGTAACAAAAGTATAAACGAGAGGTACCAAAAGACTCTATGGTTAACTA
Organism: Solanum pennellii; assembly: GCF_001406875.1. NCBI lineage: Eukaryota > Viridiplantae > Streptophyta > Magnoliopsida > Solanales > Solanaceae > Solanum > Solanum pennellii. Next base: position 19,635,326 of record NC_028644.1, read on the forward strand.
GACAATCCTCTCTATTGTACAAATTATTTTTCACATGCACACTTGAACTGTGTTGACACCAACCAAGTAAGAAATAACATAATATTTTAGAAAAAAAAATAAGGAATCTTTGAATAAAGAATACCGAACCCGATAAGGGTTGTTGTAACGACCTGTTTAGTCGTTTTAAGCAGCAGATTTTATTTCTGGAAAAACTGTCTGAGTCGACGAAACCCACGACGGACCGTCATGGGCACGACGGGCCGTCGAGGGGGTCTCGTTCCAAAACACTTAGAATTCTGAAATTTGGGTACTGAAATCGACTCTCTGAACTTCGT
>NC_028644.1:19644807-19652279 GCF_001406875.1 Solanum pennellii
GTAATTTGATCATAGATGTTCTTGTGGTGATGACTTCCAGATTTTGGGGAATAATAGATGTTGAATTTTAGAAGTTATTGAATTGGGCTTTATTAAAGAGTTTAAGTCTTCCGCATTACTTTCTGTTGATATTATATTGAAATGTTAGTGTTGAGATTGGTTGGTTCGCTCACATAGGAGGGTAAGTGTGGGTGCCAGTCGCGGCTCGGTTTTGGGTCGTGACAGTTGTCTACGTATATCATTGATGAGAATCAGGTTTGCGCAATTCTTCCAGATATGACATAAAATCAATATACAACAAATGAACTTTTGAAAGGAAAAATAATGAGAATAAAAACCAATGAGCCACATTAAAAGGCGGCAACCCAAATTTAATAAAAAAATACTTTTTACTATTTAAAGAAAACATAAGAAGGAATAAGAAATCATTGTATCACATTGAAGGGAGGACCACCCAAATTTAACAAAAAAGTAACAAAAATAAAATAAAAAATTAATGAGTCACATTGAAGGGCAGACTACCCAAACTTAACAATTTTTTTTAATTAATTAAAGAAAAAATAACAAAAGTAAAAAATGAATGAGTCACATGGAAGGACAGACAACCCAACTTAAAAAATGTCAATTAAAACAATAGTTTTAATGAAAATAAAAAATCAAAGATATACAATGAATTTGACATCATGTACAAAAAAATAATGCAAAAATAGACAAACCAACTCAGAGTGAAGCCTCATAAAATTTGGAGTCTATGTATAACCTTTGTGAATTATTTGAGGGCATTCCTTAAAAAATTTGCCCCTTTTTTAGCTTTAAAACCTCCGTTATTCAATCTTGTAGCAATTGTCTCCTTTGTAAAACTTTTGGAAACCTCCTCAAAAAAAAATTTCCCAATTTCCATTTCAAAAATTTGGAAAGCTTACGGGGAACATGACCGAGCTCTTATGGCACCGATGTATCCCGTTAAAATAGGAATGAGGTCAAACGTAGTTTCAATAGATTATAACTTGAATAAAAACTGGACTTGAATCATGAATATTTTAAAACTAAGTTAGCAGGAGTGATTTTAAAATAATGGACTAGCATACAACATATTCACGTATAACAAGTATATCACATAACATACAGAGAATGAATGCATGTTTTATATAAATGTGTCTTGAGTATTATGTCATGCTTAATATGAGGTTTTGACTTCGCTCTATACTAGATGACTAAGAGTGGGTTTTGTTTATTGTGAATTGGTGACCCAAGCGAACTACTTGGGTTGAGACAGTTAACGACCACTGACTATTCAATAGCCAACTACATTCGTCAGGGTGCCCCGAGAAAAGTTTGGTTAACGAACGACTGCGAACCCACATAATCGTCCTTTAAGTAAAAAAGCAAAATTAAGTGTCGTTTGACGGAATAAATGTTGTGCATGCAATGACAATATACAATAAATAATGAGTACAATATGTATATAATCAACAAAATATATAAGATATAACAAATAAAACAATGAAACAATAATCTCCTCAATTCGAAAAAATGAACTCATAATGGTTAGAACATCTCCGTCCCCAGCGGAGTCGCCATTATGTTGACATCCTTTGAATTGGATCAATGTCGCAGTGACGCAATTAAAAAATAGTTAGTTAAATTTTTCAAAGAATTAAAAAAATTTAAAAGGAAGTGGAAAAGGGGTAAAAAGGGTTAAAGGAGTTTAAAGGGAAAAGAGATTCGTCACCTAATTTTTTTAGGAAAACTAAGAAACAAATTAACTTAAAAAAAATCTACGAAACCAATTTAGTTTTAGGTAAGGGGTTCAAGTTATTTTGAAGGAAAGATATTAGACAGCCTTCGAAATCCATAAATGTGGGTCCCCTCTGAATTTATTTTTTAAAATTGAAGAGAAGACAAAAATAATATACAAATATAATAACACATGCGATATACACAAAGAATAAAATACAACAAATAATATAAGAAACGGTCTAAGGTTTGCCTAACATCGATATACACAAAATGATGAATAAAAGTATAATTCAAACTTAATTCGAATAACTTCAATGGGAAGCACCTCATGGTACTTGTAAAGACACTTAGTAAAAGTGTTAGAAATAAATAAATATAAATAAAATTGAATAACTCAAATAACAACTTGAAAATAAAATTTCGGCTCATCAACATGGAAGGCCTTGAAAATCGACGGTAATTTCTTCATCGCCCATTTTAACAAATATATTGTGAACATAAACTAAATTTCCGTCTTTTAAAATGGGAGGCCTCCAAAATCGACAGAAAAATTTTCATAGGCCACTTGAATTTAGCTTCTTCCACACTGAATAAAGTTTTTTTTTTTAAAAAAAAACGTACTAATCTAAAATAGACACAAGAATAATGAACAACAATAATCACTACCACAAAAACGCCCTCCAAGGAAGTAAAATTTGGTCCTAGTAAGTCCAAATCTAGTCCAAAATAGTCTATTGTGACAGAAAAAGGTTGGTCGCCACCCGTCCCAATAGACCTCTTCACTAACGGTCAACTGCGACGGGTTCCTTTAGATGGTCGTGAATTGCTTATTGAGACGGTAACAAAGATAGTCACAAAAATACTTTTAGAGACTATGTATCTCGTCCCATATAGTTGATTTTCTTCTTTAAAAACTGCTTTTTCTAGACATTATATCGATTTAGCAACGAGAAACTACCTCGTTGTAGAGCACCTTTTTGCGGCTGGTGACCTCATCCTAGATTAAACTTTAGGGATTAGAAGTTGTCTCGTCTTAAATGAACTTTTAGGGATCATTTTTTTGGTCTCTAGTTCACTACCAGTGTTTCTTATACTTTTTTATCACAAAACGAAAAATTTTATCAATAAACTTAAGATTGATACAGAAAATCTCCAAACAAAAGGCTAATATAAATCTAAAAAATTGTCTAACATCCCATGATGTTAGTTCAATATTTTCTTTACAATAATCTTAGCTAATCAACATCTCAAGCTAGTCTATAGTAAGTTTGCATAACTTCCGTAGAAAAATTAACTGTGATCTTTTGCATCTTCTAAACTTGCAGCTTGACTTTTAACTTCAATCTTCAAAATCTGGAAGTAAAAAAATTTGAAAAGACCATAAGTAACTATTGGTATATATAAGGAGTAAAATGTAAATTTTACACTAGTTTAGTTAAACTGCTCGTCGCAAAAAAACTCTAACATACAGTGAAGGTTATCTGGAAACGTCAACAAGATGCAACAATATAAGAATTAATTAGGAAAGCTTTGATATGCATTAACAAAGTATCCAAATTTATATCAAAACTGAAATTCAAGGACAAGAGATAGTACAAATAGAGAAATTCTCCATCAAGGATGTATGTTGTGGATACCTTAGAGACTCAATCAACAACATACATTTATAGAGAGTGCAGATGAATAGCTGAGGTCAAAGGAGAAATGGGTAGAGAGTGTATAATTCAACTTCCATTCAAATATGTAGAGGAGAGTATGCCCTTGTCAACAATTTTCATTTTGCAGAGCAAGGAAAAATGGTGCATATGGCGAGGAACATGAGGGTTCCACCAAACTGAGAAAGTTTGGCTTAAGATAAGAAGACGACCTTAAAATTCTTCAGGATGTGTTGCAGATCCATCCCTGAGATTTTGGAAATTTACAACTTATACGACATTGTTTCCCCCTCTCAACTTGTTCTGTTGTCGCCGCCGAAGTTCGCAAAAATTCAAACATTACTAATCCTAAGGTAATTGACATGTTGTTTAAGGGCATGGAAGAATCGAAGTACTGTGTCGACCACTGAAAATAGAGGCACCATCTTTATGGGAATCTGTCGTAGGTTATGAATATCTTGTTCAGGAACTTGGACATAAAGATCAGGGCAGCTCTAATTTCCTGATTAACTTTTACAGCAGACAACTATTTCTAGATTTCTTTTTTAACTTTGCTGCTACTCTTGTAATAAACAGTTGCTATTTATTGGTAGTAGGTACTCTTTCGAGTCTCGAACAGATTGTTATGTTGTTTGCTTTGAGATGGAAGTCATGCCTTTAAGAAAAAAATATGTAGAGGAGAGTATGCATTGATTCAAGAGAAGACAATAGAGGTAATTTCGAAAGGAACTAGAAGCAGTATGCTAGGGGTCTTTAATTGGATAATATTCATAGAAGGGCATTCATCTCACTAGATGCTCTTAGATTATAAAAGTACTGAAAAAAGACTTCACGTGTTTCCTTTCGGAACTTCAAGTCTAAAACATCCTATTAGAACTTCAAGTATCAAATTTGAAATCTGATACAAATTTGTTCATGCTAAAATTATTATGACTTCCTCGTAGTTGTAGAGTTTCCTATCAGAACTTCTATTGTTCAGTTAGTAGAGTACCACTTGTCTAAATCGTCTATAATTTTGAAGGTTATATGTCTTGAGGTAGTAGGTTGGTAGACAAAAGCAGATTGCATTCGAAGTGTATCACACTCCTAAAAATCCATATGGAACTTTATAAGTTGAACTATATTTTTCTACTATATAGAAGCACCAGAGGAGGACGACCACAACAAAGTTTTTTGTACCTTACGCAATAAAAATTAGACAAAAGTGTACTATCTGTAACATTAAAAAAATAAGTGTATTTATGTCTTTTGAATGTCTTTCTTCTACACTTTGCTTCTCATCATTCTCCGTTGTATCTTTCTCTCTCCCTTATCCTTCGTTTTCCAAATCAAACCAGAAGTTTCTAAAATAGTACATCGACCATGCTTTGAAACTATTGAGGTTAAATTAGTAATTACACTAAGTTGTTAGTGTAGTTAATTAGCTGTTAGTGTAGTTAATTAGTTGTTCAATTAATTAGTTAGTTAGGTTCAGAAAGTTAGTTACAAAGTTTGTTATGTTTGTTATATAACTACTGTACTCCTTTTCAGTTTTTCAACTCAATGAAAATAGCACACATTTTCAATGCCTCTTCTCTAACCAAGCTCTCATCCATGGAGGTTTCAGCCTTCTTCAACATTAACATGGTATCAGAGCAGGAACATTTCTGATTTTCTTGCCTCTTTCGTCTTCAATTTGCGTAGCAGTTCGTCATATTTCATCTTCTGCAGATCTTGTTGTTTTGAATTTTTTTTTTGCGACATAAATGGCAAATTCTGCCTCTACGAGCACTGGATTGGACAGTGTTCCTCCTCCATCTGGGATTGATGCAGGGAGTCACTTCTACATTCATCCCTCAGATAATCCTGGAGCAGTGCTTGTACCAGTTCCCTTCAATGGTACTGGTTTTCATTAATTGCGTCGTAGTGTGCTTCGTTCCTTGTCGGTGAAGAACAAGCTAGTGTTCATCAATGGTGAGTGTAAGAGACCAGAGGTGAATCATTCCAGCTATCGTCAATGGGTGAGGTGCGATGATATGGTTACTTCATGGATTCTTAATTCTCTAGATCGACATATTGCTGGTAGTGTTGAATATGTCAATGATGCTCTGGAGCTGTGGACAGAACTGGAGGATCGATATGATCAAGCAAATGGAGCAAAATTGTATCAAACTCAGAAAGAAATAAATGATCTTAATCAAGGTATTCTTGATATCACAGCATATTACACTCGTATGAAGAAACTTTGGGAGGAATTAAACAGTCTATGTGTTTCAAGTCAGTGTAGTTGTGTGTGTGTGTGTGGAGCTAAAGCCAATATTCAGAAAGCAGAGCAAGACAGACGTTTGATTCAATTTCTGATGGGCTTGAATGTGGTATATACTACGATTAGGGGAAGTATTTTGATGATGAATCCCTTACCATCTTTGGCACAAGCTTTTGCTTTACTAGTGCAGGAGGAAAAGCAACGAGAGTTTAAGCCAAGTAATCAGTTGTTTACTGAGAGTAGCTCTTTAGCTGCAGTTTCATCAAGTTCAGGAGGTAGAAGTTTTCAAACGAACTTTTCCACCTCCAACACAACACCAAGAGGAAGGCCTTTTTGTGATTTTTGTAGAAGGCCAGGACATGTTAGAGCAAAATGTTACAAGTTGCATGGTTATCCATCTAATGACACAAATGGTTCTATTCGTGATCAGCACAATCCAAGGAACACAGTCCAAAACACATATCCAAATCCAAGGCATAACAATAGAGGAAGAGGTGCATCAACAAACTCTGTAAGACTATCCTGTGATGGAGATGCTAGTGGGCAGACAAAGGAGTCAAGTTCATCCTCTTGTAATGATCCTCAAGGAAATGAGAATATCAGTATAACCAAGGAACAATATGATCAAGGTTCTCATCTGCTGAATCAGTTTCAAAATGATGGAGTGTGTGGATCTGTGAACTTTGCAGGTGGTTTTGCTTGTTCCTTTTCTCCTGATTATATTAAACTTTCATGTGAGTGTTTCAAAACAAGGACTGACCTATGGATTCTAGACTCAGGAGCTTCTCATCACATGACTTTTAATAAAAATAACCTTGTGAATATAGTTAATCTACCTTATCCTATGTTAGTCAGATTGCCAAATGGATATAGAGTCAAAATCACTATGGTTGGCAATGTACACCTTACACCTAAAATCATTCTGTCAGGGGTATTATATGCTCCTTCCTTCAAGTACAATTTAATCTCCATCAATTCTCTTGTAAAACATCTTCAATTTACTGTCTCTTTTTCTAACACTTCTTGTCTCTTGCAGGCCCCTTCAATGAAGAGGCCTCTGGAAATTGGTAAGATGCATGATGGCCTTTACTTCCTTTGCTCAGACTGCCTACAAAAGAATTCACATGCTCAACATCATTCCTTTCCCCTATCCAGTGATACAGTACAATGTACACTTCTCTCATGTAAATCTCATTCAAATGCAATAAACTCTTCTTTGTTGGTAATAAAGACAATGTTGCTGACAACTCTCTCAATTCTAATTTCTTTCCTAATGATAGTGTGGATTTGTTGTGGCATTATAGACTTGGACATGTACCTTTTGTGAAGATGAAAAATATATCTTCTATACCAGTAAACTTCTCCTCAAAACAACCTTTCTTCTGTCCTATGTGTCCCATGGCAAGACAATCCAGATTACCCTTTCCACCTAAAACTCACACTACTACTGGGATTTTTGAACTATTACATATTGATATTTGGGGTCCATATCAAACACCAACTCATGACAATTTCAAATACTTCATTACCTTAGTAGATGATTTTAGTAAATCTACCTGGACACATCTTCTAAGTTGTCACGACCCAAAACCGGGGCCGCGACTGGCACCCACAATTTCCCTCCTATGTGAGCGAACCAACCAATCTAACCCTTATCATTTTAACATATATCAACAGAAAATAATGCGGAAGACTTAAACTCATTAAATAACACAAATCAACATCTATTAATTCCCCAAAATCTGGAAGTCATCATCACAAGAACATCTATCTCAAATTACTAAACTAAGAATGTCTAAGAACAAAAATAACTAAAAAGCTAGTCCATGCCG
>NC_028644.1:19653725-19717308 GCF_001406875.1 Solanum pennellii
GTGGACTGTGACGGCCCGTCACACCTGTGACGGTCCGTCCTGCACCTCCGTCCTGACGGTCAGAGACTCGTTTCCCGTACCAATTTCTCAAGAGTTGAAGTGTTTTGCAACGGGAGCTTACGACGGCTCGTCGTGGATGTGACGGCACGTCCTGCAGGTCCGTCACAGATTACAGAGAGTCGATTTTCAGTACCCAATTTCAGAATTTCTAAGTATGCTGAAACGAGACCCTGCGACGGTCCGTCGTGCCTGTGACGTTCCGTCGTGGGGTCCGTTTCCTCAGCCAATTTTCCAGAAATAAAATCTGCTGCTCAAAACGACTAAACAGGTCGTTACATAAGTAGTAAAAGCAATGCTTTTCATATACTCAAAGCCTTTATACTCATGGTTCAGAACCAGTTCAACACCACTGTTAAAACCATCAGATCAGACAATGGTTTAGAATTCACTAGCAGTGAAACCACCTTGTTTTTCCAATCAAAAGGCATCATTCATCAGAAATCTTGTCCTTATACTCCTCAACAAAATGGTGTGGTCGAAAGAAAGCACAAATATATCCTTGAAACAGCAAGGGCTCTCCTTTTCCAGTCCAAACTCCCAGTGAAATATTGGGGTGAATGTATACTTGCTTCCACATACATTATAAATAGACTACCTTCTTTTCCTCTCCATAACAAAACTCCCTATGAGATCTTATATAAACAAAACCTACCTACTCACACTTAAAGAGTTTTGGATGTTTATGCTATCCTACTACTCCAAAAGTCCACAGAGCTAAATTTGATCCCAAAGTCATACCACATGTGTTTGTTGGATACCCCTATGCTACAAAGGGTTACAAAGTCTTGAACTTGTCCACTCAGAAAATTCATGTTTCAAGGGATGTAATTTTCCATGAAACTATTTTTCCTTTTGTCATGTCTAAAGATCCTACTCACTTTCCAAAATTTCCTTTTCAATGTGTGTCTCTTCATGATTATCCAATATCATATGATGATCAAGATCATTCCAGTAATGAAGCTGTCACTGAAGTTCCCACAACATCACCCACTATCTCCACATCACCTGCTCATATCACACCAGAAAGTTCACTATCCATACCACAGCTTAGAAGATCCCAAAGACTACATAAGACCCCTGCATATTTGTCTGATTATATTCACAATGTACCACCCTCAACTGTTTCACTTTCACAACCACCACAACCACCTTTATCATCCTTGAATGCCCTTTTTACTCTTAAAAATCATGTGTCTCCTGATGTTTTTAATTCTGATAGTCAATCTTTTGTAATGAATGTCTCTCATGACTGTGAACCTAATACATATGAGGAAGCATCTATGGATCCTGCATGGCAAAAGGCTATGACACAAGAGTTTCTTGCCCTGCATGACAACAACACTTGGACTCTCACACACCTACCAAAGGACAAGAATCCTATTGGTTGTAGGTGGGTTTATAAGGTCAAACACAAGGCTGATGGAAGTGTAGAGAGGTATAAAGCAAGGCTTGTAGTAAAGGGATATACTCAACATCATGGCATAGACTACACAGAAACCTTCTCACCTGTGGTAAAGATGACTACTGTGAGAACACTCATTGCTATTGCTGCAAAGAAACAGTGGAACATACATCAGCTTGATGTTAACAATGCTTTCCTGCATGGAGACTTACATGAAGAAGTGTACATGGACATACCACCAGGTTTGGTCACTCCTCACAAGAATTTGGTTTGCAAACTCAACAAGTCATTGTATGGTCTAAAGCAGGCTAGTAGGCAGTGGTATGAAAAACTGACTGAAGCACTACACACAAGAGGATATAAACATTCTCTTCATGACTATTCACTGTTTTACAGAAAAAGAGGTGCATCTAATGTCTTTCTAGGTGTTTATGTGGATGATATTTTACTTACAGGAACAGACACTGATGAAATTGATGAGCTCAAAAGGTTTCTTGACAACCAGTTTAAGATCAAAGATCTTGGAAGATTACATTACTTCTTAGGCTTAGAAGTCTTGTACAAAGATGATGGAATTTTGATTTCTCAAAGAAAGTTTGTGTTGGACCTTCTCAAAGAGTTCAATTGTGATCACATGGCTCCTTTATCTTCTCCACTGGATCCAAATATCAAGCTAAGATCCCATGAAGGGAAAGTTCTAGATGATCCTACTTACTATAGAAAACTTATTGGCAAGTTGAATTTTCTTACACATACTAGACTTGATCTTGCTTATGGTGTACAACTTCTCAGTCAATATATGCAAGACCCTAGAGAGCCTCATCTACATGCTGCTTTTCACATGTTAAGATACCTCAAGAAAGATCCTACTCTAGGTGTTTTCATGTCATCTGCTGCAAATTTTGAAGTACAGGCATATTGTGATTCTGATTAGGCTGCCTGTCCTGATTCAAGGAAATCCGTTAGTGGTTATATTGTATTGTTGGGAGACTGTCCTATTAGTTGGAAGTCCAAGAAAAAAGAAACAATCTCACTCTCTTCAGCTGAAGCAGAGTACAGATCCTTGAGAAAGGTAGTAGGTGAGTTAACTTGGCTGCAGAGATTGTTTGAAGAGATGAATATATATCAGACTGCACCATTTCCTGTGTTTTGTGATAGCCAAGCAGCCATACATATTGCTAGGAATCCTGTTTTCCATGAACGCACGAAGCATATAGAAGTGGATTTTCATTTTGTGAGATCAAAGCTTCAAGAAGGGCTTGTTACACTGCATCATGTTGATACTGCTAATCAGTTGGCAGATGTTCTTACCAAAGCACTAACTGGGATTAAACACTCTACACTTTTGGACATATTGGCTTCGATCACCTCTGCTCCAATTTGAGGGGGGGTATTGAGGTTAAATTAGTAATTACACTAAGCTGTTAGTGTAGTTAATTAGCTGTTAGTGTAGTTAATTAGTTGTTCAATTAATTAGTTAGTTAGGTTCAGAAAGTTAGTTACAAAGTTTGTTATGTTTGTTATATAACTATTGTACTCCTTTTCAGTTTCTCAACTCAATGAAAATAGCACACATTTTTAATGCCTCTTCTCTAACCAAGCTCTCATCCATGGAGGTTTCAGCCTTCTTCAACATTAACAGAAACACCAAACACCCATTCGAGTTTGTAGTAAAAATTTCAGCCATTGATGGATGTTTTCCACATTGTAAACATATAATTTTTCGATTCAGTTATCTAAATATGTGTCTATTTCGACTTCGAAGCACCACACCTAATCAAATTTGCAGCTTTTTATTTTCTCCTCATACATCCTCAAAATTGATTGGAGTAATTAAAATTGAGCTTGCATACTCATTATTTGAGATACTCAAAGTCTATTTAGGTTAACATTGAATAAATTGTGGATCTGTTATACTACAACTACTGTTAACTCGAATGCATAATGGTGCCTATAATTTTTTTTCTTTTGCTATGGTAAATTCTGTTGTTCCAATCCGCTACACAATTTGCTTTCTCCTTTTTCTTATTTTCATGTCCTTGATTTAGTTTAAGATATCTCACTCTTTTATTTTTTCAGATACAAGAAAAAGGAACTATGTCTTAACTTACCAATCCTAATGAGGATTTTTAAGATGCCTCAGAGTTGATAAAAATTCAATCTTGCAAGTCCTACTATTTTTATGCTTAAAAAAAGGTAGGTTGTTATCTCACATTGTAAGTATATAATCAACAAACAAGAAATTTATTTGGCACCTATCTTAAAAATCGTGCTATATTAATGATTTTGTATATTTCTTCGGAACGATACTGTTGAAAAGGCGTAAGGTAATAGGGGGGAGTGCTACAAAATCTAAGATGTTCCGAAAAACAAGATGGAAGAGTTCCCAAAAGATGTAGTTGCTGCAACTTATGGCGGTATGATATACAACACTTGGCTAGCAACGAATATGAAGATTTTAAGAAACATAAATGTGAATACAAGTTCTATTATAGCACTAATTCGAAGGGAGATTAGGGAGAGAATAAATACAACATATTCTTCTAAAAGATCTCATTGATGCACACACTTAATGTCTAGATTTGTTGGTGTTGCTGCGACCATTTACTAGAAGTTTGTAAATGGTTTTTGTTGCGATGGTAATATTTCGTAGTTATAACCCAAAAAAGATTCATAAGAAAATCATCTTGCATTTATAATTGTTATAGTTTTTTTGTCACACTTGTATGCTTTATTCATGTGAATTAATGCAGGTTGGAAACAACACTACGTATACTTACCCTCTTCGGACCCCACTTTACACAAATACACAAGGTATGTTGTTATTTTATTAGTGTAGGTGGGATTTTAAAAAAAAATTGTAAGAAGCAAGGTCTGTCAGGTTCTCATTTTAAGTCATATAAGATTGTTATATATTTAGAATACTGAAACCAAAATATCTTACTTTCTTTTACGATCTCCAGGTCAATTACCGAAGAATATAAGATTGTTATACATTTAGAATGTTGAAACAAAAATATCTTACTTTCTTTTACGATCTCGAGGTCAATTACCTAAGCATATGTGAATAGTGAAGTAAGATCAAGCACATCATAAACAATCACACAAGGTTGTGTTTACAAAGATTTAGTTCCTTCTATGATTGTAGAGTACGGACCACTTGTGTGCACCTCAAACTAATTTCATGAAATACATGTTACCTTCCTTCAACACAAGTTATCGAGTTACTCTTATCATTGTCATCAAGATTTAAATTGATTTTTCGTTAATCAAACAAGCTCTTCATATGTTTTGCTTATCTAGAATAATGATTTGCATGTGAAATATTAATAAAAATGTTTCATTGTGAGATCTAAAATCACAAGAAGCTAATTATGAGTCATTACCATGTATTTGTGAATTTGATGTTTTTCAAAGTTTCAATAAAGTGAAGTACATTATTTTGAAGAGGAGACGGGCAAAGACCCTCATAGGCATCAATTAGAGACATGTACAAATTATTATTTAGAGTGATATGATGATGGTTTAAGTAGAAGGCTGACAGATGAATCTTTGGGTTATTCATGGAGAATTGAGAATGAAAGGATCATGTTATCGTCAATGGCTTGCTGAATATTCAGAGTAAACCTAAAATTTCTCAACAACTTGAATCCTTATCCTTTTTGTTAACTCTTTTTGGTAAATTGATGGAGAGGAATTGACCTAAAGGATAAATTTATATTTTCTATGTTCAACCTATTGATCCAGAATTGTATCTTTGTGTCACAATATCACCGACTGAATAAGAAAATGATAAAAAGAGGATAAAATTTGCCTCAAAGTTGAAAAATGAAAGAGATGTGTACATGTTGATAAAAATTAACCATATTAATGTCGAAGGAAGTTCGAGTTCTCGACATCTGACTATACAGAGGAAAAACAATCACATGTAAAGGAGTATGCTTGAAGTATTTTAGATATGTAATTGTGTTCTTAATTCCTATATTAGCTTGTGTAGTATTGTTACTCGCAGGAAATACCTAGAATCTTCAGGAACTGAATAATGTTTGTATTTCAAAAAAAGCTTTCTTTCAATTATTTGATAAACTTATTTGTAAGAAATTCTTCAAATCCACTAAAAGAGATCAATATATATGTTTCAAGTTACAAAATGAGATAAATATATATGCTTCATATAATATTTTGCACTTTAAAATGATCCTCCAAGGTATAGGCAATACTAGAAGTTTGAGGTTATGAGTTCTGAATTCTAGAAAACACAACTTCTATAATTTGGTCCAGAACTACTTCATTCTGCTAAATTTGTAGACAAGCTTGTAGCTCTGCTTCTACCTCTGCCTCCGAGTATTATTGAAGCTAAGTTTCAATTTTTTTCCAGTGCAAGGGATTAGTAGTCATTTTGAAGTATGACGTTCTTATGTGAAATGACATGTTTATTTAGACTCTTAATGTTACCTGAGTATTTTATTTCGAACAATTTAGAATAATGAAGTGTGCATCAGGTCATTATATAATTTTTTCCTGAAAAAAAATAAATATTTTTATTTTACCATTTTGTATGTTAGACGAAGTGTTTTTGTTCCTTTGGTGGTAGTTCTTAAACAATTTTTCTGTTTGTCTATAAAATCATGATAAATTGTTTGATTAGTTCGAGTAGAAGTACAGAACAAGTATTGTTTATGTTGAAGTATCATTACTTTTTATATTGATGTCTTACACTTTATTAATAGCTGCAAGATTCTAAATATAAAAAAAAATTAGTCTAGCTGCATCTATGTAGCTATTACCGTAATAATTTCTTACTACTTATAATATTGTTTTGGTAGTTTCTTGTCATTCAATCTCTGTTACTACTTTTCTATTACTATCTATTATTTTTTGTTATTAATTGTAACGACTGGAATCTAGACCCCAGACGAGACCAGCGTCGTTGACCTCTCGAAGGTCGCAAACAAGCCTACTTACGTCATCCTTACTTTACATAGGTTAATTTTTGCGAAAAATTTGAAACTTTTGATTTTTTTCAACATACTTGCTAAACATCCTTAACATTTCATAATCGCTCATCATCAACCATCTAACATTAAAGAGATAAACAACTGAAAGAAATAATTCATTAAGTATTAATTGTATAATGGCCAAAATAGCACCAGTACAAAGTCTGAACCAAAACAGGAATGAAACTCTAGTGGAACATGCTCCACTAGCTCAACTCTAAAACTACGCTAGAATGTAAAACAATAGCATCCTCGAAAGCATGAGGACCTACCAAACTCCGGATGAATGCTGACGTCCGGATAGGTGCAACAACGAACCCGTATCTCTACCGCCCACGTGTGCCTGCACCTAAAAGTAGATGTTTGTATGGAATTAGTACACACTTGTACTAAGTATGGGTATCTGCAACCACACACCAGGGAAATGCATGAGAAAGAATAGCTCTTTCCTAACGACCTGATTTTTGGAAGTCGAGTCAGTGGACTTGCCAAATTGAGATTGGGAAAGTTATGCCATGAAAGTGACATGCATCATTATAATTATCGTATTGCACACAACACATAACATCTTCATATAGCACATAACATATAACACATAGCTTCTTTCATATTATTCATTCATATGACATGAGACCTTGTTATCATGGACTTGACCTTAAGACTTTCCAAAATGAGGGCTCAACATATGGGACCTCAACTAGGGAGCCTTGTTTAGAATACACAGAGTCTGCTTCATTCATTCATACGTACTTTATTTTAGTTCATTCATAGGCCAGTGTGAATACCAACTATAACTAGGATGTAGTTTAAGACTTTTATTGGGCTTGCTATGCAATGATCAGGAATAACCTAATGACATTACCTGAATCTAGCTCACCTTTTGATTAGGCTGAGCTCATTCATTCATTGGGAACTTTAACTTTAATTGATATATATCATGTGAGCATCATGAAATCCAGTGTCTCCCCCACACCGAAAATAGGTAGAATCATCGTCCAAAGTGACCCAAAGCATGCTAGTGTACATGGTAATCGAACCCCGCTAGATACCTATATTGGTAGTATAGGTTCAAAGACTAGGAGATGCATGGAGACCCATACCCGGCAATCCGGACAGTCTCATCTCATGAGAGCTACGTGAACCTTCGCCCTTACCGAAAGAAGGCATCACCGCTCATAGCTAGCCTATTGGTGCTCAGTATAATGTTCCATTACATTCCACTCATACATCATGGAAGCTGGCTTCTAGTATGAGGACAACACAACTCATTAGATGATTTCTCTTCTCATCATTAGTATTAAGTGTTTTAAACTCAATATTTTCATTAGAGTGTTCATAGAGACTAGTCTCTTCATTATCTTACACTCTCATTGGTGAGTACATAGTGGTAACATTTATTTAGGCTCATTTGAGATTGCTCTCATCATATACATTAGCCTCACATCATGATTGTCACCACATTCTTCATTGTTAGCACCTTTGTTTTTCATTGTTTCTCACCTCTTATTACGTGAATGTTCATTTCTTCTTTTGATAATTCATCTCATCATATGTCAATGCACTTGGCCATTTAATATATCTTATACTCGTAGTTAACCCTCCTAAGGTTCATCATTTCATTACGTACATCTTAGGTTCACTTAATTTCTCAACGTATCTTAGACTTATGTGTCTAAACATACAAGCCATGGGGCTTCATTCATAGTTCTCTAAGTGATTCTTACTTTCCTAAAATTATGTGTTACAAGACTTATGTATCTTGTATATATGTCAAGATCTTGATTTTTGATCTAAATAGATGGCATTATTCTTGAATATTTTACTCACGTATGACTTATATATCAATACGGAAGTTTGGGAACGGGAACCCAAATCTTGAATCACTTGGATGTCATTTATATTTTTGTTTGATTTTATTTTTCATGTTCATAACATTATAACTCTAAATTAAATCTCAACATTTACCTGAAATGATAAATTTTCTATTTTAATTAGAATTCTAAATTAAATCTCAACATTTACACGAAACAATTAATCTTCTATTTTAATTATAATTCTAAATTAAATCTCAAAATTTACATGAAAGAATTAATTTTCTATTTTCATTTTACTCTTAGTTAACCGAAGGGTTGGGGGTTCGAGCCCCCACAAACCCCTTTGATTTTTTTTAGAATTAAACTCACTACAATAGGGAGGTTATGGGTTCTACCCCCCACAACCCACCTATTTTTCTTTTAATTTTCACTGAGGAGGAGGCTGTGAGGTGGTGGGTTTGACCCCCACAACCCCTCTATCTTTATTTTATTTAATAGGGCGAGTGGCAGTGAGGTTGTGGGATCGAATCCCCACAGCCTCACTTTTTTTTTTATTTAATTTCTCCTACTCTTCTGCCTTGAGGTCGTGGGATCGATTCCCACACCTCGCATTTCCTTTTCCCTATTTTTCTTCTCTTCGCGCGTATCTGGAGGTCGTGGGTTTGAATCCCACGCCTCCCATTTATTTACTTAATTAATTTCCTTCTCCTATTTCCCCCAGGTCGCGTGTTCGATCCCCGCAGCCCCCCTTTTTTTTCTTTTTCGCGAACTACTGCTACCTCACGGGTGAGGTCACAGGTTCAAATCCTGGTGGGCTCACTCCTTTAAAATTTAATAAATTTCCAGATTTCCTTTATTAAACTTTAGTCTAAATTAACGTTGCATTGTTGCTGGGAATTTTTGTCATTTTTCGATTCATTTTTATTAACATTTTCACTTGAATTCCTAAGAAAATTCGTAGATCATTTTAACAAAATTTTAGGTACATCTCTCATAGGTTTGTTTGGCTAAAAGATTGTTATTCAATCAGCCATGATTTATTACAATGAACATCACGTTGTGTACAATTTTTGCACATAAAATACAAGAATTAAACATGTCATTTCATACCTCCAACAATGACTAAGTTCACCGCCACGCATTGCACACACACACATCACTTTTTCACATGATCTCGGATAACATATTCAATATTCACATAATCCCGAACATACATACTTAAACATAAACATCACGAAAATGCATTTCATCCTTTCTTTGTACCAGCAAACATATCCAACCTATAATTCAATGGGAGCTAGTGACAGGGACATACAACGGGGAACAACCCTAGTTTTTGAAATGAATATCTTGAACCTTAAGAGGTCTCTTGGGAAAGGGGACAATATAGAAGAAACCCATACCTTTATTTATGTTCAAACGAAGAATTTGCTGCCCAAAACTCTCTCCAAAAATCAGTCCAAGTTACCTCAATGTCCACACCACTCAACGAACAACTTCTCTTCGCCTTAATGTTTTTGGTTGCTTTATTTTTCTTAAAATTTCATGTGAGTTATTCAAGTGTTAAGAACTCTTGATGTATTCTCTGGTTTTTGTTGTGTTTGGCAGAATAACGTGAGAGAGATGGAGAACGTGAGAGAGAGATTTAAGATACGTGAGAGAGAGAGAGTTATTAGGATTAGAAGACAAAATTCAAGATTTAGTCAAAATACGATTTAACTAACTTAATAAAAATCTGATTTTTATAAATTATTACGTGAAAGGGACCATCATGCCTTTAAAATTTTAGATTTTTAATTAATAATTAAATCACCTTAAGTACCTATTTATTCGAATTTTTTTTGGATTGTTACACTAATGTTTCTTGTACTTTTGTTATTTCTTTTTAAGGATTGTTTTTCTTTGAGTCCAGGGTGAATGAGAAACAATCTCTCTTCTTCCAATGCGATGATCAGGTAAGGTAAAGTTTGGAGACGCGCTATCGTTCTCAAACCCCACTTTGTAGGACGATAGTGGGTATGTTATTATTGATTTATTGTTACTTTTTTATTGTGGTTCCTAATTTAATGATTCTTACCGGTCCCTATGTAAAGCATATTTCCGCTATTAGTAATTTGCAGAAGTAAATAACCTGGTTTAGTAGTACTGAACAATTTTTGCAGAAACATTTGAGCAACTAAGTCATGGTGTTCTGTCACAATTTTTTGAGTATGTAATTATAAGATAATCTAAAGGGTTTTTATGAAGTTGAGACTGTTGGGAAAGAAATTGGGTCAATTGACTTCTCAATCATCGTAACTTCCCTCCACTTCCTCTACTACTCAACCAGTGACCAGTGTTCGTGCTTTCACTTTATATATGAATCAATTCCCTCCTTTCAAGGCTTCTTCTGTATCCTTGTACACATATAATTATTCTTTCAGGCATAGATATGCAAGTTTGAAGATAGATATAAAGATCTTGAACTTTGAGCTACATGTTGAAAATTTTGAGATCAAATTGATGGACGTTATATCCTAAGTTTGAATTGTTAAACTAATATTCATGATCATGTCATGATATTTTGAATTGATAATTTGGCGTCATTTTCACAGAAATAAACTGCTCAATTCAAAATATAAATGTTGGGTATCATGGGCCATACCTATCTAGTCTATTATATTATATTATATATTATATATTATATAGAACAGCCCAGTTGAGGACGACCAAGGGCAATTTTGTCATTTCACAAATATTCTAGAATATTTGTTTTTATGTTATGGCACCAAAAAAAGTGGTAATAGATTTATATTGACAATACAACCAAATATCTGTTCTTAAATGACATGTGTATCATAGTGATTTGACATTTAATTTGGACCCACATTTTCTATAGATTTTTTTTCTATTTTCTTTTTGGTGTGTATGAAATTTTCATTAAACCAAAAATATTTATTAAACAATGGCATTTTTTTTAGTAATTTTTATATTATTTATGGGTGAAATAATATTTGTATGATTAATGACCAAAATGAATATCTAGAAGAATTTATACATGTCTTTACTTTTAAAATTGACCCATAAAGATATTTTTGTAATTGTGTTAAAATGAAGAGTTTCTATTAATTAAACTTTTTACAAACAATAATAAATGTTCAGCTTGTTTTGACAAGTCTTTGAAACAAAAATTTGAACTACTTTAAAATAAAATTTGTTTGAATGGTTAATATTTTTGTTCCTAAAAATACTTTAAAGAATTATTGCATAAACATATTTTAATATTTGTTACAGAATATGATCACTAAATTCGTATCTTGATTATTAAAATAATCATTAAAATGATGTATCAATTTTTTTTTATTAATTTGAAGATATATAAAATTATATTTACGTGACTAAAATAATGAACAATGTTTAACAATTTAACAGGGAAAATTTATTTATATAGAATATTTTCCTATATTAAATATGATAAACTATTTGACAGGGAAAATTTGAGAAATTAAAAAAATTAATATTTAAATCCTAAGGAATATTAAAATACAAACTAAAGAAAAATGAGTAGTTAAAAAAATAAAGAAAAAATAAAAATTTCAATAAAAAGGACTTGAGAAATATAGAGGAAGAAAAAAAATAAAAAATAAATAATAACATGAAAAAAACAAGTATATTGGTTATTTTGTGGAAGGTAAGATTCAAAGTTTCTTTTACGATATGATATTTAGAGTGTAGTATTAAAAACATTATTAATGTAAATTAGAATATAACATTTTGTCAATTGTTATCGTATATAGAGATAAAATTGCTTTCATGATTGTTGTTATTTTTGTGGAGTTAAAAATTAATATATTAATAAATATTTTCAATATTTAGAATATAATATTATGATAATTGTTATTGTATATAGAAATAAATTTGATTTCATGATTGTTTTTATTGTTGTGGAAATTAGAAATCAGGTTTTTAATAAATACTTTTAATATTAATACCAAAATAAATAGAAGTATTTCTATTATCGGAGACAATAATGAAATGTATCACAAAATTCACCGACAAAGCAAAATACAAACACATTATATATAAGTTGAAGCAGTAGAGATTTGAAACGCTTTGAATTGATCTTTATGAATTGATTGATCAATGATTAGTATTTTATCATATGGAAGCTTATGGTACAAATATTACAAAAAGAAGATGATAATATTGTAGAAAATAGATAGCACTTGCAAAATATATGAAGATCGATGAACTTTTTCAAAGATATCAAGATTTTATATATTCCTCGAATGTGAAATGTTTTAACTCATAATCTAATGCAATTCTAAATTTCCTTGTTGCATAAAGTTTTATGGAATTCAACTCTCTCAATTTGGATTGTAAACGACGCATTTATGTCATATGAACATTTGAAAAAGATTCTTAAATAATATATTGAAGTTGTTTACTGTAAAATTAATTTGTAATTATATATCATATACTTAGAAAACTTTCACGATTGATAAACTACGGATTGACATTCATATAATAGTGAGTTGCACTTTTTAGTCTTGATTTCTACTTCTTACAATCTTGAATTATGATAAATTAGTGTCATTCGTTTAGAGTAAGAAGCATATTAAATATTAGATTGGGAATGCTTTAAAATATATAATAAATATTTTCTCAATTAATATCAATACTTGAATTTTAGAATTAAGTTACTTTATTACTTTATTTATATTAAAATTTTGGTTACTATCGACTAGATATTGATAAAAAAAACTATAAAACATAATTGTGAAAAAGGTTTAGCTTTTTTATTTTAAATTTTGTTAAACAACAAAATAGTAATTTAAAAAAAACTTAACTAAAGTTTGTACTCACTCCATTTCGATTTATATAATGTTTATTTGACTTAAAATGATTTTTTTAAAATACTTTTAAAATTGGTGGTCTAAAACAAACCATAGATGTTCATATGTGATATGACTATAAATCTTCTAATAAGAATAAAATGTACATCTAAAAGTCAAAATGTTATTAAATAAGCTAATACATCATTCTTTCGAAAGTGACTACTAAGAAAAATATGTCACATAAATTAAAGTTAAAATACAAATTTTTATAGTTTTAAAAGTTAATTACATTACATCGCTAATATTTTTCCAAATTACAAAAAAAATCTTAGAATTAAAAAAAATTAGATTTATCAGCAGACTCGGTCATGATACATTGCCATTCAGGAAACTTGCAGACACATAGCTCACAGATGAATCCGAGAGGAGAAAGCTATATTTGAGAGGGAATACGAATGTACCCGAGAGGAGATAGATGTATCCAAGAGACGATAGAGTTGCATTGAAGAGGGTATGAAGATGTATTTGAGAGAGGATATGTTTGTATTCGAGTGGACATAGTTATGTATCTGATAGAGTAGAGAGATATATCTTATAGGGGGTTATTGTAATTTTTTAAATGCTAGAAAATTTTAATAAATTAATATATGAATTTAGGTGTATAAAAATTAAAATTGTAAAGATAATTGATTATATTAGGCCCGTGAATGGGACTTCAATTATCTACGATTAGAATGTATCTCATTGAAAATTTTGTGTTTGCCGAGGTAAAAATCCAAATGGAACAATAAGTGTTGCTACCCTCTATGTGCAGTACCATGGGAGGTCATTTGCATCATTTCAACTGCTTTTTACATCTTCCATTAGTTTGAGTTAATTTGATTGTAAAAATATGATCAATTCTTTAGAATAAGATGCCATGTTACAGAACATATTGAAAAATATGATAGGGCATCCAATTCTTTTAAAAGTTCGAATCATTGGAGAATTCAGCCTAAGACATATTAATAAAAAGTGCTTCACTTAAAATTGAGGTAGTACAAAATGATTACATGCTAAAAGGAATGCTATTTACCTTTAGCTGGAATCAAAGCATCAAACCACAAGGATGGAAAATATGAAATTGATGATTTGATGGATTCAATAAAGTCTTTGAAAAATAAGTTTGATGAAGTTGTTTTAAAGGTCAATCGCTTGAAGTTCAGTTGTAAGAAAAGATAAGTAAGATAGTTGTTTTGAAGATGGACATCTCATGAAAGTGCAAGGACACAAAATTATTTTCACGCAAAAACTCCAAGCTGACTGCCAGTGCCAGAGAAACCATAAAAGGAAAATGTTCCATCGAGGAGGACTTTTTAGAAAAAAGGAATGTCTGTGAGTGTCACGACCGGAGTCTAGACCCCAGACGAGACCGACGTCATTGACTTCTCAGAGGTCGCAGACAAGACTACTTACGTCATTCTTAGTTCGTCTAGGTTAATTTTAGCGGAAAATTTGAAACTTTTTGTTTCTTAACATGCTAACTAAATATTCTACTACATACGTAATTGTTCACCATCAACCATCTAAAATTAAGATCATCAAATGAAAGAAACAGTTTATTATAACGGTAAAAATGTACTTGCCAAAATTGCACCAATACAATGTCTGAACAAAAACAGGAAAGAAACATTAGTGGAACATACTCCACTAGCTCAATCCTACAACTAAGCTATAATATAAATGGGCAAGCATCCTCGAAAGCATGAGGTCTTACCAAGTCCTGAGGAATGCTCGATGTTCGGATAACTACAGCATTGATCCTGTAGCTCTAGCGTCCACCTCTGCAAGCACCTAAAAGTTTAGAGTTGTATAGGGTTAGTACACACTTGTACTAAGTATGGATATATACAAGCACACACCAAGGACATACATGAGTAAGAATAACTCTTTCCTAGCAACGTGATTATAGCAGGTCAAGCCAGTGGACTTGCCAAATTGAGATTAGGAAAGTAACTGAACTTTCAAAATTTTGATTAGGAAAGTTATACCATGAGAGTAACATGCATCATCATACTTAACATTTTGCACACAGCACACAACAGCGTACACTTAGCACATATCATAATTCCTATATCACATAATGTTGTTGATATCATTCATTAGTATGCCATGAGACCTTGGAATCATGGACTTGACATTAAGACTTCCCCAAAATGAGGGCTCAACATATGGGACCTCAACTAGGGAGTCTACTTTAGAAAACACAGAGTCTGCTTTGATCATTCATACGTACTTAATTTCATTTCATTCATGGGCCAGAGTAAACACCAGTTATACCTAGGATGTATTCAAGACTTTCATCGGGTTCGTTGTGCAATGACCAAGAATGACCTAATGTCATTACTTGAATCTAACTCACCTTTTGATTATCCTATCCTAACACCTTTGGTATCATGCTTTTCATTATGTGTATCATTTGAGGCTGACCTCATTCATTCATCGGAAACTATAACTTTAACCGACATAGATCATGCGAGCATCATGAAATCCAGTGTCATGAAACCCCACAACAAAAAGAGGTTGAATCACCGGCCAAAGTGACCAAAAACATGCTAGCGTACATGGGAATTTAACCCCGCCAAATCCTTATATTGGCAGTATAGGCTCGAATACTAGGAGATATAAGGAGACCCATACCCGGCATGCCGGGCAGTCTCATCTCATGAGAGTTACGTGAAACTCCGCCCTTCCTGAAAGAAGGCATCACCACTCATAGCTAGTCTATCGATGCTCAGTATAAAGTTCCATTACATTTAACTCATACGTCATGGAAGTTCGCTTCTAGTATAAGGATATCATATCTCAATAGATGATTTCTCATCTCATCATTAGTATTAAGTGTGTTAATCTCAATACTTTCATTAGAGTGTTCATAGAGACAAGTCTCTTCATTAACTTTACACTCTCATAGGTGAGTACGTTTTGGTAACATTTACTTAGGCTCATTTGAGATTGCTCTCATCTTTTACATTAGCCTCATATCATGTTGTCACCACATTCATTAATATTAGCACATTTGCTCTTCATAATTACTCACCCCATTTTACGTGAATGTTCATTTCATCATATGCCAATGCACTTGGATATTTATTGTGTTTCACAATTTTTACTTAACCCTTCTAGGGTTTCATAATTTCATTGTTCATTTCATCATTTCATTGTTCATTTCATTATGTGCCAACGCACTTGGCTATTTAGTGTGTTTTACCCTCTTACTTAACCCTTCTAGGGTTACATCATTTCATTGTATACATATTAGGTTCACTTATTTTTAAACGTATACTAGACTTATGGATCTATAAATACAAGCCATGAGGCTTCATTCATCGTTCGTTTAAGTGATTCATATCTTTCTAAGATTATGTAGCACAAGAACCTATGCATATTGTATGTATGCCAAGATCTCGATTTCGATCTAAGTAAACTGGATTATTCTTGAATATTTAATTCACGTATGACTTATGTATTAATACGGAATTCGGGCAAGGGAACCCGGTTTACAATCCCTTGGACAACACTTTACATTTTTCTTTTAACTTAATTCCAGTCCACGTGTCATTGGGACCCTAGATCGAGCCCTAACATCACCATTTCCTATTTAGTTCTATCCTTTGAAAATTCTCTTTCTTGGCCGAGGGGTTGTGGGATCAAACCCCCACAACCCCTTTTATTTATTTTTAATCTATTTCTCCTTGTCTATTTCGAGTTGACTATGAGGTTATGGGATCAAACCCCCACAACCTCTCTTTTTTTCTTTTATTCTCCTCCTTAAATCTACTTATGAGGTCGTGGGTTCGATATCCACACGCCTCCCCCTATATTTTTCTTTTATTCTCCTCCTTATATCTGCCTAAGTGGTCGTGGGTTCGATTCCCACTAGCCTCCCCCTTTATTTTACTTTTATTCACCTACTTAATCTGCCTAAGAGGTCATGTGTTCGATTCCCACACGCATCCCCCTTTAGTTTTCTTTTATTCTCCTCCTTAATCTTCCTAAGAGGTCGTGGGTTCGATTCCCACACACCTCCCCCTTTATTTTTCTTTTATTCTTCTCCTTAAATCTGATTGAGAGGTAGTGGGTTCGAATTCCACTCCTCTCATTTCTTTTTTTTCTTTTAAGTTACATTTTCCAGCCAATACAATGGTTCGAATCCCCTTCACCACATTTCTTTTTAATTCTTTATTTTCATGGTTTTTAACATGGTGAGGTCACGAGTTCAATCCTCCATGACCTCACTTGTTTTAATTCTTTTTTTTCCAACATTTTGAACCCTCTTTGCTGACCGAAATTCATTTTTTAGAAGCTGCAAATTTTCTTTTAATTTTTCAGCATCGTTTCTGTTAGGTAGTGGAGCCTGATTAATTTTAGGTTTTCCTATTTATTCTCTATTTTAGACTTTCCTATTTATTCTCTACTTATTCTCTGTAACCAAAAATACTCTGATTTATTAATATAAATATACCTCACCGCCGTGGAAGTTTACTTACGGGGTGTTACCACAAAATATTGGGTTTTCTCTTTCTCTCTCTAGATCTCTCATCTCTTTCTCTTGAAAGTTCTAATGTTATTCATTCATCTAGTGTGTGTGCGTGAATTCGATCCTAACAACTGGAATCAGAGATAAGGAGATTCAACACGATCACAGAAGATGGATAGTTTGAAGCTTGGAATCGAGAAGTTTGATGGATCCGATTTCAGTTTCTGGAAGATGCAGATCGAAGATTATCTATACCAGAAAGATCTTCACGAACCGTTGACGAGGGTGAAGCCGAAATCCATGACGGAGGAGAAGTGGAAACTCAAGGATCGCCAGGCTCTAGGGTTGATCCGGTTGACTCTGACAAGAAACGTGGCGTTCAACATCGTGAAGGAGAAGAATACATCCGGTCTGTTGAAGGCACTGTCAAACATGTATGAAAAACCATCGGCTATGAACAAGGTATATTTGATGCGTAGATTGTTCAATTTACAGATGTCTGAAACTGGATCCGTTTCTGGTCATATAAACGAGTTCAATATGATTGTGAGTCAACTCCATTCTGTGGATATTAATTTCGAATATGAAATTAAGGCGTTGATTTTGATGTCATCTCTGCCTGAGTCTTGGGATACTGTTGTTGCTGCGATTAGCAGTTCCCGTGGATCTGAGAAACTGAAGTTTGATGAAATTCGTGATGTTGTTCTTAGCGAAAGTATTCGCAAACGAGAAGTGGGAGATTCATCGGGCAGTGCTCTCAGCGTTGATCGAAGGGGGAGAAGTAAGATGAAAGGCCAAAATCAACATGGTCGATCAAAATCAAAGAATCGAGGAAAATCCCTGAACAGATCAAACGTGACTTGTTGGAACTGTGGAGAAAAAGGTCACTTTCGGACGAACTGTACAAAGCCAAAGAAGAAACAGAATCAGAAATTTGGAGATGACACTGATTCTGTAAATTCAGCAGAGGACATTGGGGATGCTCTAATCCTTAGTGTGAACAGCCCGGTTGAATCATGGATTTTGGATTCTGGTGCATCTTTCCATTCGTCTCCAAGCAAGGAGTTGTTCCAAAATTCCAAATCTGGAAATTTTGGAAAAGTATATCTTGCTGACAATAAAGCCTTAGACATTGAAGGAAAGGGGGAAGTTTACATAAAGACCACCTCGGGAAACCAGTGGACATTGAAGGATGTCAGATATATTCCTGGGATTAAGAAAAATCTGATCTCTGTGGGTCAGTTGGATAGCACGGGATATGCAATAGAGTTTGGGAAAGGTTCGTGGAAGATCGTGAAAGGTGCTATGGTAGTAGCTCGTGGCACCAAATCTAGAACCTTGTACACCACTGCAGGGTGTATAAACATGGCCGCTGTTGCTGAAGGTGCTTCTGGTTCATGTCTGTGGCATAACAGACTTGGACACATGAGTACTAAAGGAATGAAGATGCTGGTTGTAAAAGGACAATTAGAGGGTCTGAAGTCTGTTGATATGGGTCTTTGCGAGAGCTGTGTTATGGGCAAACAGAAAAGAGTAAGCTTCACAAAGACTCCTAGAGAGCCAAAGAAAGTGCGGTTGGAAATGGTCCATACAGATGTTTGGGGACCATCTCCAGTATCATCACTTGGAGGATCCAGATTCTATGTTACCTTCATTGATGATTTCAGCAGGAAGGTATGGGTTTATTTCTTGAAGCATAAGTCAGATGTGTTTGCAACTTTCAAGAAGTGGAAAGCTGAAGTTGAGAATCAGACCGGTTTGAAAGTCAAATGCCTACGGTCTGACAATGGAGGAGAGTATGACAAATCAGAGTTCCAGGAATTCTGTGCAGCTGAGGGAATCAGATTGATGAGAACAGTTCCTGGTAAGTCAAGGCAGAATGGAATTGGTGAGAGGATGAACAGAACATTGAATGAGCGTGCAAGGAGTATGAGGATACACTGTGGGCTGCCCAAAACACTTTGGGCGGATGCTGTGAGCACAGCTGCATACATGATAACCACGGGACCATCAGTTCCTTTAGGGTTCAAGTTTCCAGAGGAGGTGTGGACAGGAAAAGAACTCAAGTACTCACACTTGAGAACTTTTGGTTGCACTGCTTATGTTCATGTTGATCCAGAAAAGAGAGACAAGCTTGATACCAAGGATGTAAAGTGTTACTTCATAGGCTATGGTTCTGATCTGTTTGGTTACAGGTTTTGGGAGGACAAGAACAGAAAGATCCTGAGACATTGTGACGTGACATTTAATGAGGCTGTCCGTTACAAGGACAGAGAGCAGAAGGTTCTAGAGATTACAAAGCAAGTGGGAGTTGAGGTTGAGTTGGAGAAGAGTAACCCCAGAGATGTCGAAGTAGATACTCAACCAACTCGTACTGAAGAATCTGAAGTGGAGCAAGTTACACCTGAGCAAGTGTTAAGGAGATCATCCAGATCCATCAGGGCACCAGATAGGTATTCACCTTCATTACACTATCTATTGCTGACTGATGAGGGGGAACCAGAGTCTTTTGATGAGGCCCTACAGGTGGAGGATTCGATCAAGTGGGAGCAAGCCATTAATGATGAGATGAGGTCACTTGAGAAGAACGACACATGGGTGTTGACTGAGCTACCAGCAGGGAAGAGAGCTTTGCTGAACAAGTGGGTGTTCAGAATCAAGACTGAACCAGATGGCAAAAGAAGGTTCAAGGCTCGTTTAGTGGTTAAAGGATATTCACAAAGGAAAGGTATTGATTATGCTGAAATATTCTCTCCTGTTGTGAAGTTAACCTCTATTCGAATTCTATTGAGTATTGTTGCATCAGAGAATTTGCATCTAGAGCAAATGGATGTAAAAACAGCGTTTTTACATGGAGATCTGGACAAAGAGATCTATATGCAGCAACCGGAAGGATTTGTGGTTCCAGGCAAGGAACACATGGTGTGCAAGCTCACCAGGAGCTTGTATGGACTAAAGCAAGCACCAAGGCAGTGGTACAAGAAGTTTGACTCCTTCATGACCAAGAGTGGATTCTGCAAAGCTGAAAAGGATCCTTGTTGTTACTTCAAGAAATACACTGATTCATATGTCTTTCTACTCTTGTATGTGGATGATATGTTGATTGCAGGATCTAGTATGAGGGAGATTAACAATCTGAAGACAAGGTTGTCTGCAGCGTTTGAGATGAAAGATTTGGGTCCAGCAAAGCAGATTTTGGGGATGAAGATTTCTCGGGATAGATCTGCTGGCACTTTAAATCTATCTCAGGAGTTGTACATTGAGAAGGTGCTGAGCAGATTCAGGGTTAATGATGCTAAACCCAGGACTACTCCATTGGCAAATCACTTTAAATTGTCAAAGGAGCAGTCACCCAAGACTGCCGAGGAGCGTGATCACATGGCACTTGTTCCATATGCTTCAGCAGTTGGTAGTTTGATGTATGCTATGGTCTGCACTAGACCTGATATAGCACATGCAGTGGGAGTTGTTAGCAGGTACATGGCGAACCCTGGGAAAGAGCATTGGGAAGCTGTGAAGTGGCTTCTGAGATATCTGAGAGGTACATCCAGTACTTCACTTTGTTTTGGCAAAGGCAAGGTGACTCTACAGGGTTTTGTGGATGCTGATCTTGGTGGGGATGTTGACTCGAGCAAGAGTACATCCGGGTACATTTACACCATAGGTGGAACAGCAGTGAGTTGGATGTCCAGGCTTCAGAAGTGTGTTTCTCTTTCATCTACTGAAGCTGAGTATGTGGCAATAGCTGAAGCTGGGAAAGAGATGATATGGCTGACAGATTATCTTGAGGAATTGGGCAAGAAGCAGAGCGAGAAGATTCTTTACTCAGATAGCCAGAGTGCCATACAGTTGGTGAAAAATCCAGTCTATCATTCGAAGACAAAGCACATCAGAAGGCGATACCATTTCACTCGCAGGGCAGTGGAGGATGGTGATATGTGCTTGGAGAAGATAGAGGGTGCAAAGAACCCGGCAGACATGTTGACGAAATGTGTTGATGTTGGGAAACTGAGGTTATGTAAAACCTCGGTTGGTCTTCTTTAGTTGTTGCTACAGATGTTGCGGTGCGGTAAAAATGTTGATGATGAAGAGATTTTTTTTTGAGAATGTATTTTTTGGATGACTGAGTCAGTCTCCAAGTGGGAGAATTTTTAGGTAGTGGAGTCTGATTAATTTTAGGTTTTCCTATTTATTCTCTATTTTAGGCTTTCCTATTTATTCTCTATTTATTCTTTGTAACCAAAAATACTCTGATTTATTAATATAAATATACGTGACCGCCGTGGAAGTTTACTTACGGGGTGTTACCACAAAATATTGGGTTTTCTCTTTCTCTCTATATATCTCTCATCTCTTTCTCTTGAAAGTTCTTGTGTTCTTCATTCATCTAGTGTGTGTGCGTGAATTCGATCCTAACACTTACATCAAGTTACACCTTAGACTTAGGGGAATTTCGTAGTGCATTTAGAACATTTTAGGTGCGTTTTCATGGATTCGTTTAGACAAGAGACTATCCCTCAAATCATCCACATTTCAACTCATATGAACATCACATTTACATCAACATGTGTACATGAAATATAAAGAACTATCATGCAATTTCAAGTCCTAAATCATAAACAATTACCACGAAAACACACACAGACACACGTAATTAAATTTTTGGAAACATCAGCATAAATCACATAATTCCAAACATAAATATAAACACATATTCATCATGAGAACACGTTTCATCCCTATTTTTCTACCAGCCAAACGTAACCAACCTATGATTCACTGGGAGCTAGTGACAGGGACATGCAACGGGGAAAAATCCTAGTTTTTAGAATAGATTCGTCTGAACCTTAGGGGGTCTCTTTGGAAAGGGACCTAGAGGGAAGAGAACTCATACCTTTTTGACATTAAAATCTTGACTTGCTGCTCAAAAACTTCACCCAAGAACACGTTTAGGCCTCCTCAATATCAACTCCACTCGAATTACAACCTCCCTTAGCCTATTGTGCGATTAACGTTTGTTTTCTTGTGATTTCGTGGGAGTTCTTCAAGGATGAAGAACTTGGTTTATTTTTATGCTTATGTATCTTAATTTGGCATATAAAAAACGTGAGAAAGAATAAGAGAGATTGAGCGTGAGAGTGGAGAGATAAACGTGAGAGAGTGGGAGTTGTAGGAGGCTTAAGAGTCTAGTTTTAGGTTTTAGTCAATAAGGTTTCTTTATTTAATAAAAATCTAATTTTTATTTTATTTTAAATCAGATAATGAATAATAATTAATAATTAATCATATTAATTCAATAGCTTAAATAAAAATCACTTCAATTCATTGCTTCCACCTAGGTTCAAACCCGGGTGAGCAAGACTTCACTTCAAGAGCCCAATTTCGGCCCTCTCTCCCCAAAATATCCCTCCACCTTATTAATCAAATAATTAATTATATATTTAGGGTAATTATTGTATTACCCTTATCCTAGAAAAAGACCATTTTACCCCTAACCCTCCAAACCTAAGATTTTCTCTTTTTAAGTCTGGTAAAGACTCCTTCGAGTAAATCTTCGTATTTGAGATCCCTACATGGTTGGAACCAACCTTTACTAGCTCAACAAACTCCCCAAGTTAGTTGGATTTGATATAGCAAGGGTTCCGAGGTCTGTTTCTAAGCGCATCAATCAGTGTGAACGCGGTCTAATCCTTGGCATTCTAGACACATTAAGCATTACTTAGCATATCCATTTTTAGGGTAGTTACATTATCCCCCACCCCTTAGGATGACACTACTCTTTACTAATAATAAGTAATTCATCTATAGAATTTATGCATACATAGGTAATTCAATACTCCCCATTGGTAAATATCTAATTCACATATTAATATGATGGTGCACATACTTGAAACCTACTAGTAGCTTCACATTAATAGACTAACGAACTCTTTCCTAAACTAGTCTCATTAAAGCTTACAACATAAGTAAACATGTAAGTCATACAAATCAGCAACCAACATGATTAATCAAACATATTAACCTCATACTAGTGCATAAATACCATACACAGTCAAATACATGAAAGACTAATTAAGGCTACGCACCCAAGACTTCACAAGAGGTGCCTTCCCTTGCACCCCTAGACTTGAGTGCGAAGAATTGTTGCCTCCTTGGAGCCTCTTCACTTGGACCATTAGGTTGAACTCTCTCCTTCCCTTGTTCTTGACTTCTCCTATTTGGACAATACTTCATCATGTGACCCAGTTTGCCACAACTGTAACAAGCGTTAGAGTCCATCGTACATTCTCCCCCATGCAATATGCCACACTTCGTACAAGGTGGCTTGTTGTAAAGTCTTAAGAACCTCAGAGAGTAATCCCTGACTGACATTGAGCCCTGCTTAAGGTTGATGAATTCCTCAACCTTAGCCTCCTTCATTTATCTGGGAAAGAAACTCCCTAGAAAAGCCATCTTGAAAAGATCCCAAGTAATAGGACCCCCTCCTAAGGCTCTGCTATCCTGCCACACCTTATACCAGGATTGAGCTACATCCTTTAGCTGGTAGGATGCAAACTTAGACTTCTCCACATAAATCAAACCCAATATCCTGAGCTTGTAAAGCGCTAGCTTGGGCCATCTGTACAAAAGTTGGCCTTACTTCTCCATCTGTCAACCCAGCTGATTTAACAGGCATCTATATTCCAGCAGCTGCAGCCTGGGGAGAAACTTGAATAACCCCTGTAGTCGCTTCTCCAATCTCCCTGCCTACTTTTCTCCTTGTATTCATATTTTGGTAACTTCAAGAGTTGATGTTACATACGCTCTTAACACCAAGAAATCCGACATTAGAGAAGGTACGATAGATTAGAAGAAGAGATTTTTTTTCTACGCATCATGCAGTCTCTAAACCAGGATAGTGGTGCACTTCACTACCATGATTTATAAACTACTCAATGTGATTAATGTGAACTTATTATCCTCGGAATTTAACCTAGAGATCTGATACCAACTTTTTTATAACCGGAGTCTAGACCCCAGACGAGACCGGCGTCGTTGACCTTTCAGAGGTTGCAGACAATCCTACTTACTTCTTCTAGGTTAATTTTAGCGGAAAATTTGAATTTTTTTGTTTCTTAACATGCTTACTAAACATTCTACTACGTACGTAATTGTTCACCATCAACCATCTAACATTAAGATCATCAAATGAAAGAAACATTTTATTATAACGATAAAGATATACTTGCCGAAATGGCACCAATACAATGTCTGAACAAAAATGGACAGAAACGCTAGTGGAACATACTCCACTAGCTCAATCCTACAACTAAGCTAGAATGTAAATGGGCAAGCATCCTCGAAAGCATGAGGTCCTACCAAGTCCGAATAAATTCTCGACGGTCGGATAACTGCAACGTTTATCCTGTAGCTCTAGCAACCACATGTGCCAGCACCTAAAACTTTAGAGTTGTATAGGGTTAGTACACACTTGTACTAAGTATGGTTATATACAAGCACACACCAAGGACATGCATGAGTAAGAATATCTCTTTTCTAGCAACATGATTATAGTAGGTCAAGCCAGTGGACTTGCCAAATTGAGATTAGGAAAGTGAAAGAACTTTTGAAATTTAGATTAGGAAAGTTATACCATGAGAGTAACATGCATCATCATACTTAACATTTTGCACACAGCACACAACAACGTACACATCACACATATCCTTATTTATATAACACAAAACGTTGTTCATATCATTCATTCGTATGCTATGAGACCTTTGAATCATGGACTTGACATTAAGACTAACCAAAAATTAGGGCTCAACATATGCGACCTCAATTAGGGAGTCTGCTTTAGAAAACACAGAGTCTGCTTCGTTCAATAATACGTACTTCATTTTATTTCATTTATTGGCCAGAGTAAACACAAGCTATACCTAGGATGTAGTTTAAGCCTTTCATCGGGTTCGTTGTGCAATGGTCAAGAATGACCTAATGTCATTTCTTGAATCTAACTCACCTTTTGATTATCCTATCCTAACACCTTTGGTATCGTTCGTTTTGTTATGTGCATCATTTGAGGCTGACCTCATTCATTCATTAAAAACTTTAACTTTAACCCACAAAGATCATGTGAGCATCATGAAATCCAGTGTCATGAAACCCCATACCGAAAAAGGTGGAATCACCGGCCAAATTTACCCAAAACATGCTAGCGTACATGGGGATTGAACCCCGCCATATCCCTATATTGGCAGTATAGGTTCGAATACTAAGAGATATACGGAGACCCATACCCGGTATGCCGGACAGTCTGATCTAATGAGAGTTACATGAACCTCCTCTCTTCCCGAAAGAAGGCAACACCGCTCATAGCTAGTCTATCGGTTCTCATTATAAAGTTCCATTACATTTAACTCATACGTCACAGAAGTTGGCTTCTAGTATGAGGACATCATAGCTCAATAGATGATTTCTCATCTCATCATTAGTATTCAGTGTGTTAATCTCAATACTTTCATTAGAGTGTTCATAGAGACAAGTCTCTTCATTAACTTTACACTCTCATAGGTGAGTACGTTTTGGTAACATTTACTTAGGATCATTTGAGATTGCTCTCATCTTTCACATTAGCCTCATATCATGTTGTCACCACTTTCATTAACATTAGTAAATTTGCTCTTCATAATTTCGCACCCCATTTTACGTGAATGTTCATTTCATCATATGCCAATGCACTTGGACATTTAATGTGTTTCACACTCTTACTTAACCCTTCTAGGGTTTCATAATTTCATTGTTCATTTCATCATTTCTTTGTTCATTTCATCATTTCATTGTTCATTTCATCATTTCTTTGTTCATTTCATCATTTCATTGTTCATTTCATTATGTGCCAACGGACTTGGACATTTAGTGTGTTTACCCTCTTACTTAACCCTTCTAGGGTTACATCATTTCATTACATACATCTTAGGTTCACTTATTTTTAAACGTATGCTAGACTTATGGGTGTATACATACAAGCCATGAGGCTTCATTCATCGTTCGTTTAAGTAATTCATATCTTCCAAAGATTATGTAGTACAAGACTTATGCATCTTGTATTTATTCCAAGATCTCAATTTCGATCTAAGTAGGCAGCATTATTCTTGAATATTTAATTCACGTACGGAATTTGCGCAAGGAAACCCGGTTTAGAATCCCCTTGGACAACACTTTACATTTTTTTTTTATTTATTCCAGTCCACGTGTCATTGGGACCCTAGATCGAGCCCTAACATCACCATTTCCTTTTTAGTTCTATCCTTTGAAAATTCTTTATCTTAGCCGAGGGGTTGTGGGATCAAACCCCCACAGCCCCTTTTATTTTTTTATCTATTTCTCCTTGTCTATTTCGAGTTGTTTATGAGGTTATGGGATCAAACCCCCAAAAACTCTCTTTATTTTTCTTTTATTCTCCTCCTTAAATCTACTTAAGAGGTCGTGAGTTAGATTTCCACATGCCTCTCCCTTTATTTTTCTTTTATTCTCCTTCTTAAATCTGCCTAAGAGGTCGTGGGTTCGATTCCCACAAGCCTCCCCTTGATTTTACTTTTATTCACCTCCTTAATCTTCCTAAGAGGTTGTGGGTTCGATTCCCACACGCCCCCCCCCCCTTTAGATTTTTTTTATTCTCTTCCTTAATCTTCCTTAGAGGCCGTGGGTTCGATTCCCACACGCCTCCCCCTTTATTTTTCTTTTATTCTCCTCCTTAAATCTGATTGAGAGGTAGTGGGTTCAAATCCCACTCCTCTCATTTCTTATTTTTTCTTTTAACTTACATTTTCAAGCTAATACCATGGTTCGAATCCCATTCACCACATTTATTTTTACTTCTTTATTTTCATGGTTTTTAACATGGTGAGGTCACGAGTTCAATCCTCCATGACCTTACTTGTTTTTATTCATTTTTTTCAACATTTTGAACCCTCTTTTCTAACCGAAATTCATCTTTAGAAGCTGCAAGTTTTCTTTTAATTTTTCAGCATCCTTTCATCAAGTTACACCTTAGTTCTTAGGGGAATTTCGTAGTGCATTTAGAACGTTTTAGCTGCGTTTTGATGGATTCGTTTAGACAAGCGATTATCCCTCAAATCAGCCACAGTTCAACTCATATGAACATCACATTTACATCAACATGTGTACATGAAATATAAAGAACTATCATGCAATTTCAAGTCCTAAACCATGAACAATAGCCACGACAACACACACATACACACGTAATTATATTTTTGGAAACATCAACATAAGTCACATAATTCTAAACATACATATAAACAAATAGTCATAATGAAAACACGTTTCATCCCTAGTTTTCTACCAGCAAACATAACCAACCTATGATTTAATGGGAGCTAGTTACAGTGACATGCAACGGGGAACAATCCTAGTTTTTGGAATAGATTCGTCTGAACCTTAAGGGGTGTCTTTGGAAAGGGACCAAGAGGGAAGAGAACACATACCTTTTTGACGTTTAAATCTTGACCTGCTTCCCAAAAACTTCACCCAAGCACGCGTTTAGGCCTCCTCAATAACAACTCCTCTCGAATGACAACCTCCCTTAGCCTAGTGTGAGATTAACGTTTATTTTCTTATGATTTCGTGTGATTTCTTCTAGGGTGAAGAACTTGGTATTTTTTCTGCTTTTGTATCTTATTTTGGCAGAGAAAAAACGTGAGAAAGAATAAGAGAGATTGAGCGTGAGAGTGGAGAGATAAACGTGAGAGAGTGGGAGTTGTAGGAGGCTTAGGAGTCTAGTTTTAGGACTTAGTCAATAAGGTTTTGTTTATTTAATAAAAATCTGAGAGTGGAGAGATAAACGTGAGAGAGTGGGAGTTGTAGGAGGCTTAGGAGTCTAGTTTTAGGACTTAGTCAATAAGGTTTTGTTTATTTAATAAAAATCTGATTTTTATTTTACTTTAAATCAGATAATGAATAATAATTATTAATTAATCACATTAATTCAATAGCTTAAATAAAAAATCACTTTAATTCATTGCTTACACCTAGGTTCGAACCTAGGTGGAGCAAGACTTCACTTCAAGAGTCCAATTTCGGTCCTCTCTCCCCAAAATACCCCTCCACCTTATTAATCAAATAATTAATTATATATTTAGGATAATTACGATTTTTAGAGTTGTTAC
Organism: Solanum pennellii; assembly: GCF_001406875.1. Classification (NCBI taxonomy): domain Eukaryota; kingdom Viridiplantae; phylum Streptophyta; class Magnoliopsida; order Solanales; family Solanaceae; genus Solanum; species Solanum pennellii. The sequence goes on from NC_028644.1 coordinate 19,682,509, forward strand.
AGTGAGAACTTAAAGATTGACATTACCAAGTATGACGATATTGTTAGCAAAAGGAGCATAAGTGAATAATAATAGAGAAATCTGAATGGTGTTACTAGTGAGTAGGAAGACCTCCATAGAGGAATTATCATGCTCCAAAAGAAACTAGAGACAATACAAACTCTTGTGGAGGAAAGTGAAGAAATTTCCACAGAAGCAATATGGGTGTTGTTGTGCTTTAAGCTACATTCTTCAGTAACTAACCTCTTATATTTTCCTGTTTTTTTCCTATTTCCTGCTCCCATTTTCTTACTACAATATTCTATTCTTGTTAGATGCTCGAAATAGCAGAACTCCATGATTATGAGGAAGAAGAGGAGGTTAAATTGTTCCAGAGGTTTGTTGACAAACTATAAGGCATAATAAATGTACTAGAAAAGGAGTTTCTCATTCTTGTCTTTGCTATATGTTTTTATATATATGCTTATCATTAAATAATATGACTGCCCACTTAATAGATTTAACTTTCCCAGGAGAGTCTGAGCCACACCAAATACAAAGAAAGCGGGTAGAAATGAAACTTCATGCCATCAAGCAATAAATGAAATTAATGATTGAAATTCCTAATTTATTTTAGTTAGATAGAAATCTCTCAGGATTTAATGGCACGTTACTACCCATGTGGATCAGTTTTAACAACTACAACAACTCTTTCCGCCTGCTCTATTTGCCGTAAATGTTGAACAATTGTTCAGTTGTTTTTTTTAATGACAAGGGAAACCCGCAGCCGCTACCCTTTGGGTGCGCACATGGTAAAACCCCCGCTCCTATGCAATAACTGAAAAACCACATAGGAGAGGTAACCCGCACTAGGCAAGTCTGGTGCGACGAGCTCGACCCAGATTCAGTTGTTATTCAAGATAGATTTCTCAAGTTTAATACCACTCTAGCAACTATCAGAACATTAGCAAGAATAGTATACAAAGAAACCAAACAAGCAGAATTAGAGATGAAAATTAATATAACTTGCGAAAGAGGAGGCATACCTAAGATTATAGTAGACAGTAAACATAGTTTCAGTTAGACAAGAACGGAAGAATTTGATTGTAAAATATAATTGATTCTTTAGACATACACAATACACTATGATATGATCTATTTATATTAGATAACTTCAGAATAGTGCAATAGCAACTGCAATTTTTTAGCTAGATAGAAAGTTGTTAGGAACTAGTGGCACGTGATGACGCACATGGATCAGTTTAACAACTGCAACTACTTTCTATCACTGCTCGACTAAAAATCAGAAAAATACTTCACTTGTAATTCATGTNCTCTCTCTCTCTCTCTCTCTCTCTCTCTCTCTCTCTCTCTCTCTCTCTCTCTCTCTCTCTAACACTATTTTAGTTCATTTAGCTCCGACTACCTCTATTTCCAGAATAATTAGAAACGCACTATTCTCTTAGGAATAATCCCATTCTTAGTTTGGATCTTATCATACCACAAACTTTCATATTTAAAAGAACGACCAGATAGTTCAAAAGAAAGGGAATATATCAACAAGCAAAGGTATAAATTGCACAAAACAAACAATATATCATATTTAGAGACGGAAAAAATCAGCTCGAGCGGGTGGGCATACCTGATATTGAAGTAACATATTCGAGTAATGTAGAAAATAGAGATATAGTTGAGATCGTTTCTAGTTACACCTGTGCTTTCTTTGTTTTGAGAATACACAGATGAAATGCTGAGAGCTCTGAGCTATGCTGAGATTGCTGCCAAACAGATGCTACTGGGGTTTTCTTACTCAAGACTCTATTCTTAGAAACAAGCGTCTTTTGTTTTTTTTTAGAATTTTAGTTACACTTATTTTTGGCTCTAATTTTTGTGAAAATTGAACTTTTAAAAAAATTCAAAATGTCGCACTTTCTCTCCAAAATACCCCAAAATTATTATTTGGGATCAAATATTAATTTCTTTAGGGACTAGATCAATCACCTTCGCAAACACATACATAAGTAAGGATCGAAATAAAATCTCGTCCTAATAGATATACTTTTAGAGACATGATTATTAACTCGTCCCTAAATGTTGGTCTTAAATAAAGCTTTTTCTTGTAATGAATAGCATGGAAACTAAGAAATAATTTTANTATATAAGTCACCTATAAATTATTAACTTAATAAAATAATAATAATCAAAATGACGGCAACAATTAAAGACTTGGCAAAAAGAGATATGTATAAAGTTAAAAGAAAATATTAATTAGCAACATAAAATTCAATAAAAGATATATGCAATTAACAAATGTCTAAAATAATGATAGAAACAATAGTAAGCAAAACATGTTACACATTATTGGAACATTAAAAATAATAATAAACAATCAACAAACCCAATATTTTCTTTTAGCAGTAGTGACTAAAGTTGAGAAGAAAAACAATAAAATAAATATCAAACAATATATAAAACAAAAAATTAGAAAAGATAAAGTAATCAGGCTGCCAAAAATCAACGGGAATCACAATTAAGAGCCTAAACAACAGCAAGGACAGTGTTCACCGGAAAATTATTAGTAACTTAAAAATACGAAATAACAATAGAGATGGCCGGAGTTTGAACCCCTCCGGGCAGATCTTAAAAGAAATACAACGTGTAAGAGAATACCGGAGTTGGAGAAGAAGAGGTGAGTTTGGTTGCTTGCTCACAAGCTCGCCGTAGTTAATGATGAAAACACCTGCAAATCCAAACAAAAAATTGAAAATGGGAAAGGGGAATGGACTGGTCCGTTGCAAGGAGCGAGAAAAGGGGGGGGGGGGAATGGGGGTGTTTGGTATTGCTGATTTTCTAGAATGAGTGGTGATTTCTCGTTGTTGTTGGTTGCCGATTTCTGATCAGAAAAGAGGGAGAACAGTGAGGGTGTTGTTACTGGTAGCAGTGGGCTTCTGGTGGTTTTGTGGTGAGCTTATTACGCAGGAAAACTTGGCGCACGGAGATGGGGTTTTGGGGGTCAGGTTTGAAAGTTTTCTGGTGCTGTTTGATTTATTTGGATCTGGTTATGAGGATTTTTGCAGGTAGTTAGAGAAAATGGAGGCCATGGGTGATTTTGGTCGGTTTCCGTTTGATTTCTGGTTGCATTGGCTGAAAAATAGAGGATTTTGGGTTGGGTCTAGTGGCTTTGCCGGTGTGGGAGAGTTCTGGTAAGGTGAGGAAGAGAAGAAAAGAATGAAAAGAAAATGGGGTTTTTAGGTGGTGGATTCACCGGATTCCGGTGGAACTCTGGTGAACTTGTCACCGGAAAATAATGAACAATAAAAATAGAAAATTGAAAAATAACGCCTAAAAATGTTATCCACCTCTTTTAACCTAAATGACTGAACTATTATATATATAGGAAATTTTTAAAAATGAGTCTGAATTATGAGCTTGAGATCATGACAAAAAAATTGTTTGTCGATAAAATATATGTGTATGCAAATGTATAATGCGTAAATATCAAAATGAATATAAACAATGTAACAAATAAAATGAATATTATATATAAAAAAATTAATAAACATAACAATGACATGTTAAAAATGTAATTTAACAAAAATTATGATTTTATAAAAAGTTAACAAATATTTGGACGTCTGGCTGTGACAAAATAATGTAAATAGAACAACCGATAAAAATCCTAATACTTTGAGAAAAAAGGATAATTATTAACAAATCACATCAAAATGACAAAACACGTATTTTGAATGATTTAAAATAGAAATTTTGAATGATTTAAAATAGAGCAACTAAAAATGACTATATTTATTGGGTTATTGAAGTTCAATAGCTATGCATCTGTTATTTACTAGAAATGACTTAACTTTATGTCAATTTCTAGCTGCATGTTTGTATTAAAATTTATTTTATTTTATTAATATTATTATTATTTATACAATGCACTAAATAAGGTATGATATGTTACCATAACTTCCAAGTACCAACCATTTATTATGTTCCTAAATAACTGAAAGTTCCATTATTGAATTACCAACTAATAATTACATATTGTATGCAAATATGATTGATTCACATAATACAAAAGGTTGTATTTATATTCCTAAATACAATATATTCACTAAATACTAATCATAAAGGTATTCATAAAATTTTGAATATAAAGTTTATTCATGTCTTTTCTAGTTGTATTTTTGTATATTTTTATTTATTTATTTATACACTAATACAGTTGTAATTACAATAACTAAATAAGGAAAATGTATTACTTGTAGAATTAGCATATGAATACTTTGAATTCAAATTGATGTTTCTATTTATAAAACTTAAAGTATTAATATATCGAGGATACAAGTATTTATAAAAATTTAATGTATTATTACATCAAACAAGGTAAAGTAGTACAATTTTAGAATATGAATACAACAATTTGAAAAATGGATACACTATTGTTAACCAAAAAAAATAGATACACGTTGTTGTTAAATAAGAAAATAGAAAAAAAAATAGAATGTGTATGCATCAAAGTGTGTAAGTATTCGACTATATACAAAATTAAAAAACCAACAAAACGTCGATCTATTTTTTGGATCTGTTCCTCTTCTACTAACACTAGTATTTATAGCTTTCAGGATTAGTGGTGCAGTGAACCGTTTGACGCGGTTAGTCACAATTGCCAAATGTCTAGGTGAATCTCCCTTCTTGTGTCTCATCGCCGTTTCTTGCTTTCCTTCAGCATCTTCATGTTCTAGACCATTGGGCGGTATAGCATTGCGTCACGAAACTGTTCGTTTGAAGCGCCAACTGCTCCTTTCATCACTTTTTTGATCCACTTCCTTCATGGCTTCGCTTGTTGGAACAAAAGTCAGAACTCTTCCCATTGGCGACTCACCAAATGCACTTGTCGAAGCTCAGACTTCATCTTTTTCGTTCTTTTCACCCTTTTTGTTCCCTTGTGCGCGTAAGTGTCCATACTATCACTAAAACTTCAAAAACCTGAAACCTAAGAGTTTCCATCAAATATTGAGACTAAATAAGCATTTGTGAACACTATTTCTATCAAAATAAACCTCTAAATGAGTCCAATTTGTGGATTCATCAACACATCGAACTTAAACTTTTGCTTGTATTCAAGTAAAACTAAGTTCAATTGTTCAAATAGAATGCTAAGATAGTGCTACGCAAGATTCAATCATTAACATACACAACAAGACTCAAACTACTCATGCTAAGATCAATTGTGTACTCAAAGATCCAAGTTGTGACACACATTTACCAAAGGTTCTAGTGCTCACAATACTTGCTACTAATGTCAGTTCAAGTTCAACGACAATATTTGAACGCCCTCACGCAAAGAATTATTCCACATTCACTCACATTAGTTAATCAATTAAGATCAGGTTTCAGAAGCAATGCTCGCACTCATAAAGAGAAATACAATGCATGCTTTCACCTATATGTTTACCCTTATTTTCTAATCAACATCGTTTCAGCTTACTCAAGATAAAAAAGGTCTTTATAAGGCTTTTATTGGGGTTGAGTGCAATGGTATGATCATTCAAGATTAGTGACTAAAAATCGTCATGAACCGTTGAGCTTTCAATACTTCCATTTCATCACCTTCTTTTATCAATATTTCTGTTTAGTGTTTATAAGTCATCCTATTATTTCACTCCATGGATTGCTTGGAAACCCAAATATCTTTTGGAGTTTCATTCCTTTATCTTTCTTTTTATTTCCTTTTCTTTTTTCTTTCTCCCTTTTTATATGAGGGTTTCCATTTCTTTGCAACACCATGGTTCAAGGAGACTTTTCTAGCACTTCTTGACTTCTCTTTTTCCTTTTCAACACATCCCCAACTTAATATTTTGGATTAAGTTGGTTATTCATTCAATCAAGAGTCATGAGAATCATTGGTAGGGTTGAATAAAAGTCTAGGTTTTCACAAGTTCTCATCCAAAGAAGGGTAAGACTCAAGGGTCGTTAAACACAGTTTCACATGCTCACAAGTAGGTCATAAAACAGGTGTATGTCAAATTGGCTCACACTCTTTAAAGTTTCCTAAGATCACTAATGATCACACCTTACTAAATGAATCAGACTAATGCGGCAAATTCTAGGTTTTTTCATGCATGGTTCAAAGTAATCTCATCTCACAAGGCATCGATACTTAAAGCTAAAAAAGACTACACACTTTTTTTAGTTTGCAATGATCATCTCAATTTGATACATGGCTAATTACAACGAGATGCCAAAAGTTCACACATTGTCAAGGCAACTTCATGTGATCTCGTTGTCACTGTACAATCATATTTGTTTGATCGAGAACACTATTTAAGTCATTGGTATTGATAGAAATCGAGAATTAAATTTGTATGAGAACAACCACTTTCAACAGAAGAGGTGGCAAAAACATTTTAAAAATGAATTTTTTTCAAAAGGGCCAAAATTGTTTCGCAATTTTAAAAATCTAAAGGAGCCATAAGCTAAAATAATTGTACAAGAAATATAAACCACGATGTAAAACAGATAACCCACAAATAAAAAGTAGTCGCACAAAAGGTGCGCCTCACTTCACCACAAATAAAAACGTTTGTCCTCAAATGCAAACAAAAGTATCCATAAGTAGATGTTAGAGAATAATAGAGACTAAGGTATAGAGGGATCCTATTTACTTAGTAACTTCATCTATTTGGCTTTAGTGCCCGATGTGTTGGCCTGGTAGGAGCCGATATCTTTCATAATCACTTCAGCAGATTTAGAGGCAACTGCCTTGCTAAAATTATCCCTGGCATGAGCTGCCATGAAGGACTCTATTGCTCTGAAAAAGCCACGTCTCCATTAGGGAATAACATGGTCTTGCAGATTTGTCCTCTTACTGGAACTCGGCTTTTGGCCCTCATTATTTTTTGGAAAGGTTTTTCGCTTTTTGACTTCTCCTGAAGTTCTTTGCTCTGATTTCTTAGGATGGCATAATTCTTCAAGATACTTTGGGTCTGGCGATATATGCACCAACCTTTAAAAAGAGTTTAGAACAAAACTATGGAGGTTTAGATATATAAAATGCTTCGGCAAAATAATTGGTGAATTGCTCAACTACTTAGGCGATACGCCGAATGGAGTGCCTAGAGGGTACAAAAGTGCAGACAAAGGGGGAACAAGAGTAATTTCGGCGAAGCGCCGAATGAACTCGGCGACTTAAGATTTCTCGCCAAAAATTACAAAATATTCAATTCAATTATCATGTAACTAAGGGCGATATGAGGACATAAAGAGAACCGCATAGTGGTTTTGTGAGCTCGACCCAGCTCGCCAAACATTCTAACGTACTCATTTCAAACCCAACTCCCCAAATTCGACCCCACAACCCTTAAAACAAAATCAAAACACGCACAACTAAATTAACTCTATACCCAAAATTAACTATGCAAATCCCATTCTTTTCATCTATTTTAAGGCACAATTTTCAGGAATCAAACATTTTAGTCATTACAGTCAAAATAATTAAACTCCAAAATAGGTAAGAATCAATTCGACCAAAGAGATCTAGCACACGTCAACAAGATAATGTTATTACATTTTAGAACAAAATTTAATAAAAGGGAATTAGGGTGCGGATACCAACCTTTTGTGGTGATTAGGATGTGTTCAAGATACTAAACGACAATGCAATTCAAATACAAGAACAAATCAATCAACTAAAATATGATATGAGTACAGAAATGTGAAAGATAAAGGTACATGTGTGAGTTTGAAGAATGAAAAATGTGGGAGGGAACCTTGAGGAGTTTAAGCCTTTGAGTGAAAAAACTGTCCAATTCTTAACTGTTCAGTGACATTAGTTGTTGTCGCCCAACCATTCGGTGGTGCACCGAATAATATCTTACCTCGTTGATTTTAGAAAATTCCCATTCAATGTTGGAAATCCAAGAGACGATGTAGGTTAGGATTGTCGATCCATCGGACGAATTGCCAATGGTTCTTGGGCTTGCCGAGTTTTACAGACTCGATTCTAAAGGTGCACTCGATAGGGGTCGCCGACATATTCGGCGAACCACTAAATTGTACTTTTGGTTATAAAACTCCATCTTTCCTGGAACTTTCCACTTTTAATCCTGCACAAGCAACACACTATTATTTTATCAAAATACTCATAAAAGAAAATAAAGGGTTTTGGGTTGCCTTCCAAACAATATCTTAGTTAACATCGTGACATGGTGCAAGTCCAATTTCAAAACCTAATTCTTGGGGTTATCCATGGTATCACTAGTAAAACTCCCTTGCTATCTTGGATTTAGGTGAGACGAGACATGACACATCTAGGTTTCAAACTTTTTGATCGAAATTGAATGGGAGACACGTCCTCTTTTATGCCTTTCAGCTTCTTGTCTAACCCTTCAACCTTGTTGAGGATACGTGAGAGCATATCCTTAGACCTTCCACCTTCCAAATCTTTGATCTTCTGACACTCATGGGGAGTCATATATCAATCTTTCTCCCTATCTTTCTAGTTCGGGTTATGGTCTCTCTATTCACAATTTTTATCTTTTCATCCTTCATCTCTACACCGATCTCTATTTCCACCCTCTCTAGAGTAGTTTGAACGATAGCCACCAACTTGGTTGGATAGAAAGTTAACCTCCTCGTTATACAGCGCTTCAAACTTTCTTTCCTCAAAACTAGTGCTCCCGACTCCCACAACATTGACACCACAGACACCAGCCCCCATAGAATATCAAGTTATGTCATACTTTTAGTCATTTTTCGGTCTCTCTCATTGTTTTTTTCAATTTTCTCCTTAGATAGCTCAGAGGTGACATGAGAGCCTTGGTCCTCGCGAGTATACCATGCCTTGTTGATGGTTCTCATTCCATCAAAAAGTTGAGCTACTATTGCACATGGTTGCTCCATTAAGTTTCCAGGTGAGAGTTGGTCCGCAACACCTTTGTTTACCAAATCCAAACTCCGGTGCAAGTACTACAAGAGAACATTATCAAGAAAACCATGGGTTGGGCATTGTAATACCAGCCTTTTTAACTAGTAGCTTTGTGTAGAGGCTCTCCATTTAGATTCTTAAAGCTTGGAATGTATCCCGTATAGTGTAACAGATGAGGAGTACACCCTAGACGTAACACGGCGTACTTGACCTCTTAGAGGTCTTATAAAGACCTTAGACATAAAATAGCAGAAAATTTAAAAACTGTTCTTACCATAACACAGACTAAAAGTCATCTCATTTAAACCTTTTTTAAAATACAATGGAAGTACTAAGTCTCAATGTCGTTATCTTACAACACGACTATAACATAATAGGGACAGGGCCCTTAACAATACAAAAGAATATTTTTATATTATTACCTGAACTTAATTTAAACTCTTGACATGGTGGTGCTTGAATCATTTAGGACACACTTGAACTTGGGAATAGAAATCCAAGCTCTTCATTCTAAAAAAGGCCCATAAGCCAACACACCTACACTTTCTGTAAAAAGATGAAGAACAATGGTGTTAGTATGATAATGCCCCAAGTATGATAATCATACAAAAATATGCTTTGAAGAGGACATTTAGTTAGAGATCATACATCATGTCTTTTAGACAAACTTCATAAGCATTTGATACAATAAGTACCACATAGTTCACATACATCATAAATAGACAAGGTTACCATTCACAACAACATAAAAAGTCACTTATTAGATTAAGACACATTCAATATCTCCAATAAATTACCTCTCCCTTTTACCATAACTCCTTTATCTAAAGCAAACCTTGAGTAATACTTAATGCTATGCATGAATAGTTACCTATTCCAGCGTCCATACCAAAATATCACCTTAAGGTCAACAAGGGTAAGCATTCATACAACCTCTACCAATTCAAGCACATACATTCATAAGGACATAACATATCATGAAACATAACTTTCATATAAGAACCATCACCTAAGAAAACCCCAAGTCACACTAGTGCAATATGCAAGTAGCATCCCATAACACTACTCACACTAAGTGTTCCTATGAAGTCACCCTAGACTTAGGCACATCACATTCAATAAGATATGAAACGTACATTTAACGTTAGACATAAGACCAACATACTTCATTAATGATCACATAAGAACTCTTTCATTTCTTACATCTGAGTAAAAACCCATTTAGTTCATATCATAGGTAAACCACCCTCACAACCCCTTCACAAGCTTACTTGTGAAATGTACACATGAAGCCCCATACCTTCACATATACTAAGAAACCCATTTTGAAATCATAAGTGTAATTTTCATGCATAATCATAATTCATGTCTTGACATAAGTAAAGTCAACCCTAATATGCATTCATATCAACATATATGAACCATGGTCCTTATTTCATAAAGAAACCTAATCATAACCTTCCCTAAAGTTTACTTGTGCAATGCATAAGTAGGGTCCATACTCCCACCTACACTAAGTAACTCTTTAAGGAATCATGACTCAAGTTCATATTCTTATGTTAGTTCATTTCTTAACTTCTAGCACACATAGCCATAATCAACATATACCATGTTAGCTTCATGGACTCCGGTGTCATATAACCCCACACCGAAAGAAGGTGTTCTACTCGGCATGGTAGAACCTACATAATAGCTATCTAGGTGGACCCACTATCTAGAACGTACGGGGGCACATAGTTAAGGGATGGTGAGATTTCTTCTAGAAACCCGAACTATTTCATCAGCGGAATGTCTTCTATCTCATGCGTATGACATAGATGACCCAACCTATTGCATTAGCGGTGGGGTATTTCGTCATTAAACATATCCACTCGATGCTAAGCTTGAAATCCCTCTTTAAAATCTCTAAGACCTTACTTATCATTAGTTCATAGAGTAGGATTTAGGGATTAACTCCCTCATACATCATATAGCTCAAAGGTTTCTAAGATGAGAATGACCTTTAATCATACAACCTACATTATGTGAGAATGTCCTTTCACAAAATCAATACATATTCATAACATAGTCTAGTTTAGAGTACGATTGAGGAAACCTATTAAGAGACTCGCTTTCACTAGATTATCATGACCTTGTTCATTTCTACATTCATGTGTGTGTATACATATGTGAGAAAACCTTTCACATAAACACCTTTACACAACACATCTTCATACTTCATTAGTCATATACTTTTCATGCATAATAAGATATAAATGCATTTGAGAATTATCCTTTCAATTAACACCATAAACGTATCATAGTCATAGTTATGCATAGAGTGTATGTGTACATATTGGTCTTCATGATCACATAATAGCAAAAACATTGTTATTGAGGAAACCTCCCCCCAAAGGATCAAAAAACATTTACAACATTCCCAAGTCATGAACAACTAACATATTGAGCATGTAGGGACTATATACTGCATAGTCTTATTTCATCATATGAGATAAGAGCACATTGAACATGTGAATATGCAACTCCTAAAATGCATAAGATCACACATTCACATAGGGTTATATAGGTAAGGGTCATTCTACAATAATACTTATTACAATCAAGCATGCAGAACATACCTTACCCTGACATCATCAGTCACATTATACTTAACATTATCAATACACCTTGATCATGATACTAAGATTGAGGACAACAAACATACCCTTACCCTTCATGGCACACCTTCTTACTCATGATCATCATAACTACAATTCCCTTTACATATATTTCCCTCTAGGACAGGATCACAACATGTATATAGACAAGAAGTAATCACCGCCACCATAAGTGGACTAAACCATACAACATCAATTCTAATACTATAGACTAGAATTTAGGTTAACGTACAAATTCTTCAAGCCATGATCAACATATATTAATCCACATAAATTGATAATCAATAGATAAAGATAGTAATATCATTCAAAAATACATCACAATCTAAGCATGACTCAATTAAAATCCAAACAAGATCACAAAACCCATTTTATAGGCTAAATTGAAAGATTAGGGAGATCATGGGTTCTTCAAGGAATTAAATTGAAATAATCTTAAAAACATTTATTAAACATTAATTCATCATTACAATGTCTTTGAAAACCATTTCACAAGGAACCCATATTTAGATTCCAAATTGGGAATTTTGATCATAAAAACTCGTTGGAAAATAATTGATAGAACTCCTTGGATGAAAGGTTGTCCGAGGATCAAGAGTTATCATATCTTATAGATTGAAGAACCACTAAAATCGAAGAGGAATCAGTTGGAAATCCATCCCTTAGCTTTATCTTGAGCTTGGTCTCCAATGGAATTCTATAGAGAATGTTATTTGGGAAAGAAGGGTTTAATTTGAAGAATGAGTTCTAATTTGGTGTTTCAATGTTTTAACTAAATTAAAATACCTCTGAAATATTTAAAATAACCATTAACACTTTAATAATAACCTGGAGTGAATATACCAATTCACCCCTTGGCTGGTCGAGACATTACAGAATCTGCAGGACCCATTTGACGGCCACCATTGACGGGGCATCAATTGGATGAGAGCCTGCCTTGTGCTCCGTCCTTATCATTAGAGACTCCCTCGTTTTGGGGATAATATCCCTTGAATAATTTTGGATCCACTCCCCCTTTTGACGGGGCGTCAATTAGCTGAGGGGGGTTGCCAACAGTGGGCGTCAATGAGGCTGTTTTGGCAGCCTTTTGGCAAAAGTTTGGCTCCTCGTCAAGGACCCTTAGAGTGGTCCTTGGGGAGTAATACCCGTATATTTCAACCCTAAATATGAACATCTAGATACTAGGGTCCCCTCCAATCATTTTAGACTCCTAACAACACTCCAAAACAAGGCAAATATACAAGAACACACTAGCACATAAAAGACTAGTTTCCGAACGTTTTGGTCGTCCTTTGACGTTTGACCTCAAACATCTTCAAACCAACTATTAAAAGTTGTTGCTTACCTTATTGACAAGTTGCTACTTCATAAAACTCACGTGAGGCTCTAGTTCACTCTATTTCATTTTGAGGGTTGTTTAAATATCGCCCACTTGGGAACATTCATCCTCGAATGACACTTAAAACACTTTCAAGGACTAAATGACCCAACTAGCAACTCACAACATTAAAAATTAATACAACATAATAGTCAATGCACCAAACTTATAAGGAAACACCAACTTCATATAATATTTCACAAAATTTCTATTTCTAGCATAACACTAGTTTTCATGAACATGCATTATTTAGGGAAATTAATACAATTCATAGGCACATATTAATAATATTGGCTAAATTCACCATCACTTCTCAAGAGTGAGCCTATATCAATACTACCCAAATAACAAAATCACATACTCTAAAAGGGAACTTATCGTAAATAATTAGATTTTAGTTAGTTTAAGCCTAAATAATTAAAACATATCTAAGTCAAATCATTAAATCAAAAGTTAGAAAAATTAGAAGCAATAAAGGAGAAAAAGCTCAAGAACCCTAGTTCAAGAACGCAACAAGTTCCAGCAGTTCCAGACACAAAAATTAAGTATTTTTCCGTTGATTTCATAACCAGGTATGTGGGATTTCATTAGTGGGTTCTTTTCACCCATTGGGCCCCTAGTTTTCAGTTAGATTCTTGATTCTATTATCATGATTGAACCTAGGGTTTCTAGAACTTTGATAGAACTTCATGAACCTATTAAATACATGTCCGAAATCACATTATCATGTTATTACTCAAATTATCTCTTGAATTTCATGACTCTAGCTTTGTAATTCTTTAGTTCTTGAATTACACATGATAGGTAAGATATAGATACTTCAGATATACATGCCTCAACTATAAATGCATAATTACCAGATTAAGTGTTGCACTCTTAGTTTGCATGTTCATTTCGAGCTATCCAATATTTATAGAAACTCAGACATAATTAATAAATTTACAGAATACATGGGAGTAGCATAATATCGAGTCGGACTAGGGTTTGGCGTACCCACTAGTCCCAGAACTACTAGCCAAGTAGGTTGTAAGTCCCCTCTGTGGGCAATCATTTTAGTGATCACGTCAGCATGCCTTTATACCTTTGGTAGGGTATATTGGGTCCTCTCGATGGGGCGTATACATCGGACTCCATATTTAGCTCATCTGGTTTTATTATCGGTTATTAGTAGCTCTCACAGATCAGTCAAACTATCTGCATTGACCATTTATTTGTATATTCAGTTTCAGCATGTTATATATTGGTCATTGCATTCAGTTACCTCAGAATTCAGTTTATCATGTCAGATTATTATACTTGCTTTATGTTTGTTAAGTTATGTTTTATTTCAGCCTTAACTATCCTACATGATTAGTACCTTTCAAGTACTAACGCATACGTGCTACATCTTCTCGTGATGTAGGTTCAGGTTCTCAGCATCCAGATTTCTCATAGATCAATTTTTCGATCTCCAGTTCAGCAGATTCAGTGGTGAGTCCTCATTATCCGAGGACAATAGTCATGAGTTCATTTTAGTTTTCTTTTAGTCATTTAGTTTCAATTTTTGCTAGATTTAGCTGGGGTCTTGTCCCAGTATTTCTATTCCAGTTTAGAGTCTTATTTCAGACATACTTAGATTCAGCTTAGTATTGAGTTAGTAACTTCGTTGTATTAAACTCATCAGTTTTTTTATCTATGAGTTTTAGCATATGTGTTTTCCCCATATTTTAAGATTTAATTATGATTTAGCTTCTACATCAGTTTATTATCTTCAGTATGCTCATGATCATGCCAGTAGGTGTCACGACCGGAGTCTAGACCCCAAACGAGACCAGCGTTGTTGACCTCTCAGAGGTCGCAGACAAGCCTAGTTATGTCATTCTTACTTCATCTAGGTTAATTTTAGCAGAAAATTTGAAACTTTTTGTTTCTTAACATACAGACTAATCATTCTATTAGATTTATAATTTTTCACCATCAACCATCTAACATTAAGATCATCAAATGAAAGAAATAGTTTAATATAGAATTAAATGTATACTTGCCAAAATGGCACCAATACAATGTCTGAACAAAAGCGGAAAGAAACTCTAGTGGAACATACTCCACTAGTTCAATCCTATAACTAATCTAGAATATAATGCGCAAGCATACTCGAAAGCATGAGGGTCTACCAAGTCCAGATTAATGCTCCACGTTCGGATAGCTTCAGCGTCAACCTGTAGCTCTAGTGTCCACCTGTGCCTGCACCTAAAATTGTAGAGTTGTATGGGATTATTACACACTTGTACTAAGTATGGGCATATGCAATCACACACCAAGGACATGCATGATTAAGAACAGCTCTTTCCTAACAACGTGATTATGGAAAGTCAAAGTCACTAGACTTGCCAAATTGGGATTAGGAAAGTTAGTGAGCTTTCAAAATTTGGATTAAGAAAGTGAGTGAACTTTCATAATTTGGATCATCAAAGTCGTGACATTAAAGTAACATGCATCATCATACTTATCATATTGCATACAACACATAACATATTGCATATAGCACATAACATTTTTCATATCACTCGTTCATATGCTATGAGACATTGGAATCATGGACTTGACATCAAGACTTCCCAAAAATGAGGGCTCAACATATGGGACCTCAACTAGGGAGCCTTCTTTAGGAAACACAGAGTCTGTTTCATTCATTCATACGTACTTCATTTCATTTCATTCATAGGCTAGTGTAAACACCAGTTATACCTAGGATGTAGTTTAATACTTTCATCGGGTTCGCTATGCAATGATCAAGAATGACCTAGAGTCATTACTTAAGTCTAGCTCAACTCTTAATTATCATATCCTAACACATTTGGTATCATTCATTTCATTATGTGTATTATTTGAGGTTGGCCTCATTCATTCATGGGAAACTTTAACTTTAACCGACATAGATCATGTGAGCATCATGAAATCTAGTGTCATGAAACCCCACACCGAAAAGAGGTGGAATCACAATCCAAAGTGACCCAAAACATGGTAGCGTGCATGGGAATTGAACCCCGCCATATCCCTATATTAGAAGTATAGGTTCGAAGACTAGGAGATATAAGGAGACCCATACCCAGCATGCCGGATAGTCTCATCTCATGAGAGTTACGTGAACCTCCGTCCTTCCCAAAAGAAGGCATCACCGCTCATGGAAGCTGGCTTCTAGTATGAGGACATCATAGCACAATAGATGATTTCTCATCTCATCATTAGCATTAAGTGTGTTAATCTCAATACTTCATTAGAGTGTTCATAGAGATTGGTCTCTTCATTAAGTTTACACTCTCATAGGTGAGTAAGTTTTGGTAACATTTACTTAGGGTCATTTGAGATTGCTCTCATCTTTTACATTAGCCTCATATCATGTTGTCACCACATTTATTAACATTAGCACATTTGCTCTTCATAATTACTCACCCCATTTTACGTGAATGTTCATTTCATCATATGTCAATGCACTTGGCCATTTAGTGTGTTTCACACTCTTACTTAACCCTTCTAGGGTTTCATCATTTCATTGTCCATCTAATCATTTCTTTATTCATTTCATCAGTTCATTGTGCATTTCATCATACGCCAATCCACTTGGCCATTTAGTGTGTTTCACACTCTTACTTAACCCTTCTAGGGTTTCATCATTTCATTGTCCATCTAATCATTTCTTTATTCATTTCATCAGTTCATTGTGCATTTCATCATACGCCAATCCACTTGGCCATTTAGTGTGTTTCACACTCTTACTTAACCCTTCTAGGGTTTCATCATTTCATTGTCCATCTAATCATTTCTTTATTCATTTCATCAGTTCATTGTGCATTTCATCATACGCCAATCCACTTGGCCATTTAGTGTGTTTCACACTCTTACTTAACCCTTCTAGGGTTTCATCATTTCATTGTCCATCTAATCATTTCTTTATTCATTTCATCAGTTCATTGTGCATTTCATCATACGCCAATCCACTTGGCCATTTAGTGTGTTTCACACTCTTACTTAACCCTTCTAGGGTTTCATCATTTCATTGTCCATCTAATCATTTCTTTATTCATTTCATCAGTTCATTGTGCATTTCATCATACGCCAATCCACTTGGCCATTTAGTGTGTTTCACACTCTTACTTAACCCTTCTAGGGTTTCATCATTTCATTGTCCATCTAATCATTTCTTTATTCATTTCATCAGTTCATTGTGCATTTCATCATACGCCAATCCACTTGGCCATTTAGTGTGTTTCACACTCTTACTTAACCCTTCTAGGGTTTCATCATTTCATTGTCCATCTAATCATTTCTTTATTCATTTCATCAGTTCATTGTGCATTTCATCATACGCCAATCCACTTGGCCATTTAGTGTGTTTCACACTCTTACTTAACCCTTCTAGGGTTTCATCATTTCATTGTCCATCTAATCATTTCTTTATTCATTTCATCAGTTCATTGTGCATTTCATCATACGCCAATCCACTTGGCCATTTAGTGTGTTTCACACTCTTACTTAACCCTTCTAGGGTTTCATCATTTCATTGTCCATCTAATCATTTCTTTATTCATTTCATCAGTTCATTGTGCATTTCATCATACGCCAATCCACTTGGCCATTTAGTGTGTTTCACACTCTTACTTAACCCTTCTAGGGTTTCATCATTTCATTGTCCATCTAATCATTTCTTTATTCATTTCATCAGTTCATTGTGCATTTCATCATACGCCAATCCACTTGGCCATTTAGTGTGTTTCACACTCTTACTTAACCCTTCTAGGGTTTCATCATTTCATTGTCCATCTAATCATTTCTTTATTCATTTCATCAGTTCATTGTGCATTTCATCATACGCCAATCCACTTGGCCATTTAGTGTGTTTCACACTCTTACTTAACCCTTCTAGGGTTTCATCATTTCATTGTCCATCTAATCATTTCTTTATTCATTTCATCAGTTCATTGTGCATTTCATCATACGCCAATCCACTTGGCCATTTAGTGTGTTTCACACTCTTACTTAACCCTTCTAGGGTTTCATCATTTCATTGTCCATCTAATCATTTCTTTATTCATTTCATCAGTTCATTGTGCATTTCATCATACGCCAATCCACTTGGCCATTTAGTGTGTTTCACACTCTTACTTAACCCTTCTAGGGTTTCATCATTTCATTGTCCATCTAATCATTTCTTTATTCATTTCATCAGTTCATTGTGCATTTCATCATACGCCAATCCACTTGGCCATTTAGTGTGTTTCACACTCTTACTTAACCCTTCTAGGGTTTCATCATTTCATTGTCCATCTAATCATTTCTTTATTCATTTCATCAGTTCATTGTGCATTTCATCATACGCCAATCCACTTGGCCATTTAGTGTGTTTCACACTCTTACTTAACCCTTCTAGGGTTTCATCATTTCATTGTCCATTTAATCATTTCTTTATTCATTTCATCAGTTCATTGTGCATTTCATCATACGCCAATGCACTTGGCCATTTAGTGTGTTTCACACTCTTACTTAACCCTTTTAGGGTTACATCATTTCATCACATACATCTTAGGTTCACTTACTTTTAAATGTATGCTAGACTTATGAGTCTATACATACAAGACATGGGGCTTCGTTCATAGTTTGTCTAAGTGATTCATATTTACCCAAGATTAGGTGGCACAAGACTTATGCATCTTGTAGATATGTCAAGATATTGATTTCGGTCTTTAGAGGCAGCATTCATTAAATATTTACTTACGTATGACTTATGTGTCAATACGGAATTGGGCAAGGGAATCCTATTTCGAATCCCTTGGAAAACACTTAATCTTATTTTAAACTTGAAAATTGCATTTTTCAGATTTGGGGGACCCTAGTTCGATCCCCATCAATCCCATAATATTTCCTCTCTTTTTCTCCTCTCCTTTTTCGTTTAAGTCAAGGAGATTGTGGGTTCAATCCTCCACAACCTCATTATTTTTCTTTTAATTTATCTCTTAACTTTTTCACCTATACAAGAGGTTGTGTGTTCAATCCCACTCTCCACATTTATTTCTCCTTTATTTTTCTCCTAACTGTCTCATCCATTCAAGAGGTTGTGGGTTCAATTCCCACTCACCACATCTATTTTTCCTTGCATTTTTCTCACGAAATTTTTTATGAAATTTTCATTTAGTGATGTCATGGGTTCAATCCCCAATGACCTCACATTTTTTAAAAAAAATAAACGAAGCTGATTTTTTTAAAAGTTGGCCGAGACTACAATTTCCAGCAGGTTGGAAATTTAGTCCCTTCCAATCCATTTTTGTCTTAATCTTTTGTTGATCTTTTTTTGTAGCTTTCATGTAGTGATGTCTTGGGTTCAATCCTTAGTGATCTCACTTATTTTACATTCATTTTTCATTTCATTTTGTACCATTTGTTTGGCCAAACCCAACCTACCAAATGCTGGAAATTTGTTCACTATTTTTAGCTTCTTTTTATCATCATTCATATGTTAATTCTTAAGGCATTTCGTGGATTATTTGGTGCATCATTAAGTGTAATCTTTTATGAGTATATTCAGCTAAGAATTACCATTTCATCCAGCAACATTACACCACTTTTACACCTCATGATTGACACAAACATTCTCACATAAAATTCAACCATAAAAACATATCATTTTTCACATACTACACCGTTGACATAACTTAACATGCTTACAATTCCAAACACATAATCAAGAACACATTATCACGAAAATTAAACTTCATACTTAAACTACCAGCAAACATACCAACAACCTGATCTCTAACCTTTCTCACATTGAGATCAAAGGGATACTAGGGACAAGGAGTTCGACAAGAACGGGGATAACCCTAGTTTTCGAGTAGATTCATGTGATCCATAAGGGTATCTTGGGAAATGGACCAAGAATAATAAAACCCATACCTTTTATTACGTTCAAACCTCGACTTTCTGCCCAAAATCTTCTCCAAAAATCACGTCCAAATCCCCTCAAAGTCAACAACAACTCGACGGACAAACTTCTCTTTTCCTACGTGATTGATTTTATTTGTTTTCTTATATTTTGGTTGTGATTTATTCAAGTGTGAAGAAATTTGGTTTACCTAATATTTTTGAAGTTATTTGGTAGAG
Source organism: Solanum pennellii (assembly GCF_001406875.1). NCBI lineage: Eukaryota > Viridiplantae > Streptophyta > Magnoliopsida > Solanales > Solanaceae > Solanum > Solanum pennellii. The sequence continues at coordinate 19,702,589 of NC_028644.1, forward strand.
AGAATCGTGAGTGAGAGTGATAGAAACGTGACAGAAAGAGAGACGAGCGTGGGTGAGAAGACTTTTCTTAGGATTAGGAGTCTAGTTTAGGATTTAGTCAAATAAGGTTTTTATTTAATTATTAAAAATCTTATTTGCTAAATAATAAATATAAATTAACTACATAAATTTACCAATTTAAATTTAAAACAATTTAATTCATTGCTTCCACCTAGGTTCAAACCTGGGTGGAGCAAGACTTCACTTCAAGAGCCCAATTTCGGCCCTCTCTCCTCAAAATGCCCCTCCACCTTATCAATTAAATAATTAATTATATATTTAGGGTAATTACGTTACTACCATTATCCTGGAAAAATACCATTTTACCCCTATACCCTCCAAACCTAAGATTTTCCCTTTTTAAGTCCGGTAAAGACTCCTTCAAGTAAACCTTCATATTCGAGATCCCTACATGGTTGGACCGAACCTCTCCTAGATCAAATAAATCCCCAAGTTAGTTGGATTGGATGTAGCAAGGGTTTCGAGGTCTGGTTCTACGTGCATCAATCTGTGTGAACCCGGTCTAATCGTTGGCATTCTAGACACATTAAGCATTACTTAGCATATCCATTTTTAGGGTTGTTATAATAGGGTTAGCTTGGGATCACTTGTGGTCCTAGGTTCTGTGTCCGCGTTGCGGGGGTAGCTCGGATCGTGAAAATTTCTATACTATTACATAAGCTTAATTTAAACTCTTGACATGAAGTAACTTGAATAATTGAGGAAGCACTTGAACTTGGGAATAGAAATCCAAGCTCTTCATTCTAAGAAAGGTCCATAAGCCACCACCACCTACACTTTGTGTAAAATGGGATGTATGTACCTAGGACCTTGAGAGATCTCAAGAAGGATGAGTTTCTAATACTAGAGCAAGGTGGTACGTCTATGGCTGCTTGTGAGGTAAAGTTTCATACTTTATCTATATATTCTACACAGCTGGGTCACTAACGAAGAAGAGAGAATGCACTTGTTTATTAGAGTCTTTAGTATTGAGCTGCAAGTGTTATCTTTTCATATGACTTTTTCAGGAAGGAGATTCAATGCGGTGACAGGCTATGTGAAGAAAGTACAGGGGTGAGGTGAGATGGCAAGACTAAGGCGTTGGCTAATAGAGACAAAAATTCTAGAAATTTTTAGGGCTCTTATTCTAAGGGGTCTTGTAGGATAACATTGTCAGCCAAGCCAATTTATTCCACTATGCCCTCCTCTACATGAAACCCGTCTTATAATTTTCTAGATAGCCAAGGAGTTGCGCTTTCGATAGCCAAGGAGTTGCGCTTTCGATGGTCAAAACCATCCGATGATCGTAACTTCTATGATTATGGACAACTTGGACACATAGGGCCCCTACTTTCGTGTGCTAGACTCCGTGGCATAGAAATCTAGAGCAATGGTACTCGTGAGGAATGATAATAATGGCGAGGGAGTCCACAAGGTAGGTGAGGAGGTAATTAGAGAGGTGAGGAGGTAGATGAAATTGTAATGGTAGAGCACGCAGAGGTAATGTGCAACCAAGCAGGGAACTAGCTCTTCAATATGGTATCGATCAATGTTATGCTTTTCTAGGAAAGAATGAGGCACAATCATCTGACGCAGTAATCACAACTACTTTTTTCTCTATGAACAGATGGATAATGTGTTGTTTGATCTAGATTCCACTTACTCTTATGTATCCGTGTGTTTTGTGTCAAAGTTTTATATGATTTGTGATATAACTGATGCCTCTATCCATGTTTCTACCCGAGTTGGAAAGTTAGTCGTGGTCACACACGTCTATCGTACATGTCTTATTTTTTTATGGATTTTCAGACTTGGGCTAATTTGGTTATTTTGGATGTGGATGGTTTTGATATTATCTTAGCCATGATTGTGTTGTCCCCCTATCAAGTTGTATTAAATTTTAATACTAAGTAGGTAACTCTAGAAATTTCGAGAAAGGAAAGATTAGAGAGGGAGGGGGTGTACTAGCCGAAGCAAGCTAAGATTATATCCTCCATTCAGGCTAATAAATTAATAGAGCGGCATGTTTGTCTTATTTGTCTCATGTGATGGACATTGAGATAGAGTCTCCATCTATTGAGTCTATTCATGTGGTGTCTGAATTTGGTGAAGTATTCCCTAATGAGTTGTCTTGTATGACTCTAGATATAGATACACATTTTTGTATTGACTTAGAGCCCGATACTCGTCCCATTTCCATCCCTCCATCTAGCATGGCTCCGAAGAAATTGAAAGAGATTAAGGCTCAAATCCAAGATCTTCTTGATAAGGGATTTATTCAACCTAGTGACTCTCCATGGGGTGCCCCAGTGTTGTTTTTTATGAATAAAGATGGGAGTATCAAAATGTGTGTAGACTACCGACAATTGAATAGGGTCACTATTCGAAAAATTAACCATTGTTCGAATAAATGATGTTTTCGACCAATTGCATTGTGCATCAGTCTTCTCTAAGATTGATTTGAGGTCTGACTCTCATCAATTAAAAATTAAGCCAGAAGATATCCCCAAGACATCATATGGGACTCGCTATGGGAACTATGAATGTTTTGGTAATGTATTTGGTTTGACCAATGCGCCTGCAGCTTTTATGAGTTTGATAAATGGGGTGTTCAAGCCATTTCTTGATTCGAATGTGATACTTTTAATTGACAATATTTTGGTTCATTCTAAAAGAGAGGAAGAGCATGTCGACCATCTTCGTATTATTCTAGGTGTTCTTGGGAAACTAAGATTATATGCAAAATTTTCTAAATGTGAATTTTTGTTGACTTCCGTTGCATTTTTGGGATATGTAGTTTCACAGAAGGGGTAATGGTAGATCCTCAAAAGTTTGAGGCGGTTAAAAATTAGGTTTGTCCGAGCTCTGTGGCGGAAGTTAGGAGGTTTGTGGGCTCTCTAGTTACTATCATCGTTTTGTGAAGAATTTTGACTCTATTGCCACATACTTATTTGACTAAGAAGGAGATACCATTTGAATGGACAAAAAATGTGAGGAGGGCTTTCAAAAGCTAAAGACTCTCTTCACTACCGCACCTATCCTATCATTACCAGTGGAAGGTAAGGATTTTATAGTTTATTGTGATGCTTCTCATTCAGGGTTAGGCTCTGTGTTAATGCAAGATAAGAATGTGATAGCCTATGTGGCGCGCCATTTGAAGGTAAATGAGAGAAATTATCCAACTCATGACTTGGAGTTTGGAACAGTAGTATTTGCCCTTAAGATTTGGCATCATTACCTATATGGCGTTAAGTGTGAAGTGTTTATCGATCATCGTAATCAGCAGCATGTATTCACTCAAAGGGATCTGAATTTCAGACGAAGGATATGGATGGAGTTACTTAAAGATTATGATGTGACAATTCAATATCATTTGCGTAAGGCTAATGTGGTAACATACTCTTTGAGTAGAACAGTGGTAAGTATGGGTAGAATAACTTACTTGACTGTAACCAAGCAACCTTTGGCCAAGGAAATCCAGACCTTAGAGGATAAGTGCATGCACTTGGGAATCTCTAATGGAGGCGGGGTGCTAGCTAGCATTGAAGTTAAGACCACCTTCGTCAAGGAGATCAAGGCCAAAAAAATTTGAGGATGGAGATTTGAAAGAACTCAAAAAGAATATGGTGAATGGTAAGGCACAGGATACCATTCTTAATACAGATGGTGCACTTATGGTAAAAAGAAGGATATGTGTTCCTTGAGTTGATTTCTTGATTCAAAAATTATTAGCGGAGTCTCATGGTTTCTGATATATGTATTCATCACGGTGTGACCAAGATTTAAAAAAGATCTAAACTGGTCGGTGATGAAGAAAGACATCGCGGAGTTTGTGGCGAAGTGTCAAAGAATGTCAATTTTGGAATGGAAGTGGGAAAGAATAGACATGGATTTTTTGGTTGGTCTTCCCAAGACTTTGGGGGAGTTTGACTTTATTTGTGTTGTGGTTGATAGATTGACTAAGTTAGTACATTTTATTCTGGTTAAACTAGAATATAATGCTGAATGATTGGCGAAGATCTATGTGAATGTGATAGTGAGGCTGCATGGTGTGCCCCTTTTTATCATCTCAGATCGGGGTATCCTTTTAACTTCCAAGTTTTCGAGGAAATTGCATGATGAATGGCCACACAAATCACTTCTAGTACGGCCATTCATCCATAGATGGATGGACAATTGGAGAAGACTATATAAGTGTTGGAAGACATGTTGAGAGCTTGTGTGATTTATTTTGGTGGGCATTGGGATAAGTTCTTACCTTTATGTGAATTTTCTTATAACAATAGCTATCACTCCATGATTGATAGGGCACCATTTGAGATATGATATGGTAGCTGATGTAGATCACCCATAGGTTTGCTTGAGGGTGGAGATGTGAAACCTTTGGGGGTTGACCTAGTGAAGGATGCCCAAGATACGGTAAGGAGTATTCTAGTTAAACTTCTAGACATTTAGAGTAGAAAAAAGAAATGTGCAGATCATAAGGTCAGAGACATGGAGTTTTAGAGTGGCGAAAATTTGTTTCTTAAGTTATCACCTATGAAGGGGTGATGAGATTCAGTAAAAGGGAAAGGTTAAGTCCACGATATACTGGTCCCTTTGAAGTTCTTGAATGTGTAAGACCGGTGGCGTATTGATTGTCTCTACCCCCTTAATACATCTGGTGTCCATCCCGTATTTTATGTGTCTATGTTTAAGAGTTGTCATGGTAATGGATATTATATCATTAAGTTGGACTTAATCGTATTCGACAAGGACCTCGAATATGAGGAGGAACCTATTCCTATTATTGATCATAATGTATGCAAGTTGCGAACCAAGGAGATTAAGTTCGTGAAAGTTCAATGGAAGCATTATCTAGTAGAAGAAGCTACTTGGGAACTCGAGAAGGACATGCGAACAAGTATCCCCAACTGTTCATTGAATCAGGTACTACTTCATTCTTTCATTAGCATACTTCTCCTAAGTTGCGTCACTCGGGGACGAGTGATGGGTAAATTGGTATCTATTGTAACAACCGGGTTTCGTAATTGTAGAAATGTCAATGAAGGGAAAAATTGGGGCGATAAATACTTTTTCCTAGTATTAGGATTTTCTCAACCTTGTCTAGATTTGGAGGAAATTGGAGTAATGAAGGTTTAGGGGAATCTGGTAGCAATATTTTGGAGTAAATATGATTTCGATATCATGAATAGATAGATAACTCATTAATGAATCTATATGACTTCACGGAATCGACTTTTGATAAGTATATCTCCTGGAATCGATCTTAGCGTTAAGGGTTTTTCTGAGAATAATGGGTTGAAACTGTGTTGTAAAAAGGGGACATTGAAATTTTTGTGAGAAGTTTTTGTCTCGCCTTTTCAGCTATAGCGGGTATTATGACACTGTGGTGGGATGGTGGCTGCTGTAGCTGACAAGACGGGACTTAAAATCGTAGACTTTCGGGGAGGGCTCATTATTTTGAAAATGCCATTACAGCAGGATTTCAGGACGCTGTAGCGCCACTGCTACACCTGGATGAGTGTCGCTATAGTGGGACAGGCACGAATTAAGTCTTTAACAAAACCCCTAAACGACCTTATTTGGCAGTTTTCGACTTTTAGAGATAAAGAACGACTCCATGAGACTCTAACTCGTTTTCTACCATTCTTGAGGCTAAAGGTATGTTTTCAACTCCGTGAAATTGTGTTTTGACTCGTAGAACGTATTTGAATGGGTCAATATTGATGGGGAAGGGTTTTTTGTCACACCTCGAGCATACACCCTGGGTGGGACTAGAACTCGAAGACCATTGTTGGTCCAAAGCATATCGTTGGCCTGAATTACTTGCTTAGTGAAAGGCATAAAACATTAATACAAGAAATAAATGCAATTACTCAATTTTTTAAAAGATAACTTAGGACGTTTTTCAAAATAAAAAATTCAACTTAACCAAATGGCAATTCAAGTCTTAGTACACAATAAATGACAATGTAAAGACAATAACTACTAACTGTCATTCTATGAAGCCTCTAATAACTAAGACGGATGTCACGACAAGACCCCCGGTCATCCTAACAACTGAAAATAAAATGGAAAACAATGAAAAAAGGAGTCCTCCGGAATGCAAGGAGGCTCACCAACTGACTCTAAGTTGCTCATTGGATCAAAGGTGTGTTGGGTGCTGATCATAGTTACTTGCGTCTGCATCATAATACAATGTAGGCTAATTGGTATCAGTACATTGAATTTATGAGTATGCGAGTTGGAATGCTAAAATGACATAGTCTTAAAAGAAATTATGAAAGAAACACTTACCTTGTCTCTTCTCAACTCAAAAAAACTTACTGAACTCATTTCATTATGAAACAGTTTAAAACAAGGAAAACTATTTAAAACATGATGTCAACACATAATCATAATAACATAAAGACATACCATGCTTCCTCTCAAACTCTATTTGTGTAATACATAAATGAAGTCTCATACCCCAATTCATACTAAGCAGAACCCTTTGAGGAACCATGCACTTATTACTGTGGTAGTTTCTCTAACCGACAATAACAACTATGAGCCTAAGTAGTGATACAATACTTTTTTTACCATCACGCTCCCAGACTGTCCTATACTTTGCCGTCATGTAGAACTACTTAACTTAATGTATCCACTAGCTTAACTTATGTGATCATCTAAAAAGTATGACCCATTAATACTCATGGTGGCTACATGATTTATGAAGACTTGAGTTAATATGAACTCGCATCCCCATATCGGTGCTCAATACTACTCCAAAAAATATAATTAGCTCATATGTTTTTAAAACAACTTCTTTCTTTGGTTTGAGATAATCCCTTTCTTTCTCAAATGTGAATTTTTTTTTAAATTCCTTGGGAATACTTAGTTCCCTATAGCTTTTGAGAAGTGAACTCAACTCTTTACTCTTAGCTTAATTTGAAACTTTAAGTCTTTAAAACAAGGTTAAAACATTTGTAAAAGACGTTGAAAACTTTGATGAACTTCATTGGACTTGACTCTTGAATTTGATCTTAACTCTTACTTGAATCTACTCTTATTGATCCTTGAATTGAATTATGGATTCAAGGATTATTATTTATGTTTGTAAATACCAAATCAGGTTTAGGAATGATTCCGAATATCTAAACTTGAGAAAAGTTACAAAATCACCATCTTTGAACAAGTTCATGATGCAGAGATGTTTCTAAATAGTTATTCGTGAAACTTAATTTTGTGATAGGCGAGTCCGTGTCCTGTCCGCGACGCGGATCAACTTTTTTTCACTAAGGGAACAGGTCTGCGACGCAGACCTGGTACCTTTTCCTTTGTCCGACTTTTTCCTCTTTGTTTTCCATATTCGCCTAAACTAGACTATTGTTCTCAAATTCATTTTAGATTCTGATACCACACATATGTGCTCAAAAACGTAATTTAAAATAACCTAAAACACAAAGTAAAGATTTCAAAAACTCCACAATTCAACCCAATACAAGAACAACATTCAAATTCAATAATTCATGTCAAGAACATCCACTTTCAAATTTTTTTAGGATGAATTGCACTTAACTAAACATGTTTAGCACGTAGGTGAAAGAACAACGCTTTGAGAGACTCACATACATTGTAGGGATCACCCCTGACAAAATCCTTAACTTATTTTTTATGAACTCGACGATCTTGGATTCTTTTTCCTTTCTTCCTCTCTCGCGTTCCTCCTCCGAAACCCTAAACTTTCTCCAAAAGTGTAAAACTGACCAAGTTTAACTTAGACACTTAATAATATTACCAAAAACGAATTGAAGTAAAAGGGTAAGGAAATTCGGATTGGACTTTCCTTATTCCAATAGCCCAACTTCCAAAGGGCATAACTCATTCATACGAACTCGGAATAGCGGAAAATCGGCGGCGTGGAAAAGATCATTCCAAGGGATTGCCAACCATATCTGGAAATACATCTAACTCATCCTGATCTATGAGTTATGGTCGTTTTAATTTGACCTAAAACTCATTTTTCCTAACTTAAGTAAATTTCTAGATTTTAATTCTTTCCAAAAATGGCTATTTATAATTATAAGCTTCTTTCTAGTTATTTCAAATTGCGAGATGTTACATATACATATACTAGAGATCATGGGTATGATCAAGGGTTGTGAGCATTGTTAATAATTTGGGTAATTAGTGATTGTTTATTGATTTCTGTATGTTATTAATTATATGTAGGCCAAGAGCAAGCGAACGAATCCAAAAAGGAAAGGAACAAATTTCTTAGGGTTTCGAGTTTGTTTTAAGGTAGGTGATTGTTGTGATTTCATGATTGTGTGATGTATACATGTTCTTGCTTCATTGTGATACTTGTATGCATATGAATATTGCAATATTGATCACACTTGTTGTAACTAAGATAGATGAATAATGTGGCCATAAAATCATGATGTAAATTTACTTGATGATATACTTGTGATTGTGATCTTGGTGTGTGAATGGAGATTGAATTACCACGTTTCGGCAAGCTAAGTGGGATCGGTTGCCACGTTCCAGCATAACTTTGGATCGGGTTACCACATTCTGGCACAATATTGGAACGGATTGCCACGTTTTGACATACTTTGGGATTGAATTTCCATGTTCCGTCGAGCTAACTGTTTGAGTTTAGGTTTAGTGAGAGGACCAATGATGTGATAAGCTTGTGTACAGTGTAGTCGAATTGTCGTGTTGATAATGTTGTATATGTTGATATATATGCATGTGATCTTAATGTTTGTTTGACTTGTTTATATTTTACTAGTGGGATAGTCGTGCGATCCTACCAGCACAAGATGGTTGGGTACTGATTCTGCATTTGCTCTTTTTTTTTTTGAGTACATGGCATCTTCAAGCTTCTATTGACAGACCTCTCTTAGGAGACTAGAGATCATCGCATCGACTTCAAGGGTGAGCCGCATCTTCTGGGCTGCCATGGAGTTCTCTTTTATCTATGTAACTTAGGCATTGTTTAAATAGTTGAATAGTCCATTAGTTTGGGATGTATCCCATCTTGTTTAGATTTATGGATCTTCTTAGATGTTTTGGTACATTGACTTTCAGATTCTAGGTATTTAAATTTCGCATTTTTTGGTGAATTAACTTTATTCTGTAACTTAATTTCCTTAGTTTTGGTCTAGCTGCTTGGTTTGAGTTGGAGTAGTGGTTCTCCCACCAGAGAGATAGTGTGGGTGCCAATCATGACGGTTTGGGTCGTGAAAGTTTTATTCGTTTAAATTGAATATATTAGTTATAAATTTTTCTGTTGTTTTATATTTCATAATTTTTTTAACCAAAAGATAAAATATAAGAGTTATTTAGTATTGTTATCATATGTTTACTTTACATCAACATAATCAATATTTTAAAATCTATGTATCACACTTTAAGTTAATATCTTTCTGTCCCTCTTGTCATTTATGTAAGTAAAATTAATGGTTGAAATTCATTTGCCATCAAAAGACTAAAAAGGAAAAGGTGTAAATTAACTTATCAGTAAAAGGAAAAAAAGGTTCATTTACTAAAATTTGAAAACCTGACCAGGAAAAAAATATTTGACCATGAGAAATAATATAAATAATTTATTAACAAGGAAAAACAAAAAATAAATTTATTTTTCTTATTTCTGAATTTAACCTTCTTTAATTGACATTAGGAAGGTATTATGCTGCAAAATGCAGTCAATAAGTGATAAAGCTATTTGAGTTACTTGAAAATAAGTGGTTGAAAAAAAACATAAATTGAGAGAATTCATCATTCTTTTCTTATTATCAGTTCACAAAAATACTTAACACTCTTAATGACATATTTTTACAATCACATACCGATTATAATATTTGTATAATCACAAAGGGCAATCACGATTAATAAAATGGAGTTTAACATCCCTTTGTTATGTCCTTTAAATATTCATGAATATTGAACTCAGTTTTAGGAGATAAACTAATCAAACGCACTGGAATTCCTAGTATAAACTAATTATTCTATCCGAACATTGTAATGTATCTCCTTGTTGTTGATGCAAGTCCATTCACAACAACAATGTCTTTTTTCCAGACTATATTTTGGTTGTTATTCCTATGAAAGGTAAATATCAATGAATGGCAAGAGAGATCCATCTCCACCCACGATTGGGGTGGTTGGTCAATGGAATTGAAAATATTGGTACTATTAAATATTATTTGTTGAGGCATTGATAGTGATGGTGGTGGTGAAGCTAATGGGCTGGGAATGTCTATGGCGGCATGATGAGTGGAATAGTAAGTGATGCGTGATTAGTAGTCTTCAAGTAGAAATTAATAACAATGGACAAAGATATGAGTTCCTTGTGCTTATTTATAGTGATAAACTTGTGTACCTAGATTATTATTATCTCTTTCAAATTAATTATATTAGTAAGATTGGTCAAGACATATTTATTATTGGTCCAGTTTGCAATAATAATAAGTTGAAATAATTTACAATATAAAGATTTTTTACACTTTGAGTTTATTTATAATTAATTGCAGATTTCGACCTTTTTTCAAATAATTTTAAAGTAAATTTTGATTAATATGTCAAATTTAGCAACATATCAATCAAGAATTATAATGATCTTGGAGTAGGATAAAAGTGTTAAGTGCAATGCCTCTTCTGTGTCTAGTTCACAAACACTTCTTGTAACTTATTTTATTAGACAAAATATACTAAAGTTTCAAAAATTTTTATAAAAAAACACCTCAAAATCATTTCTCTCATTCTTAAATAAATATTCTCATTGGTTCAACGATGTGATTTGAAATTAATGAATTTGCACGATGAATCAGAACTTTTATCAATGAGTTACTATATATATTAATAATTGATATTCTCAAACCTATTTTAGATTTATTCTTTTTAAATTAAAGAAATTAATGATTGGTGAATTTTTCTGATGTGTTATATTTCATAAGTTTTTTGAAAAATAATATTTAAAAATATAATAAATATTTAACTGTGTTTACTTTACATCAACGTAATAAATAGTTTAAAATGTATGTGTCACGTGTTCAGTTGATCTCCTCTCATTCTCACTTGTCATGTGTGTAGATAAAAATTAATGGTTGAGATTCATTTGTTGCCAGAAGACTAAAAAAGAAAATGTTTGAATAAACTTATTAATAGAAGAAAAATATTCAATTTAGTAAAATCTTAGATCTGATCAAAAAAAATTATTAACAAGAAAAATCATAAAATCATTTTATTTTTTAATTTCTGAATTTATCATTCTTTAATTGACATTAGGAAGTATTATGTTGCAAAATGCAGTTTTACAATAAATCAATGGGTAGAAAAACTTTTTTCAGTTGCTTGAAAAGAATTGACCGAAAGAAGACTTAAATTGAGAAAATACATCATTATTTTCTTATTATTAGTTTAATAAATACTTAACAATATATTAATTGTTATGAAACTATATGAAATTAGAAGAGGAATAAAGTAGAGAGAAGAGAAAAGATTTCTTATTCCTCTTGAAGTATATTCACGATTCATTGATCTTTCTCAAATATTATTTACAATGAAGGAAAACCCTTTATTTATATGGAAAACCTTACTTGGTCCCCAAGTAGGATTTCCAACCATATCCTACAAGGATTTCACATAATTAGACATTCACTATAATACAAATTGTTTATAACACTCCCCTTGAATGTCGGTAGATTATGTGTATCATTAAAACCTTACTAGATAAAGCCCGGTGGGAAAAAGATCTAGTGAAGGAAAAAGAGTACACATGTCTAATAATACGCATTATGGATGCCTCATTAAAAAATTTACAAGGAAAACCCAATGGGACAAAACCTTGTGAGGGAAAAAGAGTACATCGCGTATTAACTCCCCTTATGAGAACATCAATTCAGAGACTAGAATCTTCATTTTCCAAGCTTGTGCACCATCTTCTTGAAAGTTGTAGTTGGTAGAGACTTGGTGAATAAATCAACAATAATATTACTTGAACAAACCTCTTGCATGTTGATATCACCATTCTTGGGAGCTTAAGAGTGTTGAAAAACCTTGACGAAATATGCATTCTTCTATCTGCTTTTATAAATCTTCCCTTCAGGGTCAAAGATTTCTGCAAGTTCCTTACTTCAACTTCTTTAAGCAAATAATCTATTGTCAAGAGTTTCAATTCTAGTCATCAACTTCCATAATAATACTTGTATATGCTCTATGCATTTTGAATATATTTAATTCTTATGAGGATGATAAACAAGTTTTCCAAAAACATGTATATGCTTTAGATTTTGAACCCATTGAATATTTTCATATCAATTTTGTCAAGTAACAACACTCAATATTAGATGTATGACATCTTCTAGTGCCTAGATTGCAAGTCAAATAAGCTTTACGCTTACCAAGATGCATGACTCCACTATTCACTTTTAATTATTTCTACACAAGCATGCTTTAATAGATGTAGAATTCATATCCTCATAATCTTTTATAATATTGCGCGCTATTGTATCAAAGATATCGTCAACGATATACCATTTTGCATTGATTCACAATACGACATAACTTATTGAGATCTCATCACTTCATTATTTTTAGGTAGCTACCCCTCTCATAAGGTTTCATAAAGTGTTATGTCGTAGGCTCCCCAAGAACACATTATCTTCTTATTATGATCATTTTGATTATTTGATCCTCTCCCTTTTTAAAAAATAATTTTATTTAGAATTGATTAGTCTATCATGCTTCATTCATGTCGTAGACTCTATCTTTAAGGGACATTCAGTAGGATTATTTACAACTTTTGTGTTGCTTCTAATCTCCCCCTTATGTTAGACAAACTAACATATATCTCAATCTTTGGAGAATAAATTATTGTGCATCGATGTATATTCATTGATTATATACCACATATCAAAATAATCAGATGAAAAAATATTTGGTCCCCGACCATAAATTAATTGAAAGAAAATTTGATCATAATTTATCGGTCTGATGCGTACAATTATTTTTGTATGGGTATCATATTTCAGATCAACACATGGAACTTTATTTTCACGAGCAATGATTTCATTATCTCTGACATTTAATGTCATAACATCTTGAGTATTTATCAATATTATCAAGATAAATTGTCTTGATTACATATTCTGAAATTGTGCTCTTAACTCAATTATTTTTGCACAAACAATTTTGTGAATGTAAAACTGCAAGTTGACAACAAACGAACATGTGATTATCTTATTGAGGCATCTTTTTATCATATCATCTGATAGGAGAACGGGCCCATATTTACCTTTTTTACTTTTCACAATTTAGGGATTTAGTCCCAACTTTAGTTGATCCAATCAACTTTATCACGAGAACAAGCAACGTAAAGAATTTTTGAAGAATCTTCTACTTTTTCAATGTATGTACATTACTCAGTATGCACATCTTTGGGATGGTCAAATTATTTATGCCAACTAATAAAATTATTAGTACTCGTAAACTCCAAGTTTACTACGTCATGTGCCTTTTGCTTTATTAATTTCTGATTTACTATTATATTCCAACCACAACCACATTGAATGTTCATCCGATTCATCAACCTCTCCTGTTTTATTGTAAGAAACTTTTTAACGAGAATTTGTAGTGCGATTATCAACACACTTTAATCGATTTCATATGTATTATATCAAAACTTAACTTTTATAGATAAAATATCTTCTTTTATCAAAATATAATGCTTCTGATAATACGATTATCAATAGAGCGTAATTAACATCTAGTTGCATACTTATAACATACATTCTACTAGATTGACATTTTCTGATGAGGTCAAAATTTTAAATTCATCACCTCAAAATAAACTTTTCATGCACTACAATCATTTAAGTCTATTAAGGTTTTGAGGTAGGATGGTCTTTTCCCTTTACATTTACCAAAATTAGTGGAACATCACTAAATTAAATCTTTGTTATTTCCTTGTTAAAATGGTTTTATCCGAAAGGACTATCTCAATATCGATTAACCAAACCTACTACATCTTATACCTAAAGTAAATTAATGTGACTACTCACTACTCCGATTCTCCATTGAGTAGAATACAACTCATGGATATAAAAAATAATTGTTGCTCGCATCAAATCCTTTTTATGTACATTCATTTATTAGTCCAACATAATATACTAGCCTCCTTAAAATTCATCATGTCTCAGACAATGCAATTATTATACCATAGTAGAAGAGTGGATTATACTCTGATATCACCATGTCTGTTCCTAGTAATTTATTTATTGATTAAGGGCATTATGATAATTTCAATTCACAGTCATGTCATCTCCATTGTGCTCCACGTGGTTATGTAACGTGGCATACATTACTTCTTTCACCGACCTCTATAAAGATTGAAGAGGAAGACAAATGGTTTTGAATTCAACTATTTCTCTTCAACAACTATTGCAATCTTAAGGTAATTCACCATCTCTCTCTTCAATTTTGGATTCGATTTCTGCATTTGCTTTTACATTGTTCTTCGCATTTTCTTTTACATTTACTTTTGTATATGGGGTTTATGAAGTTCGAATCAAAGCAGAACTAAAATTAGGGCTAAATGGCTCTACAAATATTTAGAGAGCCATTAAAAAGTAAAAACTTGCATATGTTTAGCAATTTTTCAGGGTAAATATATATATATATATATATAT